>NC_057735.1:17321321-17388301 GCF_004010195.1 Chiloscyllium plagiosum
AAATGTGTTGCTGGAAAAGCGCAGCAGGTCAGGCAGCATCCAGGGAACAGGAGAATCGACGTTTCGGGCATAAGCCCTTCTTCAGGAATGGGGAAAGTTTGTTCAGCAGGCTAAGATAAAAGGTAGGGAGGAGGGACTTGGGAGAGGGGCGTCGGAACATTTCCGACGCCCCTCTCCCAAGTCCCTCCTCCCTACCTTTTATCTTAGCCTGCTGGACAAACTTTCCCCATTCCTGAAGAAGGGCTTATGCCCGAAACGTCGATTCTCCTGTTCCCAGGATGCTGCCTGACCTGCTGCGCTTTTCCAGCAACACATTTCCAGCTCTCAACCTTCTTCTCTCTAACGAAAACAGCCTCAAGTCCCTCAGCCTTTCCTCCTAAGACAACATCCTAGTAAATGTCCTCTGCACCCTTTCCAAAGCTTCCACATCCTTCTTATAATGCGGTGACCAGAACTGTACACAATACTCCAAGTGCGCCCGCACCAGAGTTTTGTACAGCTGCAGCATAACCTCATGATTCTGGAACTCGATCCATCTATTAATAAAAGTATGCCTTCTTTACAACTCTGTCAACCTGGGTGGCAACTTTCAGGGATCTGTGGACCTGGACACCGAGATCTCTCTGCTCATCTACATTACCAAGAATCTTACCATTAGCCCAGTACTTTTGCATTCCGGTTACTCCGACCAAAGTGAATCACCTCACACTTGTCCGCATTAAACTCCATTGGCCACCTCTCAGCCCAGCTCTGCAGCTTATCCATGTCTCTCTGTAACCTACAACATCCTTCGTCACTATCCACAACTCCACCGACCTTAGTGTCATCTGCAAATTTACTAACTCACCCTTCTATGCCCTCATCCATGTCGTTTATAAAAATGACGAACAGCAGTGGAACCAACACCGACCCTTGCAATACACCACTGGTAACTGGACTCCAGGATGAACATTTCCCATCAACCACCACCCTCTGTCTTCTTTCAGCAAGCCAATTACTGATCCAAACTGATATATCTCCCACAATCCCATTCCTCCGCATTTTGTACAATAGCCTATTGTGGGGAACCTTATCGAACGCTTTGCTGAAATCCATATACGCCACATCAACTGGTTTACTGTCATCTACCTGTTTGGTCACCTTCTCAAATAAGGTTTGTGAGGCACGACCTACCCTTCTCAATTTGATAGGGTCCTCTAAACCTTGCTTTTAAAGGCGCACCTGTTACTGGAAGTAATACCAATACTTTATCCCCAATTATAAAATTGTGAATTGCTGATTTCTTATCTGCTTCCTGTTTCATTGTGTGCTGTGATACTTTTAAATGCTGTCTAGCTAACTCTCCAGCTCTATTTAATCGTTCTCTAAAATTTGACACATTGTCCAAATGGGTGGTCTCTGAATTCTGACTTATTAATTTCTCTTTAATCAATTTTAATGGTCCTCTTACTTCATGCCCAAAACTTTATTCAAATGGACTGAACTTGGTCAATTCATTCAGTGCATCTCTGACTGCAAAAAGTACAAACGGTACTCCCTTATCACAATCATCTGGATAATCCTGACCATAAGCCCTCAGCATGGTCTTTAGTGTTTGATGCCATCTCTCTAGTGCTCCCTGTGATTCCAGATGGTACGCAGTAGATTTGAATTGCTTTATTCCCAAGTTATCCATAACCTCCTTGAATAGTTTGGATGTGAAGTTAGATCCTTGATCTGACTGGATCTCTATTGGCAGTCCATATCTAGTAAAAAAAATTAAGTAATTCTTCTACAACCCTTTTAGCTGTAATGTAGCGTAATCGGATTGTCTCTGGAAATCTAGTAGGCACATCCATTATTGTTAATAAATACTTATTCCCACTTTTTATTTGAGTTAAGGGACTGATGCAGTCAATCTAGACTCTTGTGGAAGGTTCCTCAAATGCTGGATTAGGTATTAAAGTTGCAGGTTTTATTACTGCCTATGGTTTTCTGATTAGCTGACATGTGTGACATGTCTGGCAAAATTCAACTACATCTTTGTGTAGTCCAGGCCAGTAAAAATGTCTTTGTATTTTAGCCTGTGTTTCCTCACCACTAAATTACCTCCAAGTGGTAGCTCATGTGCCACTCACAGCACCTCCTTTCTATACCCTACTGGCAAAACAAATTGATGAAGTTCTGTCCATTTCTCATCTGCTTGAATGTGTTATGGTCTCCATTTCCTCATTAAGGCATCATTTGTTAAGAAATAACACACAAGAATGTATTCACTTTCTGTCTCTCTGAATGCCTTTTGATATAACTGTTTTAACTCCTCATCTTTCTGCTGTAATTCAATAAGCTTAGTAGAGCTAAAAATGCTTGCATGTTTACCTATTTGCTCCTTCTCTGTTCCACATATCTGATCAAAATAAGTTTCAGATAACACTACATCAGCTTCCTTATCCGTGCCTTTTGACCTCTCTTGCAGCAACTTGTGCCTCTGTGATCTTGTGATCACACAGTCAAGGAAAATTCCTGGATAAACATTCTCCATGTTTTCAGTTGCCTGTGTCTCCGCTGGCTTTTCACCTAGGGTAGGCAGCACGCCTACCAGTGAATCAGCTATATCATTTGCAAGGACAAATTGTATTCCTGGATCTGAGAATTTGTCCAGTACTCCTACCACAAATTCTCCACTCTTCTCTGGACTCTCTAGCCTCAGTTAACATAATTGAGCACTTTTTGTCTCACCATGAATTCTGTTACCAGTACCTACTCTGGCAATAGTCCCTCAGGAGTGCATATCTCCTCATCCTTCAGCATTACAGACTGAGAGGATCCTGTGTCCCTTAATATTGTAACCTTCTTACTCACTACTCCTGGCCTATGTGAATAAACTTAACCCTTGCATGTATATTTTTTAAGCAGATCTGGCACTTCCTCCTTAATCAACCTCTGGTCATCTTCCACAGTCTGAGGCAGTTGTCTAACTTCCCTTGTGCTTTTTGTTACTAGTCCAACAAAACTTCCAGACTTGTCTGGTTTTCCTACATCTGGCTTTCTCCTAGCTGTGATTTTGTGTGGCCCACTTTATTACAATGAAAACACCAGAGCTTTTTTGTCCCCCTCAAGGGTTTCTTTTTTAACCTGTGGTAAGTTATCCTTGTGATTTTCACTGAGATCTACCTTTCCCTTTCCGCGTGAGGATTTCTCCTTGCCCCAATTTCTATCCCTCATGGACTGAAATTGACTCTGGAAGCCAAACCATGTTTTATGGACCAGCTCATAATTATCAGCCATTTCAGCTGCTAACCTTGCTGTTTTAACTCTCTGCTCTTCCACATGAGTTTGCATTACTTCAGGCAGTGAATTTTTGAATTCCTCCAAAATAATTATCTCTGTTTGGGTATCATAGATTTGCTCAATCTTTAAAGCTCTTATCCATCTATTTAAATTACTCTGTTGATCCTTTCAAACACAATATAGGTTTGACCTGGGTCCCTCAGATTCCTGAAATGTTGTCGATAGGCTTCTGGTACAAGCTCATACGCACTTAAAATGGCTTTTTTCACCTTCTCATACTCCCCAAATACCTCTTCTCATAGTGATGCAAATACCTTACTAGCCCTACCTGCAAGTTTTGTTCAGATCAACAAAACCCACGTTGCCACTAGCTGCTGCATTTGTTTAGCCACCTTTTCAAATGAGATGAAAAAGGCTTCTCATCAAATTTAGGCAATGCTTGAACATACTTAAACAGTTTCTCACTAGGCTTCTGACTACCAGGGGCTTGCTCCTCTTCACTCTCTTCCTCACTAAGCCTACCGTCAGCCTGTAACTCCTGCCTTTGAAGCTGACTTTCCTTTTTAAGTATCAGTTTTTGAAATGCAAACACTCTCTTTTTCTTTCACTGCTCTCTCCTTTTCACTCTCTTCTGCTGCTCTCGCTTTTTCCTCTCCTCTGCTTTTAGTCGTAACTCAAACTGTTTCATTTCTGCTGCCCTTTCCTCATCTCTCGCCTCTAACTCAAGCTGCTTCATTTGCAATTGAATTCTTGCCATCTCTATAGATTCTGTTGGTTTCTCCAGCAAGTTTAAATGCTGATCTACTGCTGTAATGATCTCTCCTTCCTCAGAAAAGCAGACAGTTCCAATTCTAGCTTCTCTGTTAATTCTTGCAACTTGATCTTATTCACCTTTTGCAAAATTTCCAAAGTCACTGCATTCACATCCAGAAAAGGTTTGGTGACTGAAAGAGCCCTTACTATCCCAAGCTTTGTCCATCCAATCAAACCAACACCTGAAATAAAGACACTAGCACCTACCACTCACTTTAGCAGAGAGTTTAAAATCCACAAAGAGCCCCCAGTTTGTTATGGACTAAGCCAAACCACTCAAAACATTCTTAAGCAGGCAGCTCAGAACATAACTTTGCAATTTGTTTTGGTAAGTGTACAGTGAAAGTTACCCGGATTAAGTTAGTTAGGTTGACTATTAGATCTTAGAACAGACAAAAGTTTATTCACAAAATTACACAATGAAACACGAAGAACAGAATAAAGAGCCCCTACAGAATTCAACCTTAATTATGCTGTTCTGAATATACACAACAGTCCCAATCAGCAAACCCCCTTTAAAAATCAGTAGAAATGGAACACATCCTTACAGGTTGAAGTTGAAGGGCAGAAAATAGAGAGAAAGAGTTTCCACACAGCTCCCTGTTGAACTTATAACCAGTTCAAGACTGAACTAAAACTGCTCAGTTCAGCTAGAGAGCTGACCACTCCCCTTTCTTTATATAGGTCACTTTTAAAACGTGACCACTGTGACCTGAAGTCTCATCTGTTTGCATGTAAACAAAAGGCCTCTCAAAATCCTTTTCATCTCTGTACCAAACCAGACTGATCAGAGCCCTGTCCGATTTATTACCCCTCCGAAAAACAATCAAGGATAGAGTCTCCTTGAGCCAAGGAACAGCTTTTAGCAAAAAAAGGGACTAGCTTTGTGACACTTCTAAGTTGTAGTGGTTCCCCCTTCTTCTATTGCCCTTGTCCTTCTAAGTAGTAGAGGCTATAGATTTGGAAAAGATAATTGAAGAAGCATTAATGCTTTGCCTCTTATACGACACAATAATCCAGAGGAGGTTACAGGTCCACCAGACTAATCGCTGGGATGACAGTGTTGTTTTATAAGGAGAGATTGAGAAAACTGAGCCTATATTCTCAAGAATTTTTAAAAATGATATGTGATCTTGTTGAAGCTTAAAAATGGCCCAAAAGGTGTGACAGAGTGGATGGAGATAGGGCATTTTTTTTTCTCTCCATCTGCTGACGTTAGAGTCAGGGGACCTCATCTCAGAGTAAGGAGTTGGCCATCTAAGACTGAGTTGAGGAAAAATTTCCTCACTCAGAGGATTGTGAGATTTTAGAATTTTCGACCTATGAAGTCTATGGAAACTCAACCATTGAGCTTTGTCAAAAACAAAATCAACAAATTTTTGGAAACTAATGACATCAAAGAATAGGGAGATTTCATGCAAAAATGGAGTTGAGGTAAATGTTTCCTCTTGACAAAATTGAATAGTAAAGCAGGCTAAATAGGCAAAATGATGACTCCTGTTCCTACATTAATATTCCGACATTCTTTCCATACTGATCAGCATCGTCGGCCCATCTACAATCCATGAACAATGCTGTTTTAAGAAGGCGGCTCAAATTTCTCTCAAGTGAAAATAGGCATGTGTAATAATGCTACACTTAACAGATGTGCCTATATCCCAGAAATATAAAACGTTCCTCGACTCTTTTATCTGTTTTAGACACCACGTGCTGGACTTCTGATTTGAGAAACTCAAATCAGGAAGTTAAACGACCCAGTCAGAATGAATTTTCTCTCCAAGGAGGCAGGACAAAATTGATTTGGGACCTCTTAAATGTGAACAATCCTCAGTGGTCAGAGGGTGAATGAGTCTCCATGCAGGCTGTTCTCTGGAACTTTGTTCCTGTTGGTTTAGAAGCTAATAGGCTTTCTAGCCCTCAATTCTTAGACAGCTCCCCAATTTCCATCCTCCTTCACCTTCCCTTACCATTTTCTTGTCAATTCATTCCCCTGGCGTATATCCCCTGGCATCACTATAGGCACTAAGCCAATGTCCATCATGATTAGACCTCAGAAGTCATGTGGAGATGAAAAATAAATAACAATCTTGCAGTCCCATTCATATATACTTGATATTGATTAAGACTCCCATTCATAAACATTATGTGATACTTTTAAATATCTTTAAATGATAATATCGTGAATAAAGAAGACAAATTTTAATCAGATCCTAGATCAAATATAATTTAATTCTTTAATACCCTCTTTAAGCTATCAATCAAACTGTGAACTCAGAACACCCTGTTGTGTTGATTGTATCTTTTGAAATTCAGCCAAGACTTCATAGGGATATAATAATAACACTTGGGAAAATGTCAACAAAAACCCTAAAATCGCATGATCGTAGATTTCCTACATTGCAGATAAAGCTGTTTGGCCTATTGAGTCTGCACTGACTCACCAAAGTGCCATCTGACCCAGACCCATCCCCCACCCTATCCCTGTATCACTGCATTCACCATGCTAATCCACCAAAACTACATATCATTGGACACTATAGGGCAATTTAGCCTGGTCAATCTACCTAACCTACACAACTGTGGACTGTGGCAGGAAACCAGAGCACCTGGCGGAAACCCACATAGACACAGGGAGAATATGCAAACTCCACACAGATAGTTATCAGAGGCTGGAATTGAACTAACATTCCTGGCACTGTAAGCAGCAATGCTAATCATTAAAAAAAAACTACTCTAGATGGCCTGTAAATCAAAGCAACACTGTAAAGTTTTTTTAAACTTTATCTTTTTATGCTTTAAGAAATTTCTGATCATGATACTTAAACAGACCATATATTGTAATGAAGATGTGGGTGTACCATTAAGAGAGTTAAAAGCAGCAGAACTACTGGACACAGCACCAAGTGTTCTCATTAAGGCAATAATGTAACACTGGGTTGAGCAACTCGATTAGTTTGTTGCATGGAGTCAAGAACAAATTCAAATTCGGCCAATTGGTTTAAATTGTACCTCAAAAAATATACCAATTTCCAATCAAGTTTAAATTGAGTATATTGACAATCTTAAAAGCCAATGACACAATCCGATGCTCTGGGGAGGGGGTTAACACTGGGGGAAAGTTGAACAGTTGAGAGGAGAACTGCCAAGTCCTAGCATGTAACAGACTGCTTGAAAAAATATCTCTCTTAAAAATACCTTTTCCATCAGTAACCTGTGTCTCCTTGTTAGGAATTTCTGCATCACAGGTTACTGCCAAGGTGACATCCTAACTACTCTACTCAATTCACTGATCAATAAAGGCAAGCATGCCAAATGTTGTCTTCACCACCCTGTCTACCTGTGACTCCACTTTCAAAGAACTTTGCATCTGCAGCCCTAAATCGTTTTGTTCAGCAACACTCTCCAAGGCCCTACCATTAACTGTATAAGTTCTAGGAGAAAGTGAGGACTGCAGATGCTGGAGACCAGAGTTGAAAAATGTGGTGCTGGAAAAAGACAGCAGGCCAGGCAGCATCTGAGGAGCAGGAGAATCGACGTTTTGGGCATAAGCCTTTCTTCAGGAATCCTGTATAAATTCTGCCCTGAACTGCCTTACCAAAATGCAATATTTCACATTTGTTTAAATTAAATTCAATCTGCCAGTCCTCAGCCCGTTGATCCATCTGATCAAGGTCCCATTGTACTCTGAGATAACTTTCTTCACTATCCACTGCACCACCAATTTTGGTGTCATCTGCAAACTTACTGAAAATATCTCCTATATTCACATCCAAATCATTTATATAAATGACAAAAAGCAGTGGACATAGCACCAATCCTTGTGGCACTCCACTGGTTTCAGGCCTCCGGTCCTAAAAACAATCCTCCATCACAACCCTCTCTTTCCTACCTTCAAGCCAATTTTGAGACAATTTGGATAGCTTTCCCTGGATTCCATGTGAGCTAACTTTGCTAACCAATCTATCACACAGAACCTTGTTGCATGTCTTACTGAAGCCCATATAGACAACGTCTACTGCTCTGCCTTCATTAGTCTTCTTTGCCATCCACTAGTTACAATTTACCAAACTGATAAAGATCCATTTGTCTTAACTGTCAGCTTTCTGTTGGCCAACCAATCCTTTATCCATGCTAACATATTAACGCCTACAGCATAAGCTCTTTTATTGTGTACTAAATTTGTTGTTATGGAAGGGCTTTAGAATCTTGGAGTAACCTTACAATGATGTCACAGAAATACTTCTTGTGCATAAATAACACAATATGGGTGGAGTTACAAAGAGGTGAATTTTGAGGAAGGGTCACTGGAACTGAAACGTTAACTCTGATTTCTCTTCACAGATGCTGCCAGACGTGCTAAACCTTTCCAGCAGCTTCTGTTTTTGTTTCTGATTTACAGGTCCACACTTCTTTCAGTTCTTTACCTTGTCATTTCGTCAATCAATTAGTCTGTCTTGAACCAAAAATCTTGGTATAAAACCATACAACAAAAGAGATATGTCATCTTATTAAATGCCTTTTTGAAATCCATGTGCACCACATCTACCAGTTCATCTTTATTCACTGTGAATGTTACTTGACCAAATATTGTGAACAAAATAATTAAGTATAATTTCCCTTTCATGAAGGTATGTTGGCTCTGCCTGCTCACATGGTGATTTTCTAAGTGCCCTGTATTAACCTCCTTAGTAAAGGACTCGAAGGTGCCTGCAACAGCTGAATTAGAGTCTGACTGGACTTACTGCAAAGTTGGTACGAGACTGGTAAGTTTAGGTTTCCCTCCTGGGTGAATCGTGCCCCTCCTGCAAAAGCTGGATCTGTCAAAAATCGGGTCTTTTGACTCCACAAACATTTAACCCTTCCATTCCAAGGAGAATATGGCCTCATTAATCCTCTCAGTGGTTAGATTTGCTAAATTGAATTCCTTTATAATCCTCTCTATATTTTAGCACACACATTTAATTAATTGCATTTTTGAATCCTTGCTTTTGTTTCATGTTTTCTTTCTTTTTTCTTGTCTTTCATTGTCACTTTTTGTTTCATTTTCTCTGCTATTTTTTGCCTTCTTTGTATTTTCTATTTAAGTACATGATGGTTTACCATGATTTCAATCACCATGAATTCAGGCTGAGGTAAGTAGATAGGTTTTCGTTTGTTCAGAATAACAGGATCTGGATTGAAGCAGCAAATTGGGATGGCACGGTGGCCCAGTGGTTAGCACTACTGCCTCAGCGCCAGGGACCCGGATTCGATTCCAGCCGCGGACGACTGTCAGTGTGGAGTTGCATGTTCTCCCTGTGTCTGCAGGGGTTTCCTCCGGGTGCTCTGGTTTCCTCCCACAATCCAAAGATGTGTAGGTTAGATACATTAGTCTGGGATAAATATAGGCTAGGGGAATGGGACTGGGTGGGTTACTCTTTGGAGGGTCGGTGTGGACTTCTTGGGCCCTATGGCCTGTTTCCACACTGTAGGGATTCTAATTCTAATTCTAAAAGTGAAGCCAGGGTGCAGACCCATGAGCTATTTGAATGGTGGAGGAGGTTTCAGAGACTGAACTGAATTGGCAATTCATATTCCAAATGGTACTCTGATTTCATTGGTGAAAATCCATCAGGACAGTAAAGTATGAAATCCAGGAAGTCAAATGAGTAAGATGTACATTCCTGAAGAAGGGCTTATGCCCAAAACGTCGATTATCCTGCTCCTCAGATGCTGCCTGGCCAGCTGTGTTTTTCCAGCACCACATTTTTCAACTCTGGTCTCCAGCATCTGCAGACCTCACTTTCTCCTGAGTAAGATATACAGCCAAGCTTATATGGAGCTGAGATGAGAATGGTTCATTTATTATAAATAACAGAGATATGGATGTAAGCCACAGTGATATTAAAAAATGCTGAAATCCTGTCACCAATCTGCAACTAACCCACATTCAGAAGAATCACGTTTTTATAACCGTATCTTTAGTTTTCCCACTGAATGTAACATACGTTGTGACAAAGAATCTTGAAGGTTTTCATGTCAACCCAATGATAGCTGGTACAGGGTGTTGGGAAACTATGAACTTTAGAATGATTACAACGCTGCTAACTTAAGACTGCATCCTGGTCTTTCACAGGATTGAAGGGTAATCCTAATGGAGAAAAGAACAAAAAAAAACTTGCATTTACAGGTCTTTTCACAACCACCAATCATCTTAAAGTGCGTTACAACCAAAGAAGTACGTCTGCTGTTTAATCAAAATTACAATACAAGACATATGATCGCCAACTTGCACACACAAGCAGAAATGTGATAATGATCAATTAATCTGTTTTGTCATGTAAATTGGAAGGTAAATGTTGAATACATCTCAACTTCCCTGCTATTTCATTATTGGCTTTCATACATTCATTTTAGCAGGCAGTCAATGTCTCAGTTTAATGGCTCATCCTAAAGCCAGCACCTTCAATGATATAACATTTCCTCACCATTATACCAGAGTGTCAGCCTTAGTTTTTGTGCTCCAGCTCTGGATTTAAGACCTGCCTAAAAACCTTGGGATTCAGAGACTAGAATTCCACCAATTGAGCCAAGTTGACACACGATCAGAGAGACTGAATGGTTTATTATAATCACTGGCTTGGAAAGCTGGAATGCAGTTAAGTGCTGAACATCTTCAAGTCACATCTGAAGCATTTAAAATGGTCCAAACAAATTTGCAACAATTGAGCTATTTGCTGAGTTAGAACACTGAGCAGCCACTTCATCCTGTTGAAATTGTTTGAGTTGGACATTTTGCTTGTGTGGCTAATTGAGTGATGTTCAGAAGGAATGGATCAAGATTAGTGTAATGAAGTTGGCAAACAACTGACTGGAAAAGCTGAAGTTTTAATTGGGTTTACCTGTAATATCTGTAAATGTGGTCAGGACTTTCCCCAGGCCTATCAGTCTAACTTTCTTCCAGTGTCAGTTGTTTTTTATACCTAAAAATAATGCAATGTCTTATTGTGAAAACATAACCCTGCTCTATTCATTTTCCAAGTTATCACTAATTTTATGAAAAGCTTAATGTTTCCATTGATCTGGCATTGGCAATATTATTTTCACAAATCTCTGAGTAGATCAATAATAGGGACTCTGATCTTTATGCCAATATTTGATAGTTAAATAGTTGCAATTTAAACACTATTGTTCATTATGGATTTGCTGTGCTCATCCAATCCTGTTACTGTCATGCTGATCATTATGTGATAGTATTAGTTCTGTATCTATCCTTGACAGTATCAGTAAGTGTGGAGAAATTGAGGACTGCAGATGCTGGAGGTCAGAGTCGAAAAGTGTGGTGCTGGAAAAGCACAGCCAGTCAGGCAGCGTCCGGGGAGCAGGAGAGTCGATATTTTGAGTTTCCTGATGAAAAACTCATGTTTGAAATGTCGACTCTCCTGCTCCTCGGATGCTACCTGACTGGCTGTGCTTTTCCAGCACCACACTTTGCAGTACTGACCTCCAGCATCTGCAGTCCTCACTTTCTCCCTTATTGCAAAACCTCTTCCAAGGATGCCTACATTGAAGAAGTTCTCCTCCTCCCTCTACAAGGATCCCAGTGAGTTTCTCTCTCACTGCACCCACTAGGTCGTCTCCTCTGCCCTGAAGCTCTTCAGCCATGTCCTGAAGCAGACTCACTACCACAGCCACATCTCCTTCCACAGTACCTGCCTATGGAATGGACTGATCCCACATATTCTCTGGACTAATATCAGTAAGTGTGACCACTGCACAGTTACTGACATTGAGCGTAGCTCATGTTGTCAGGCACTAGCACTGTGTTAAATGGGATAGACTTCAAATAAACATACCAATTCAAAGCTGGGCATCCATGAGGCACTGTGGGTCATCAGCAGAGCAGCAGAACTCTATTCAACCCCAATGTGTCACATCATGACATCCCCCACACGACCACTTCCATAATGCCGAGTGGATAATCCATCTTGCCATCCTCTTAAGGTCTGCAGCATCATAGATGTCAGTCTTCAATCAGTTTAATTCAGTGCCAATGATTTCAAGAAATGTCTGAAAACATTGGATACTCAAACACTGTGGGCCCTGGCAACATTCTGGCAATGGTACTGAAGACTTGTTTTCCAAAACCTGCTCTGTCCCAAATTGTTCCAATACAGCTTCCACACTGCCTTTAACTAAACAATGTGGTAATTGCCCAGGTATGTCCTGAACACAAGAAGCCGGACAAATCCAACCTGGTCAATTACCCCCCTGACTAGCAGTTTACTCTTGGTCATTGACTAACAGAAACAAAATGTAGTAATCTCTGGATTACTACCAGTGCCACATGCAAGCAAATACAGAAATAGCAGGGAAGTGAATGCATACCTGGAAAGATAATCCAGAAAGGAAGCTTCAGATACCTGGGACACTAGCACAGGCTGTGGGGCGCATGGAACCTATACAAGCTGGATGACTTGCACCTAAACGAACTGGGATTGAGGTCGTTTTGTGCTGTTTTGCCAGTGCCATTAAGAAAGATTTAATCTAATATGACAGGGGAGTGGGCACCAAGACAGAATATTAGAGGTGAATGACAGGGCTCATAAAATACTTAAGGATATATCTGGCACTAGCATTGAAAATAGTCAGATAATAGGTGAAATTGGAATCAGGGAGAAAGCAAGTCCAAAACATAGTGAACGTGCATGTATCCTAATACATGGAGTATAACGAATAAGGTTGCTGAATTACAGACACAGATTGCAATGTGGGATTACGATGTTTTAGCAGTGTTGGAGAACTAGATCAAGGAAGGGCAAGTATTTCTGGGTATATGTTTTTCAGGAAAGCTAGAAAATCCAGGAACTGAGGAGAAGCAACAGTGTTGGGTAAGGAAGGCGTTGCAGAGTTGGAGAAGGAGGATGTGTCAGAGGGTTCAAAGATAGAGTCAATTTGGTTACAAATAAAAAGGCTCAGTTACATTGCTTGGAGTGGACTACAGACCACTGATTAGTGGAAAGGATGTAGTAGAACAAATCTGCAGGGAAGTTATGAAGAAATCCATCATTATAGTGCAGTTGTATTAGGGGACTTCAATTATCTAAATATAGTCTGGGATCCTGGTAGTGTGAGGGGCAAGAAGGTAAGTATTACTACATTGTGTTGGGGAGAGTTTCCTACAGAAGTATGAGTCCAATCCAACAATGAAGGATGCACTTTTGGACCTGATCCTTGGAAATGAGGTGGGCTATATCAGTCAATGGGGAACATTTAGGAGACAGTGATCATTGTATCAAAGGTTCGGGAAGATGGTAGAGAATGACGTGCAATAATCCAGAGCAAGAAAAATCAATTGGTGGAGAATTGACTTCAGTGGGGCTAGAACAGTGTTGAGCAGGATTGATTGGAATAAGAGATTGGTGGATAGATTAATAATTAAACAATTGGTCACCTTCAAGGAGCAGAAGTTTTGAATGTAATTGAGGTATATTGCCTCTAATGCAAACAAAACCAGAGTTCCCTCAATGGCAAAGGAGGTGGAAATCAATATAACAAAGAAAAGATGTGTTTATGACATGTGTAAAGCAGAAAATACAATTGAGAATCAACAAGAATATTAAAGCTTTAATGGGGAGTTGAAAGAGCAAGTAAGAAAAACAAAGAGAAACAATGAGAAAAGACGCGCAGCAAACATAAAGGGAAATCCCAAAGTCTTCTATAGACATACAAACAATAAGAGAGTGGTTAAAGGAGGAGTAGGACAGATCAAAGACCAAAAAGGGGATTTACACACGGAGGCAGGGAGTATGAGATAAATACTTTGCATCTGTCTCTTAATAAATGGACGATTCTGGCCAGGCCATGATGACAAAGGAAAAAAACCCTGTCAGTAGGATGGATATTAATTAAGAAGGCAGAATAGATAGATTGTTGTCATTTAACTTTAGTAAAGCACTAGGACCAGATGAAATGCATCCAAGGACTTTAAGGGAAGTGAGAGTAGGAATTGCAGAGGCATTAGAAATGCTATTTCAGTCTTCCTGGAACTGTGAGGAGCTCTCAGGAGACTGGAGAATTGCCAAGATCCTGGCCTTATTCAAAAAGGTTTGTAAGGCTAATCCTGGCAATGACAGACCGGTTAGTTTAACTCCAATGGTGAGGAAATGTTTGGAAGCAATTATTCGGGATAGAATCAGTTGTCACGTGGAAAAAGATGGATGGTTTAGGAATAGTCAGCTCTAAAACGAGTTGGTTGGTGTTTTTGAAGAAGTAACTAAAGTGTTTGATGAGGTTAATGTTTACGGCATAGATTTCCAGAAGGCATTTGATACATTGCCTCAAGACACGCATGTGAGGAATGTTGTAGATTATGTTGTAAAACAGATAGTGAAAACATGGATACTAAATTGGTTGAGTGATAGAAAATAAAGTAATGGTCAAAGGATATTTTTTGGCCTGGAGGAACATTTGTAGTGGAGATCCCCAAGGGTCAGTATTAGGACCCTTGCTTTATACATTAATATGCAGGTCTTAGGTCCAAGCTAGCAGATGCTCAAAACTTAGAAGAACTCTAAGCTGTGAGGAGGATAGTGTGCAACTCCAAAAAGACAAGTTGGTGGAGTGGGTGGATAGGAAGGCAAGAACTGTGAGGTGATGCACTTTGGTCAGAAGAGCACTGAATGACGGTATAAAATATGGGGTATAATTCTGAAAGGGTGCAGGAGCAGTGGGAGGTGGGCGTATATGTGCATAAATCATTGAAGGCAGCAGGATAGGTGGATAGCATAGTAAATAAAACAGTGTTCTCAGCTTTATTGACAGAAGCATAGATTACAAGAACCAAAAGAAGGATGGAAATCAGAATAAAAAAAGAAATTGCTGGGAAAACTCAGTAGGTCCAGCAGCATCTGTGGAGAGAAATCAGAGTTGCTCTTTTGGGTCTAGTGACCCTCCCTCAGAATGGTTCTTAGTTCCTTAAAACCAGTCAATGGAGTCCGTGTCAAAAATTTCATGCATTCTGCTTAATTCACATCTGTGTGACAACTGGCACATATTGGACTGCACACACTGCAAATGTTTAGCCTGGGAGGACAATGGTGCCCACTTGACAATATACAATGAACCATATTTCAGTAGCTACATTAGACCAGCAGAACAGAGAAAGAAAAAAACTTGTAATAAAGAGGACTGGATGACTCTTCCCCTTTCTATTTTTCTCAACTTCTGAAGATTATGCCCAGTGAGAGTTGGCCATTCACCAACACCTCAAGAATATTTACAAACTTTGGTATACCTGAGGATCCCAGTTACATTTTAAACAATTGTGGTCTCAGGTTTTAAAAAATCTGCCACTTGAAGGACCCTTAGGACAGTTAAACCTTAACCTTGATTCTTCCTGTCTGCGCTAGCAACCTTGTCCTCTTCAGGCTGTGTATCTGTACTTTTATGAGTGGTTGATTAACATCCTGAGGAATACTGTTCCCCGGAAACTGAACTGGACTTGCCACAAAATACTGAGGCTTTAAAAGCAGTCAAATGCAATAAATAACTCATCTCCTGACTCCCCAAAGCCTGTCCACCATCTACAAGGCACAGGTCAGGAGTGTGATAGATATTCCTCACTTGGCTGTGTGAGTGCAGCTCCAACAACACTCAAGAAGGTCAACAACAGGGCAAAGCTTGATTAGCACCATGTCTACACACATTTACTCTGTCCACCTCTGATACTCAGTAGCAGCTGTATAAACAATATGTAGGATTCACTGCATGAATTCACCAAACCCACAAACACAACCATCCAGAAGGACAAGGGTAGCAGATAGTTGGAACACTACCACTTACATATTCTCCTCCAAGCCATACACCATCCTGACTTGGAAATATCTTGCCGTTCCTTCAATGTTGCTAGTTCATAACCTTGATCCTCCCTCCCTAACATCTTTGTGGATGTATCTATAGCAAATGGACTGCAGTGGTTCAAGAAGGTAACTCTGCACCATATTCTCAGGGATATCTAGGGATCGGCAATAAGTGCTGGCACAGTGAGAATACCTACATTTCCTGAATGAATTTATTAAAAAAGTGATCTTTTATTATTTCTTTTCTCAGTCTTAATACTTAATAAAATGTCTTGTTCTCTACTCAAGAAAACCTTGTAATTTTCTTCATTTTGACTATATCCATGTTGTGTTACCTGAATGCGAAGAAAGTAAGTAAATATATTTGTTGCAATCAATCAAGATGGTAGTTGGAAAGAGGGGAGACAAATCAGACTTCCTCACCTGGCCAGGACACTTGTTGTAAGCTATTTGAGAAATTTGAATTATGATTTATTTTCTTCTTCTCTCATGGAATGCGGGAGTCAATGGAAAGATCAGCATTTTTGCCCAATGTTAATTGATCCTTGGATAGACTGTCTTGCCAAGGCATATCAGAGGGCTGCAACATTATCATGGGTCTGGAGTCAGCTGAAAGAGCATTAGTGAACCAAATGAGAATTTACATAATCAATAGTAGTTTCATGATTATCATTACTAAACATTTTATTAATGTGAACCCATATCCCAGAACATTAGTCTGAGTCTCTGGGATACTAGTCCAGTGATATTACCACTGTGTCACCATCTCCCATCTTCTACTTACTCAATTAGGTGGATTTATAACCTGACATAACAATTATTAGGTTTGGTGAACAGCTTTTAATATTTTTATGATATATGCAACCTCCTAATCACGTCACCTCCATAATTCATTAATTAAGAGTTATAGATTTTAGTGTAGTGTCTGAAAAAAGCCAGGAAATTTAAAACACTAGTGCTGCTTTAGTTTTGTTGTAAATCTAGTGGGCGAGAGTATGTAAAGAGTTTACATGACATATGTAGGAAAATATACTCCATGAGGCGCAAGTCAGGAATGGGATGGAATACTCCCCACTTGCCTGGATGAGTGTAATTCGACAACACTCAAGAAGCTTGACACCATCAAAGACAAAATAGCCCACTTGATTGGCACCACATCCACAAGCATCCACTCCCTCCATCACTGACACCCAGTAACAACAGTATGTACTATCTTTGAGATGCTCTGCTGAAATTCATCAAAGATCCTTATATAGCACCTTCCAAACCCATGACCACTTTCATCTCGAAGGACAACGGCAGCAGAATAATGGGAATAACACCATCCACGTGTTCCCTTCCAAGCCACTCACCATTTTTATTTGGAAATATATCGCCATTCCTTCAGTATCAAAATCCTGGAATTTCCTCTCTCAGGACAGTGTGGGCCAACTTGCAGCATATGGACTGTCCGGTTCAAGAAGCTGACTATGACCCACTCAAGGGCAACTAGGCAAGGGCGATAAATGCTGGCCTGCCAGTGATACCTATGTCCCAAGAGTGATAATAAGAAAATAAATTATAACTATCACCTTTATAGGTAAGAGTGAACTTTCAATGTTTGACTTCATACTAGATTTCCCCAAACAGGATAAATGCACTAGTGTATTTTGTTTACGCACTCATGACTAACTTGAATATTTCTTTGTCACACATGAATGATGACGTTGTTCTCATTTAAAGGGTGAAGAGGGAATTCCACAGTTCCTGATTGTGCATTCCTATTTCCTGTGAGTACTCTACATCTGATAGAATGACAACAAGAAAGTTCCTTTCATCTTGAACAAAGGAAGCAACTGTGACTTGATGCAGTCACATAAATACAATAGCTTTCTAAAAGATTTAAGAAAACCCTAATACTGCAAAAACAAACTGATTTAATGTCATAAATTAAGCTTGCAGAATTATGTAAACAGCATAAATTTTATGAACATTAACTCACCAGACATTTCCTCACTTGTGTTGGCGTAGGTGTGGTGAGTCAGAAAGGACAAATTTAGTGGTTAGTTATATAACTTTGTCTGAGTCTTTGGAGTTAAGAATTTGAATAGTTTAAATGATCATCCACTTTGGTGAATGATCACACTTTTGAGAATGGAAAATGTCTCAAAATAACCTGTAGAGAAAAATCCCTGTACATATTTTTTAATGTGTTAAAATTGCTTTTAGTCAAATTAGAAAATGCATACGAAATTTCTGGTTTCTAAAAGTTATGAAAAGTTAGGTATAGCGTGATAGTAACAGATGGGGACAGGCCAGAATAGTCTCTATTTCAACTACCAGAAAATATAGCAGGTGATAATGCAGCCTTGTTTAAAATATTATGATATTGTGCATTTGCTGTTTTAACAAAAAGAAAGAAAATGCATTTATAAAGCGCCTGACACAATGTCAGAATGATCTACAAGCCTCTATCCAAGAATCAGCAAGCAAAGCCATATTCAGGTGTACTCTGGAAGAACTCCATGATAGAAGAGAAATAAAACCAAAGCTCTGACTCCCTGACTGATTTTGCATGATTTCTTGCATGCTTGGTCAGCGAGTACTGGAACCAGTTTTGCTCATGAATCTTCTCAGTGTGGGGTGCGAAAGCAAAGAGAATACAACAAAAATGCAAGTTGTAAAATTATACATTGTGCAGACAATTGTTAAAAATGAAACAATGAAAAGTCACTAAAGTGCTAGTTGTTTCATTCCATGCTGATATTTCTAAGATTACAGACAGATATACAGGGTTTGACCTCTTTAATTCAGATCAAAAGAGAGAGCTTTGACTCAGAGGCAGCATTCCTGTCAAAGTTCAGACAGCCCTGTGAGTGGAGACATGGGGTGGAATTTAATGCCCTTCCTTGTGGAGTTTGAT
This sequence comes from Chiloscyllium plagiosum, assembly GCF_004010195.1. Classification (NCBI taxonomy): domain Eukaryota; kingdom Metazoa; phylum Chordata; class Chondrichthyes; order Orectolobiformes; family Hemiscylliidae; genus Chiloscyllium; species Chiloscyllium plagiosum. The sequence continues at coordinate 17,340,147 of NC_057735.1, forward strand.
TATGAAGGGCCATTTAAGCACATGGACAGCGGGGTGATGGATAGGTATATACATGCATGGTATTTGTTTATCGATTTTGGATGCGTGTGTGAATAATACATAGATTATTTTAAAGCTGCAGACTGCAATTATTTCCCCGTTGTTTCAGAATGACCTTCATACTTCATATCCTTGACTGAAAACACTCCCTCATAAGCAAATAAAAGTTCTTCATATTAAGAAATTGGCTCCCAAATTACATTGAGGACCAAACACTCAGGAAATTCAACCATACGTCGTTGAGTGTAGTAGGAAACTCAACTGTCTTGTTCTCAGCTAATGTCACACTTAGTGTTGCCTAATGTTTTCTAAGGAGTTTGGTAATCATGTGCAATACCTCAAGAGCTTTTGCATTGCAGAAGTGTTCAGAAGACCATTTGATATGTCTTAAAATTGTGTTCAATTGTTCTAGTAGAGTAAACTAATTAAGAATACAACAATTATGCTCAGCCATTTATTGTCACTGTGGATAACATATAGGTTAGGTAGATGAAATTTACTCTCTTAAGCAATCTTCTCTAAAATGTTGATATTGCCAAATGCTGAATCACATGAATCAGCGACAGACAGTTGGGAAATCGATGCTGTTCATTTTTAGAGTCTGACAATATTGGATATGAGTGTGAGTGTCACTCACAGTACTACTGAACCCTAGGCCAGCCTTAGGCCAGCAGTCCAGTAGACCTGAACCTCTTCTCAAGGACTTAGTGATGTAGGCAATGCTTGTTGAAGAGCTTGTTTTTATTTAGCTAGTAGTTTTTTTTGCAAAACAGCTAAATAAGGGACAATAAAGCATTAAAAAAATTCACTTCAACAAACCTGGAGTTGTACGAACTGCCCTGGTCACTGGTTTCAAAAAGGACAGGTTTTAAATTTCATTGCAAATAAGGCTATTTCAACTAGCAATTGTCAATGGATGAAGATATAATGTTTGAAGTGGTTGAAGTTTCCAGGGTTTCTCAAATCTCCCATTGTAACTTTGCTAAAACTTAATGGGAACATTGCAGAGAAACAAAACTTTATACAACTTCACCAAGGTTTTAGTTAAGGTTTACAGTGAGAAATTGCCAGATAAAGAAGAATCAACAAAATTTTCTTAATATTAGAAACATGACAGATTTTGCCTTTGGCCTTTAGTTTGTTCATTCTTTCCGTGGTGTTTCTAACAAAACAAAATACACAAGTTTAAAAATTCCACAAATATAAAAAAAAGTACCTTTTCACCACAGTCTGAAAGCCTGCATTTGGTTCTGCTACATAAACAACAGCTGGTAATAGCATTGACTTTTGTTGAATAAAATAGTGAGAAATAAGAAGAAAAATTGTCAGTGTAATCTTTGCTTTGAATTATTCACTTGCCTATTAGCTAGAATGTAGAAATGAATGAAATTGTATAAGCTTTTCACCCCAACAATATTCCATCCAAGTTGTTAGAATTAGTGAGCCAACCAGGAACTAAAATGTTTGATATTAAAATATTTGATACAAAAATTGATATGCATCTTAGGCAGCCACAAATATCAGTGTCACTCCCCATAGACATGTGGCAGCAGTAGCTGCACAGTGCACAATACAGTTCTTTCTCAGGCAGGGTAGATTGGGAGACAGCAACTTTCTATCACCTCACAATTTGACAAGATCAATTATCATCAGCAAGCCTTATTTCACTCACCCACCTAGGAGGGTTTGAATTATTAGAAGTTGGGACTATTTTCCCTTGCAGTGTAGATGGTTGAGGGATGACCTTATAGAGGTTTATAAAATCATGAGAGGTATGGATAAGATGAATGGCCAAGGTCTTTTCTCTTAGGGTAGTGGAGTCCAAAATGAGAGGGCATAGGTTTAAAGTGAGATGGGAAAGATTTAAAAGGGACCTGAGGACCATTTCTTTCATACAGACGGTGATTCCTGTGTGGAATGAACTGCCAGAGGAAGTGGTAAAGGCAGGTTCAATTATAACATTTAAAATGCATTTGTACAGACACATGAATAGGGAAGGTTTAGCAGCATATGGACCTAAAGCAGACAAATGGGACTAGTTTAGTTTGGGAAACCTAAACGAGTTGGAACAAAGAGCCTGTTTCCATGCTGTATGACTCTATAGCTCAGGTCACAACAGTCCTGATAGTGTACCTTTCCAGAGCTCCTTTTCAACTAACCAGCCAATAACACTCCAGATTATAGTATTACAGTTAATGGGAAACTTCCAATCATTTAGTCTCTCCAAGGCATTCAGACAGCTTTCCAGCTTTTAGACATTTTTTGCCAGCTCACACAGTGCCTCAAGAAAATCCTATCTTCCTTGTAGCAGCAGCTGCTTTATGTTTCTTATCCATGTCTAGCCAGACAGCTATCCTATCTTTCTTCCTGGTGGTACTGCCTCCAAATCAAGGATTGCATGAAGAAGTCATGTGAACCAATGCTTCAATTTAAAGCAAGATCCTTTTACAATTGATGCAAACTCTTTAAATCTCATTTTCAAACATGTTTAACAACAATTAAAGATTAGGTAAAAACAATGACTTCAGATGCTGGAAACCAGATTCCGGATTAGTGGTACTGGAAGAGCACAGCAGTTCAGGCAACATCGGAGGAGCAGTAAAATCGACGTTTCGGACAAAAGCCCTTCATCAGGAATAAAGGCAGAGAGCCTTAAGGGTGGAGAGATAAGTGAGAGGAGGGTGGGGATGGGGAGAAAGTAGCATAGTGTACAATAGGGGAGTGGGGGAAGGGATGAAGGTGTTAGGTCGGTGGGGGGGGGGGAGGGTGGATAGGTGGAAAAGAAGATAGGCAGGTAGGACAAGTCATGGGGACAGTGCTGAGCTGCAATTAAAGATTACTGAGATATTTTACAGAAATTATAAATTTCTTACCTTACTAGTCCAGGGACAAAGGTCATCATAGAAAGACTGAGTGTATAATAGACAGCTGAAGCCATGAAAACAGGGTAACAAATGCTCAAACATAATGCAAAGAAAAAAGTTAGAATTGAACAGATTAGCACTGGAAAGTCAATGTGCGTAATTCCACTGTAGTATTTCAGACATCACACACAAGCTAGAAGTGCCATGAAAATGGACAATTATCCCACATTCTTGATGGATATATTCAACTTTTAAATATAAAGCGCTGTTTTAGAAACAAGACTGACATGCCAAAAGGTGGCTGAGGATATAAATTTAGTGACCATGTATGAATGTAGCTGCATACTGTCTCATGGCTATTCCCACAGGAAACATATACACCAAAACCTTGATGGTGGAATTGACCCAATTCTTCACCCAGTATGTTCTGCCCACTGAGTATCAATCAGATCATGGCTCAAATTTCTTGCACAAGAGATTTCAGGAACTTGTATGTAACGTGAGCATGACCCAGCTGAACCTATCACCCACATGACACGAAGTGCTAGAATAGAACCTGCAGACCCTAAAATCAAATGCTCATTGCACACTGCCACGGGTGTCCCTATGACTGGGATCCAGGGCCAGCTTTCCTTTGTCTGCCACCTAATAAGGTTACATTGATTGACTTATTTTACAGGCACCAACTATGATGGACTTGAAATTAATCATGAAGAGGTTTTCAGAACTGAAGGAGGAAATCGCCATGTGAGACTGTATAGTTTTGAGAGTGACTCCCCAAGAGCCTGTGATGTGGCCCTGGAGTACTTGAAAATCTCCCAGGTAGCCATGAAAATATATCATGTCTGCCGTCTGGGATACTAGCTGCAGGACATCAAACTCCAGTTTTTTAAAAAATAGCATCTTTTTCCCTTTGAAGTGTTTCTGTCTGAAATTCCTTTGATATTCTTCATGTGTGTGACATTTCATGATTCCTCTCAGGTTTCAGTGTAATCCACATTTAAAAATTCAATATACTTCTAAATAGTCCAGGGTTATGATATGTTTTCGTGAGACTTCACATGTTAAATGAAATGAAATTAATTCTCAATTAATGACAAAAGGAGGAAAACGGCTAAATATAAACAACAGGTAACAAGAACGTTGGAGTGTCAGAGGCTGAGGGTGATGTTATGGAGGTTTATAAAATCATGAGGGGCATGGATAGGATAAATAGACAAAGTATTTTCCCTGGAGTGGAGGAGTCCAGAACTAGAGGGCATAGGTTTAGGGTGGGAGGTGAAAGATTTAAAAGGGACCTAAGGGGCAACTTTTTGATGCAGAGTGTGGTATGTGTATAGAATGAGCTGCCAGAGGAAGTGATTGAGGTTGGTGCAATTACAACATTTAAAAGGCATCTGGATGGATACATGAAGGGTTTAGAGGGTTCTGGGCCAAGTGTTGGCAAATGGGATGAGGTTAATTTAGGATATCTGGTTGGCATGGATGGGTTGGACTGAAGAGTCTGTTTTTGTGCTGTACATCTCTATGACTCAATCACTCTAAGAGCTACAAGGTAGCAAGTTAACAGGGCCGAGTGGAGTATAAGTCCTGCAGTCTGCGTGAAATTATGGACATACCAAGTGTCCCAGACAAGCACATCTGCAGGAAGTGTCGTCAGTTGCACAGGCTTGAACTCTGGGTTTGGGAATTTGAGCAGCGGCTGGCATCACTGTTGTGTATCTGTGGAGCCTAAGATTATGTGGATAACATATAAAGAGGAGTTCAGGTATAGAGGTAATTGTGACTATCAGACATGGAATGTAGTATTCCCCTGCATCTATCATGCTTGCCTATCAGTATACCATTTGGAAAACTTGTGAAAGAAAAAAATAGTTCCTCAGGGACTGGAAGCTAGCAAATGACACTGCACTCTAAGAAGGGAGCAAGGGAACAACTGGAAACTACAGGTGTGTCAGCCTTACATCAGTGGGATGGATAATGCTCAACTGCATCATAAAAGATGGATAAATTGATACATTGACAAAAATGAATTGATTGTGTGTGGTCAACATTAATGTACAAATGGAAAATCAGGTTTGATAAACTTAATAGAATTTTTGAAGATGATACTAACAAAATTTAGAGGATAACAAGGAGTTGATGGATGTAGTATAGTTAGATTTTCAGAAAGCTTTTGATAAAGTCTCCCACAGAAGTTTGTTCAGCAAAATGAAAGCACATAGGATATGAAGTAATTTATTGGCATGGATTAAAATTTGGCTAACAGACAGAAAACAGACAGTAGGAATAAATAGGTCATTCTCATATTGACAGGTTGTATCTAATGGGGTACTTTTGGATCAGTACCAAGGCTCCTGCAGTTTGTAACATATATCAATGATTGGACAGAGGAACCAAGTGCCACATTTCCAAATTTGCAGATGATATAAAGCAAAGCTGGAATGTTTGTTTGAGGATGATGTAAAACATTTCCAGAAGAATTTGGACAGCCTTTGAGATTGGGCAAGAATATGTCAGATGGAATATAATTTGAAAAATATGACATTATCCACTCTTGTAAGAAGGTAATTTTGGTAAGGTGAGGTGATGACCTAATAGTATTATCACTAGACTATTAATCCCGAGACCCGGGTAATGTTTTGTGGATTTAGGCTTGGATCTTGCCATGGCAGATAGTGGAATTTGAATTCAATGAGTTGGACCAAAGGGACTGTCTCCATGCCATATGACTCTATTTGGAATTAGGAGGCTAATGGTAACCATGAACCCGTTGGTAATTGTTGGAAAAACATATCTGTTTCACTAATGTTCTTTATTTAAGAAAACTGCCATCCTTACCTGGTCTGGCCTACATGTGATTCAAACTCACAGCAATGTGGTTGATACTTAATTGCCCTCTGGGAAATTAGGAATAGGTAGTAAATGCTAGCTGGCCAGTGAGGCCCACACCTGTGAATGAATGTAAGGAAAAACATAGATGTGCAGAGTATTTCTTGAAGTTAAGAGACTGGAAAGTCTAGATGTAAAAAAGGACTTGGGTACCCTTGTCAATATGTCAGAGAAGACTGACATGTGAGTGCAGCAAGCTATTGGAAGGGTAATGGAATGATAGCCCTTATTTGAAGAGGTTTTGAATACAAGCATGGTGAAGTCTTGCTTCAATTGTATAGAAATTTAGTTAGACCACAGCTGGAGTACTGTGTGAACTTTTAGTCTCGTTATCTCAGGAAAGATATTATTGCCAGAGAGATAGTACAATGAAGGTTCACCAGACTTGTTCCCAGGATGGTGCGGTTGTCCTCCAAAGAGAGATTGGGCAAACTGGACTTTTAGGGACTTGAAGATTGAAAGGTGCTCTCATTGAAATTTTCAAAATGCTTAAAAAGTAGACAAGATAGATGCAGGTAAGATGTTTCCCGTAGTTGTGAAGTCTAGAAGAGTTTTTTTTATGAATTAGTCTTGTAGTGATAGACAAAGGGAGATGGTTGAGAAAAGAAGGAAAGCCATTTCGTTTTACTTCACGAGCGAATGTATTCGTTTTGGGATATCTGCTCCTAAGCCATATCAAAGTGAAGACCCTTACCTAGGGACACGTAGTAAGAGAAAGAAACAATTTTCTGGAAGGTTACTTGAATATACTGAGTTTCTACATGTTGATATAGTTATACCTATTAGGAATGGCAATATCAGTAATGCTGAAATCCCCAGATTCTGGGAAAAAACTATTCGAGTTCTCTGGTGGCTTTAATCCCTTTTGGTATTATATAGTCAATTCCATGTAAATGCAACAACATGGTTGTCAACCTTCTTGCTTCCATACTGACACTCTCAAAGTGGGATTTTTTTCTTCTGATGTGTCCAGCATTGGTCATTACCACACAAGCAATCTGTATTTGTGAAACCTGCTGTATGTCCGCAATGTGAGATTGAACTTGCTGCAAATTGTGTAGATCTTTGAAGATAGAACAATAATGTTTAATTTTCAGAATTGTTGGCTTTAATATTATAACACAGGAATATGCCATTTGTTCCATAAGAGTGTTTATAATCACACAAAACTTCCTCCCACTTCATCTCACCCTGTCAACATTGCCTTCCCCTCTAAATCAAATGATGCTTTTCTGTCTCAGACAATGTATCAATTTCTGCTTCAATAAATATACAGATTCTTAATCTTTGACTATGATTGAATGGTTAAAAAAAAACTGTTATAAAGATCCCTTTTGCTTTTGCTTGATGCAACTGTGGTAAGGTGCATGAGTACAAGGGCAGAACAAAGTGACCACAACTAAGCCTCCTCCATCGTTTACTTTAAGCACACTATTGTGAATTAGTTTTTATTTCAAAGAAGAACTTTTAGTTTGGGGGAAAGGAGTTTCGATCTATAGCACTTAAAACTCACTTCATTGGTTTCAAGAGTAACTGTTTTGTTCAAGTCGTGATACATGACATCATGAGTATCAGTCGCTCACCACTGCATTTGTATATTTCCTTGATGTAATTTGAGGTGCAGTTTGCCTTTTGCTTCAATGTTGGTTTCAAATATAAATGAACCATTAGTGGGTAAAAGGCAGCTGGTGTGAATAAGATGCATTATACGCTGGGAAAATATTTTCTTTGGGTATAAGTGACTGCATTAAAGACACAAATGACCACAAAGGGGAAAGTGACTGATTACAATTTAAGAAGCACACAATGGCTTTAGAAAAGAACATTAATTTTAAATGATGTAGTGTCTCTTTATTTAACCACTTTTATGCGCGATGGAAATTAATAGATCCGAAGTGGAGCACCAATGTATTAATTACTGTGTTAGGTCCTGGTCGCATCATTGCTGTCTCACATACATCATGACTTTATAATATACTGTGACACAGCTAAAAGTCAAGTTGACAGCTTATTTTATATATCTCCCAGTTTTCACCTTCAGTACAGTCAATGGAAGTAATGTTAAAAGTAAAATGGAATGGTGATATTTAAGTACTTAAAGAAGTGAAAATTGTAGAGTAATAGGGATTGAGTAGGAAAATGGGCCAAATTGGATTGCTTTTCAAAACAGCCTGTACAAATCTGAGGTACTTGAATGCACTTTTGTGTTACACTATTCTACAATTCCTTGATTCATTGTCTGTTTTACACCATTCCCAAACTCATGTTTATTTCCAGTTAGTTTTTGATCTTAACTTTTGAATTTCAAAGGAGAGTTGAACTGAACTCAAACCATTAGCTCTGTTTCTCTCTCAGCAGATGCTGTCAGACCTGCTGAATTTCTGCAACATACTCTGTTTTATTCCAGAATATTAGTTAGTATCCACACCATTTTTCATTTCCGATAATGTCTGTGCTGCGGGATTGTATTCACAGTAGATATTAATAGCAAGCAGATTAATGCATTCACACGATTTTTCATTTTCTTTAATTAAAACAATAAACTAATAAATAAGATTATCAGGACTTTCACTAAAGTAGCAGACAGTGGAACTGCTTGTCACCCACCAGATTGCCAATTATAGTAAACTGGTTTGCTATATTCTCTTCTGATCAGTTCAGGAGTATCACTATTAGGGAAACAGAAAACACACATTCTAAAGTTTAAGTCAGCATTATAGGTTTCTATTTTTAAATTATTCATTTCTGTTGCTCCTTTTCTTTTCCTCAGACTTTAACATGTTGCTAAATTGCAGTCCCATGTTTACTCTTTGCTTTATAATCGTTCTTTCAGTCAGCCAGCCAGAGTTCACGTGATGGCGTAGACTGCAGTATATTGAGATTGCAAATGTTAGTGATATGGTGATGTATTATGTTGGGCTTAGGTTTACTCAAGTACAGCGAAAGGTTTACAAGTCGCCACTGCAGCACCCTCTTAGATACGAATGTACAAAAGAAAAATAAAGAAACAAGGTTAAGAAGTTAAACATTACAGTCTTTCTGACTAAAATGGTTATCTAGAAGGGTAAGGGAAAGTAAGGGTTAGTAGGAAAATTGATGTGAGGAGTGTCAGATCTGCCATGATTCTATTGAATGGTGGAGCAGGCTTGAGGGGCTGAATGGCCTACTCCTATTCCTATCTCTGATACTTTCACAAGCTTTTGGAGTGCTGCCCCTTCGTCGGATAAAGTCATCTGATGAAACGGCAGCCCTCAGAACGCTTGTGATTTCAAATAAACCTGTTGGACATAAACTGGTGTTGTGTAACTTCCAGCCTTGTCCACTCCAGTCCGACACCAGCAGCTTCACGTCATATCTCTGATAGAGTTATGGCCTTATTATGTAAGATTGACATCAGCATTGTCAGTGTTGGAAATGCAGGTCCCTTAATGGTCAACCAGAGTAATTCCAGGGTTGATTGAGAGCAGATAGTGATCATTGGAGTTTTGGAAGAGGTGTATTAGGGCTCTTGTGGTACAATGATAGTATCCTTACCTCTGAGCCAGAAGGTTTAGGTTCAAGTCCCACCTGCTCTGGAGGTTTCTAATGACATCACTTGAACAGGACTTCTCCATATATGGTATCAGTTGAATGATCACTCTCTGACTGCCTCCAATACCAGAATATCTTTAATCAGGTAAAGAGCTTAAAACTGTTCATTGTAATCGAACTGTGGTCTAACCAGTATTTTGTATAGTTTTATCAAAACTTTCCTTTCAACCTTGATTATTTAGTATTTTGGAATGCTATTAGTACCTTCTACAATGAATGCTAATGCAAAGAAGTATATATTGAACTCCTCTGTGTTACGATATGGGGTAAACCCTCCTGCTTAATTTAAACCAGCAACACAGAGAAAAGATTTATCCTGTGCAGTAATCTGTGAAAATTTGAGAGGCCAAGAACTATTTAAAGTAAAGATTAACCGGTTTATTTCTTAAGGTATAACAGAGAAGAATTAACTAACAACTATTTATAGCTCCTTCCTCTAACCTATTTTTACTTTCCCTTCTATAATACTGGTCCAAAGAAAATTCCCGATTAAGATTTACAAAACAAAACTTCTTATCTCAAAATCAGGCACTTTTCGGTTCTTCTCTGTATTCCAGCCTTCCTTTCTTCTTGGGAGTTCTGCTTCACAGGTTACTGATTGATAAAGGTACATTTAAGAGAGCTATTTTTTGGGCAGTCTCTACATGCTGGTGGCCTGGCAGTTCTCCTCCCAACTGTTCAATTTTCCCCGGTCTTATACCCCAAAGCACTGAATTATGTCATTGGCTTTTAAGATTGTCAATATACTAAATTCAAACTTGATTTGAAAATGGTATTTTTTGGGGTATAGTTTAAACTGATTGGCCTAATTCAAATCTGTTTTGTCTTCAGGCAATTAGCTACCTGAGCTTTTGACCTAGTGTTACATTGTTACCTTATTCAGAACACTTGGTAGTGTCAGGTAGTTCAGCTAGCTTCTAACTCTCTTAAAGGTATAGTGCACCCACATCTTTATAACACCTTCCCCCTTAAGAAAAAAATACCCATCATAATGAAAAGATGGCTTCTCCTTTTTTTCTTTTTTAAACACATTACCCTAATATACATATAACTTTAATATAAGTTCACCTTAACTTCTTCCTATATACCTGTGTGTGTATATATATATATAAAACATTAAATAAATATAAATCTCATCTAAACTTTATCTGTTAAATCCCTGAAACGCATCTATGATTACATTCTTACAACCTACAACATGCATGATTGTTAAATTAAAAGTCAGTAACATAAGACTCCAACGAAATAGTCTCATATTCTTGTCTTTAAAGTGCTCTAAGAATGTAAGCGGATTGTGGTCCGTGTACACAACCATCTCTGACCCATTTTTCATGATATAAGCATTAAAATGTCATAAAGCCAGTACCACATTCAATAGTTCTTTTTAAATCGAGGAGTACTTCCTCCTGTGAATGTTGCGTTTCTTCAAAAAGTAACCAACTGGCAGTTCAATCCCATCCTCACCTTCCTGTAGGAGTACAGCTCCAACTGCTATGTCACTAGCACCGATGGTGACTTTAAAAGGTTTGAAAAGGTTGGTGTAGCTAAAACTGGTTTCGTGGTTAATATTGATTTCAACTGGTCGAATGCTTCCTGGCATTGTTCGGTCCACCAAAATTTTGTGTTCTTCTTCAGCAAATCAGTTAATGATGCCACTATACTGCTGAAGTTTGGAACAAACTTCCATTAGAATCCGCTGAGTCCTAAGAATTGAAGCACTTCTTTCTTCAAGGCTGGTCATGGAAATTCCTCGATGGCCTTCATCTTTGTGTGCCATGGGGTCAATTTTCCATGACCAATGTTATGTCCCAAGAATGTCGCCTCTGCTATCACGAATTCAGTTTTATTAAAGTTTATCCCTAGTTTTGCTTCTCGTAGTTGTTCAAAGAGCTCTGCCAACTGTACCATGTGATCTTTCCAGAACTTACTAAAGATCACTACATTGTCCAGATAGCACAGTTTATTAACCCAGCCACAACTCTGTTCATGCATCTTTGGAATGTGACGAGTGCGTTCTTCATTTCAAAGGGCATCACTTTATACTGATGTAATGCATGATGTAATGTAGAGCAATTTAAAGACAAGAATATGAGACTATTTCATTGGAGTCTTATGTTACAGACTTTTAATTTAACAATCGTGCATGTTGTAGGTTGTAAGAATGTAATCATAGATGCGTTTCAGGGATTTAACAGATAAAGTTTAGATGAGATTTATATTTATTTAATGTTTTATATATTTACACACAGTATAGCCCATTTGGGGTTACAAACACAGAAATTTCTTTCACTGTCTCTGATAAAGGTACCTGCCAGTAACCACGCATTACATCCAACTTGGTGATGTAACTGGCTTGTCTGACTTTCTCAATACAATCCTCCAATCTTGGAATTGGATAGGAGTCTGATTTTGTAACAACGTTGACCTTCGATAATCCACACTGAATCGTTGTGTCCCATCTGTTTGGGAACTAAGATGACCGGCGAACTCCACCCGCTCGGCTTGGTTTGATGATGTCTCATCAAGCATGGCCCCCACCTCCATCTGGACCTGTCTGACTTTGAAAGGCTGATAGGGGTATTGTTTTGTCGAAGCACTATTCCCTAAGTCTCTAGCATAATACAGTTTCAACATGTTCACGTGACATACCCGGTTATCTAGCATCTTTACTAAATAGCTCACCTGAATCAACTTTCTCTCAATTTGATAGGGACCACTAAACCTGAATCCCCTATCACTGGTAACAGTACTAACATGTCATCCCCTTGGGAAAATGTCCGAGTCTCAGAGCTTTTATCTGCATCCTGCTGCATTCTATACTGTGCCCTCTTTAGGTGCTGTTTAGCTAACTCACCTACTCTATTCAATCTCTTCCTCACCTCCAATACATAATCTAAGTGTGAGATCTCTGACTTTGGTCCTGTCAATTTTTCTTTAATTCATTTCAAAGGGCCTTTCACTTCATGCCCGAAATTAACTCGAAGGGACTAAACTGAGTAGAATCATTTGGGGCATCTCTAATGGCAAACAATACGAATGGGATACCTTTATCCTAATCATTCCGGTGATGCTGACAGTATGCTCTCAACATGGTCTTCAAGGGCTGATGCCACTTTTCTAAAGCTCCCTGGGATTCAGGATGATGAGCATTGGACTTAAAGTGCTGTATACCTTAGTTATTCATAATCTCCATAAATAGCCTAGCAGTAAAATTTGACCCTTGGTCCTACTGAATCTCTCTGGGTAGCACATATTATGTAAAGTAAACTACTAACTCTACTACCACCATTTTTGCCTTGATACTCCATAATGGAATTGCCCCCGGAAATCTGGTAGACACATCCATTATGGTTTAACAAGGACTGGCTCCAACTTTTAGTTCTTGGGAGGTCCTACACAATCAATTAGACCCATGTGAAAGGTTCTTCAAATGTGGGAATTGGCAACAAATGTGCTGGTTTTATTATTGCCTGTGGCTTACCTACCATTTGGCATGTTTGACAGTACGGCAAAAGTTAACCACATCCTTGTGTGTTTCTGTCCAATAAAAATGTTTTTGTACGTTAGCCTGAGTCTTTCATACCCCTAGGTAACCTCCGACAGGTAGTTCATGTGTTACCTGTAACACTTCCTGTCTGTATGCTACTGGCAACACAATCTGGTGCACTTTGGCCCATTTCTCTTCTGCACTAACCTGCCGTGGTTTCCATTTCTGCCTTAGGATTCTATTTTTCAGATAACAACCCTCTGGAATATTCTCAGCCTCCTTTTCAAAATAAGCATCCACATATATATCTTTTATCATCTTGTCTTGCTGTTGCAAATCCCTTAACCTTTCAGGGCTAAACACTTCTGTCTGATCCTTTGCCTGTTCAGGTTTCTCCTGCACCATTACATCAAACAGGCTGTCCATTAACTGAACCTCGACACCTTCATCTTTCTTTTACTTGTTGCTTTGTGCTGTGACTTATGATAGTGGGATCTGGTTACCACACAGTCTGGGAAAACACCAGGATATTTCTGTTTTAACTCCTTAGTGTCTTGGTCGTCCTTGGGCTTCTCCACCTTGGATCCTGCCAAAACATTCTCAAGAACAACCTGAATTCCTGGAACTGACACTCTGTCAATCACTCCCACTGTAATGTCCCCAGTCTTGAGTTGGCACTCCAACCTGATCTTATATAGGGGAATACTAAATTTCTGTCCATCTATCCCACAAATTGCCACAATCTCAGGTAACAGATCAGAAAGAGTTCATATTCTCTTATTATCAGCGACTGGTTAGATCCTGTATCTCTCAAAATTATAACTTCTTGTTCTTCTCCCCCTATTCTTTCTGACTAAACTTTACCCACACAGGCAAATTCTTTGTAGAGATCAGGCACTAAATTATTACCAATGCCCCTCCCTAGACTGTGCACTCTCCTGTAGCTCCTCAGGACTTTTTGAGGTCTCCTTTACTACCTTCAGTAATGCTACAGGTTTACCTTCTTTTACCACATCTTTTCCCACAATGCCTTTCTTTAATGACCAGCACTGTGCCTTTTCATGTCCCACCTTCTGGCAGTAAAAACACCTTTTACAGGCACTGTAATTTCCTGTGTCTGAATTCATTTCATTGATAAAAATCACACAACATCAGGTCATAGTCCAACAGGTTTAATTGGAAGCACACTAGCTTTCGGAGCGACGCTCCTTCATCATGTGATTGTCGTGTCTGTGTCGATATGTGCAATCTTCTTGGAGATCCTCTCCGCTTCATTTCATTGAAAACACCTGAGGCTTTTCACCTCCTTTTCACCCTCTTGGGCTTGTTTAACATGTGGTAAAGTCTTGCCAGTGTTCTCTACTCTTGGTTTTGTAGTGTAGGATCTCCTTTTCTCCCAACTTCCAGCCCTCACAAGATGAAATTCTGGCTGAAAGCCTGTCTCATGCACCAACATGTATTCATCTGCTAATTCTGCTGCCCTTCTCACTTCCTGAACTTTCTGTTCCTCCACATGAATTCTTACCATCTCTGGAAGTGAGTTTGTAAACTCCTCCAGCAGTATAATGTCTTGTTGAGCCTCAAAGGTCCTATCTATTTTCAAAGCACACACCCATCAATCAAAATGACTATGTTTAATTCTTTCGAACTCAACATAATTCTGACCTGGTTCCTTCTTTGTGTTTCTGAACCACTGTCTATATGCTTCTGGTACCAATTCATAAGCACTTAAAATAGCCTGTTTAACCTCTTCATAATCTCATCTGACAGTACGGCAAATACATCACGAGCTCTGCTTACCAATTTAATCTGAACTAGAATTCCCCATAAATCTTTGGACCACTCCATCTGCCTAGCCAATTTTTCAAATGAGATAAAGAAGGCTTCCACATCTTTTTCATCAAAATGTGGCAGACTTTTGATATATTTGTTTATATCACTACCTTCTCTTTCAATTTCCATCCTGTTAACTTGACTTTGCTGACTAATTCGCAACTTCTCAAGTTCAATTTCTCTCTCTTTTTCTCTCCCTTTCTTCATCTCTCTTTGCTCAGCCAAGAGCCTTCACTCTTTCTATTTCCTCTCTCTCTTTTCTCTGTTCCTTTCTCTTTCCCTTTGTTTATCTTCTAACTCCATTTTCTTCAACTGTAATTTAGGTTTTTCCACCTCTATTGCACATGTCTGTTTCTCTGATACACCTAAATATTTAAGTAACTCCCTTACAATTTCAGCATTACTTTTGTCCTTATTTGCTAATTCTAAAAGTATGGGCTTTTTTCTTTCCTTTTAAACTTTCTTGGCAAATTTGAGAATCATCTTCAAACCCCAAAACCTCTTTAGAATTTGAAGAGACGTTTCTCTCACTTTTAATTTAATCAACCACAAGTCACCAAAATTAAACAAATTGTCTCACCTACATTTTATTTACAGATCTAGGACACTAACCTGCAAGTGTTTAAATTTGCTGGGATTTTTCATACGCCCAAATCCATTCAAATCTGTCTAAACCAGTTCAAATCCCAACGACAAGCCCTCAAACTATTACGATACGGGATAACCCCTCCTGCTTAATTTAAACCAGCAACATAGAAAAGATTTATCCTGTGCAGTAATCTGTGAAAATTTGAGAGGCTAAGAACTATTTAAAGTAAAAATTAACAACTTTATTTCTTAAAGTATAACAGAGAATAATTAATTAACAACTATTTACAACTTCTTCTTCTAACCTATCTTTTACTTTCCCCTCTACAATACTGGTCTGATAAAAATTCCCGATTAAGATTTACAAAACAAAACTTCTTATCTCAAAACCAGGCAGCTTTCTATTGTTCTCCGTATTCCTATCTTCTTTTCTTCTTCTTGGGGGTTTTGGTTCACAGGTTACTGATTGATAAAGGTACCTTTAAAAGATCTATTTTTAGGGCAGTCTCTACATGCTGGTGGAGTGGCAGTTCTCCTCCCAATTGTTCAATTTTCCTTGGTCTTATACCCCCAAAGCATCAGATTGTGTCATTGGTTTTTAAAATTGTTAATATACTAAATTCAAACTTGATTGGAATTTGATAATTTTTTGGGGTATAATTTAAACTGATTGGCCTAATTTGAATCTGTTTTTGTCTCCAGGCAACCAGCTACCCTAGCTTTCAACCTAATGTTACATTGTTACCTTGTGCAGAACACTTGGTGCTGTCACGTAGTTTGCAAGCTTTTAACCCTCTTAAAGGTAGAGTACACCCACATCTTCATAGCATCTGCCACTTCCTGCTTCTTTATTATTATTTCCCTTGTTCTCTCAGGGACCTATGTTCACTTTGACTTCTCTGTTACTTTTTTGATATGTAGCTGTTGCTGACCATCTTAATATTGCTTGCAACTTTACCTCAAAGTATATTTTGTCCCTTTTTTTTGGCCATCTTTTGTTGGCTTTATTTTAAAATTTCCCAATTCTCTGGATCACTATTAATCTTTGCCACATTATAGGCTTCTTTGTTTTGCTATTCTTGACTTCTCTGATCAACCATAGTTGGCTTATCCTCTTCCTAGATTGTTCTTCCTCTCTGGAACTCTGAAAAGAGAGGATGGAATAACCAGTACTAGAAAACTATATTACAACAATCAGAATTATGTATAATAGTATGCAAATAAAACAACTGTTTGGAAGGTCCTAAAAGTAAGGTAAATGTCACTGTTAAGTAAAGCAGAGTCCTAGATGCAACACAGGGTGAAGACAGTTTATTCTAAGGCAGAAATCTCTCTGCAGTGAAAGCTAGAACCCAAGTCTGAAACCACACCAGCCTATTTCATGAGGACTGATCAACTGATCATCAGTAAAGGCAGAACAAATGCTAGACAATAAAAGATTGCAGGTCCTCAATGATCAAGAAGGTGATGCCTGACTCACCTTCAGACCTCCACTCCATCCATCTCAATATTCTGCAAAGGTTGAAGTAGTGGAATCTTTTGTCAATTACCTCCCTTTGGCCTGAGACGAGGGATGGAACATATGGCCAATTATAGTACCCACTTCCATCACCCAACTAGCCAAACTAACTTAATCACTGAGAGTGGACTCTGTAGCCTGTGGGGTTTAACATTCCAGTCTGTTTTCTAGGTTTTTTTGCTGACCCTTTGAAAAACTGCTATAGATTTCTGATCCAAGTTTTGACAAGAATTCTAATTTATAAATTTTTAAATGATAGTATAATTTCCCCTGATTTAGTGGCATATTCATTCTTTGAGAGAATGAACTGAAACTGATGATTTTGTTTGATGCCTTTATCGTTTCTTTCCAGATTATTCTCGGTACTTGTCCACCTCTTTTCGCATGTAATTTATATTCAGCCATGACACAAAAAATCATGAAGGGCATCCAGTGAAGACCTTATGGGCTAGTGCACTACATTTGAGACCATTACTGTTTTCACAGGATTATCTTTTGCATTCTTCATAGAGAATGCTGCAATCATTATGAACTATTGCTACTACCTAGGTATCTTCCAAATGAGAAGAATTCTCTCTTTCTTATATTGTTGATTATTCTTCCTGGGGATGTGGGAAGGCTGAGGCAAGGCCTATATTTATTGCTCCCTAATTGCCTTGCATGCGGTGGTGTTAAGTTACTTCTTGAAGTACAAACATAAAAACCGAAGAAGTGTCACTAGACCTGAAATGTTAACTCTGATCTCTCTTCACAGATGCTGCCAGACCTGCTGAGCTTTTTCAGCAATTTCTGTTTTTGTTCTTGAAGTACAGCATTTCTTGAAGTATAAACACATAGACTGCTGTTGAGTAGGGAGTTAAAATGATTGTTTTCTTAGCACGCTTTTCCATTACCAAGCTGGTTTTCATGCAAGTGATTTATAAAGGGAGAAGAAAGGCTAGCAGAGTGCTGTGGAACTAAAGAGTACTTTTCAATTTTAGTCACTTGTATGTAGGAAATGTAGCTCTGATTTGTGTACAGCAAACTCCCACACACAGCAATGCAATAATAACCAGGTACTCTGTTTTTGTGATGTGGTTTGAAGGATAAATATTGGCCTGGACATCAGGGATAACCCTGTCTTCTCTTCTTTGAAAACAACACCATGAGATCTTTCACACCCATCTCAGAGAGAAGACCGGCCACAGTTCTAAGTCTTGCCCAAAAATAAAGGCATCTCCAACAATGCAACACTCCTGTAGTATTGCGCTAGAACCCATAGACTTGTGACTCAAAGGTGAAAGAGTTAACAACTAAATCTCAATGAAAGCATCTCAATGAAGTTCTTCTACTTATTAATATGACTGTAATGTTCCTGGAATATTCTTGTGAGTGTTTTGGACTGATACTGCATTTGAAAGTTATAATTTGCATACATATATATTTGATTGGAATAAGATCAAAGAAGACATAGATAATTCATCATCTGGTGCCTTAATATTTTAAAAAGCCTCTATTAAAATAACTTTGAGTAGCATTTATATTAGCACCCAGTCCATGGCTTGAAGTACATCATCTCTGCTGACAATTTAATTATGATATGGAAGAATTGTTGGCATTGCTATCTTTTGGATGAGATATTGACCTAAGCTTCCCCCTGCCTGTTTAGATGGATGTAAAAATTTCCACTGCATTATTTGGGGTAGGTCTATAAGCTAACATCTGGTTCTTAAGTAACACAAACTTGCCAATTAATCACTGCCTTTGTGTTGGACCTTGCTTTATTGATAGTTTGATTACCCTACACCATTGGCTGAGAGTTCTTCATGACATACTGAGGATGGAGCAGGACAATGAAACAGCAAGCTATTTATTTTAAATTTTGGTGTAATACCTATAATGATATTTTGTCATCATTTAGCTTATCGTAGATATTCTGCAATGTATTACTTCTGTTGCTTTGCGTTGTATATTACATCAAGATAAAAGCAAATAAACAAAGAGACATGAAATGTAAAAAAGCATTAAATGGTGTTTATTCAAGTAGAACAAACAAGTACATTACAATTCATATGATACATAACGAGGTAAATAGAGTGCATCAGTATATTTGATAAGCTGGAATGATCAATGTTTAAACCCTTTGAATATTATGGGAGCATTTCTCTAAACTATGTGAAGTATTTTTAACTTTGATATAGAAAATACCAGAATAAATGTTTCGCATTTTACATTTTTCTCAAATTCAGTTTTCACAACATTCATCAGTTGATATATTTCAGAAACAACTTGTTCAGAAAATTTTCGAAGGAAGTGAATAACTCAAAGGGTCAACACAAATGCTACATTTTACTGTAAAACATAGAATGCTGAGATTAGTTTTTTAATTCATCAACTCCAAAGTCACTGTCTCAGCTCACAATAATCTTGAGGTAGGCTTGTTAACAATGCACATACAAATTGTACCAACATTTACAGAGATTGTATTCCTGACAACTGATTTCTGTACCTTTTTCAATATCACTGGAACAAATCAAATGAAAGTAATTAATGACTTAGTTTAGGTAGAAAATGATTTTTTTCCAACTCTTCCCTCTTCTGTTGAAGTTTCTTCTATCATACAAATGTATAAAAGTATGACAGTGATGTCAGACCTAGTGTGCAGTTTCATTCCTGATACTGTTATGAACCAAAAACATGTTTTGTACCAAACAAAAAAATCCTGGGATAGAAACTTATCTCAGGCAGTGGATCAAAACTGACCTTATTGTGTTGGCCATGGAATGTGTCCTGCAATGGAACTGACCATCGTGTGCAAATATCACAATATGGTCTGTTCCATGCTGATATGTGAGATGAATTTTTGCTTCTTCCCTTCGAATTGTTAATATGCCACAAGATAAGGTATTAACTCATTCCAAACTCATCCACTTACATGGGGGAGATGAGTGGGAAAGAGATGAGGTAAAATAATATCCATTTCTGTTCAAGAGGAAGGTTTTACCTACACTGACAACATCCTGGGGGATAAAGCTGTCAGGCTTTAAGTATGTGGTACACACAAGAGGTTTATATTTTAAACTAGCCCAAAGGATAGTTTCTAATACTGCAATCAGTTACTGGAGACAATATAGCATAACTTATAATAAAGTACACACAAGTGCACATTCATTTGAACACTATTAGTATTCATACAATGTCAATAAATAGTTGAATTAAATTTGGCTGTGTCTAATGCTGCAAACTTCTTTGAACTGGATGTTATATAATTACTGATACAGTAATAGATGGATTTATGAAGATAACTTGAAATTAAAGTAATTAAAGCTCCATATTACATTCTCATAAATAGTACAAATCTATTCTATTTAAAATATTTAAGCTATGTATCAAACTGTAGGAAAAGAACACCTCGTAAATTATATACACTAACAGAAATAGTTGGTTTCAGATCTACCTGTCACTCCTGAAAATCTTGTTAAAAATAAAATCACTAATTACATCAAAATAACTCTCTCTATAAATATAGAGAAAATATTGTTTGTAGTTTTTTTTAATCATTGAATTAAAAAAGAATAATTGAATGAAATTCATTCATATAAAATTTACATTTAGAGTGGGCAGTCTCAGGATGAATTTTAATAATATGCAGTGAAGGGAAATATTTTTAGACACTGCTAAGAATCTGTTGGATTATTGTGGACTTTCAGCAACAGGGTTTTTTTTAAATTAATCACTGATAAATCAATTAAGAGTCAACTGAGCATAGAACTAAAATGTTTGCAAGAGAAAACAGGACAAATTGGTAGGCACACGATGAAAATTCACTTCTATGAAATTCTAGCAGCTGGTTACAGAGTGGCATAACCAACCCACTGTCTCAAATAGACTAAATGCTGGGAGAACTATAAGACCATTATTTTCACTTTAAGAAGTGACAGCAAATGTTGGGAGCATAGAACATCACAATTTCTCAATGATTTACTGAATTAAAAGAAATTCTGAAACCGCCAAGTCTAAATATAAGTATCTCTTTAAATACTAGTGACTTTGTTAACTCAGGAAGTGTTGGTTCATCCAAGTCAGTTCTGCTGCTTTTCAGTTCATTTTCATTGTTATGTATTTCTGAAGCCAGTCAAAAAAGATGTTGAGTTCTCCTATGGCTTTGTACACACCTTTATCCTGCAACTGGTAAGCACAATAAACAGCATTAGACAATGAAAATTAGTTACAACCAGCTTTTCCATGATTTTAGTACATAAAATTTTCCTACCATCTCATATAGTTTATAGATTTTCTCAATGTATGGGCTAGGTCTGCAGTTGCACAGGTCACAGTTGAAGAACTTATGCTGAAAGTCAACAATACATAAGTTTATTCAATAACTGATTGTCCCATAGTGGAATAGTATATACAGTCCAATGTAAAATATAAGCAAAAAATACCAATGAACTGTGGAT
The DNA here is from genome assembly GCF_004010195.1 of Chiloscyllium plagiosum. NCBI lineage: Eukaryota > Metazoa > Chordata > Chondrichthyes > Orectolobiformes > Hemiscylliidae > Chiloscyllium > Chiloscyllium plagiosum. The sequence continues at coordinate 17,361,399 of NC_057735.1, forward strand.
GCTGGAAATCCATTTCAAGTCTGAACTAATGTAATATAATATGAAGAATGTAAGCAGTGAGAATATTAACTGGATATACTTAGTTTGAAAACCTACAAAGGACATCACACAGAAAATGATCCAATTATAACAGTTGTAGGCATTGATAAAAACAATTCAATTAGAGGGTACTTTATTCATGTTTCAGGACATGACAACATGCGTTACACTGTACAGGAAGCTTCTGTATTCCTGGTCAGATTTACGTGAACAAAATTAAATATATAAGATAGGCTTCATTTACATAACAATTCTTGTTGTTGTCAATCAGTTTCACTTTACATGTGTACCAAAGTGGTGCCAAACAGGATGGCAGCCTGAGAGAGTTAACTCAGGCCCTGACTCAGGACTTACACTACAACACCTTAGCCTCAGAGATTGTTGTAGATAAAATAATATTTTTTATGATTGCAGCCAACTGCTCAGGATGGGTGTGGACACATTCTGAAAGCAAAAAAAATCCCATTCTGTGCATTAGTGTCAAGTGACACTGAAAGGGAAGCAGCAGCTGCTAACTGTTGCCCCACCTCACAGACTGACTAAATGTACTGTTGTTATTTATTGCTGAATCACCCCACGAGTCAAAGAAAATAATGAATGCTCATGTTCAGACATCAAAAGCTTGTTGTGAAATATTATTGAAAGGTGCAAGAGCCCACAACTAAACGTGAATTTATCCAATACTACAGAAAAGTCAATTGCCATTAGTACATTTGCTCAGATAGAATCACATGAGTTACAGTTAACAAAACAACTAGGTCAGCGCTTTTTTGCTACATTTAAAGTCCTCAATTTGCAGCTGGTGCTGTCCCACTGAAAATTTGCATTCTTTATTTTCACATAGGCTTTTGCAAGTGGGTTCGAGTTGTCTGGTTATCTGGTTAACGGTTTTCGCAGCAACATTGGTGGTATATTCATTTAACGTCTGCTTTTGTTTCATTCTGAATTGCTGCAAAGTTTGGACTGCGTGTTTCATTTGTGAACCATAATGCTTGGGAGAGTTAGACATGTTGACTTGAAGATTAAAACCTCTCTTTCTGAAAATTAATTCAAACGAGACAGCACAAACCCTTTTTAAAAGTCATTCTCACAGATTGAAAGTTCAACAATAAATCAGAGTTAACTGGAGGCAGTTCAATGAGGGTTAATTACTGAACAAGTTGGGCTGTGCTCCTCTGGATTTAGAGGAATGAAGGGGAGGATGACTGGGTGAATGCTTCCCCTCTTGTGGGAGATTAAGACTAGAAGCCTTTGCTTTGAAATAAGGAGTTTTCTATTCACGATGTAAATGTGGAAGAATTTCTTTGGAATTCTCAATCTTAGACAGAAGCAAAGACATTGGAGACTGAGAAGGACAGGTTTTTGACCTACAGATGAATTGAGGTTTATGAGGATCACATAGGAAAGTGGAACTAAAATCATAATCAGACCATTGAGTGACACAGCAGGACTGAAGGGTAAAATGGCTACTCTTTGCTCCTGTTTGTATGTTCTATTTCCCTGTTGCAAACTGAACATAAATGTTATTTTCAAAACATACTAGTTATTGTTTTAGAAATGTTTTTGTTATCACTCAAAGTGTGCACATTTGATATTTAGTTTGCAACATAATGCAGCACAGCTTCAATTTTATACAAAAAGTATATCTTAGTTGAGAGCCTGATTTTTTACATTGCCAATTTCTACTTTAAATTACAGCAAGAAACTTTGTGCAGCGGGAAACTGTGTGTGGAGATTTGTGACTTGAGGTCTGGTTCATTACTAAAGCATTCACTGTCTTGTTTCAAAAGATGCATCAAAGATTGTTCAGCAAAACAAAGATAATGTGATGATCTCCCTTCCTGTTCTCACTGTCTGATCAGTAGAGAACTGGGAGAGTTCACACAGATCATGATGCAAATCACTATGGTGACATCATATGTATCCACTAACCGAATTCATTTTGAACATGTTTTATCTCAACAAATATAAATATTTTGCCCAGTCTTCTATTTAAAAAGTGACAAATCAAGCTATACAAATCAGGAACTTGTCGACTCTGTTATTAATTAGATATTCTAATGAGTATATTAGAGGAATTCTTCAGAGATCAGCAACTAGCTCAGAGAGGAATAAGAATAAAAGGAATTTTTGCCTTCTCAGGATAGTCCAAAATGATCCATGACCAATGGGCTACATTCAGAGTGAAGTCACTGTTATATAGACAAATGCAAACATCAAGATCCCATTAACAGGAACTGAGTGAATGGTCATAATCTGCTTTTGACAGTGTTGACAGACATTGGTCAAGCCAACAGTAGAACATTGTGCTCATTTTCAAATGGCATTGTAGATCTTTTAAATTATAAGGTCTCAACTTCATGTCTCTTCTGGATTGTTAGCAGTTTTGATAGTAATACATCCTCATTCTTACAGAGAGGTGTCAGTCTATTATATGAGGTTTAGTAAATAGGCATTGGTCTCACGTTTTTAATTGAGAAGAGATTAAAAGAACCTGAGAATGAGTCACAACAAAATGTAGGTGATGATGGGTAGACCTGGTACTTGGATAATCCATCAGTGCAAATTGAGCACTCTTTACAATTGAGCAACTCAGCCAATCTATGAGTTGCAAGATGAACATGAAAGTCTGCTCTTATGTATCAGTCGGGAAGTTGACAAAGCAAATGCACAGCAAAAATTGTAAAGTGGCTAAACGCATATCTTTATTCTTCCATTATTATTTTGTATTAGGAAATACTTTAGTTGGATTGGGGAAGGAATTTAGTTGTATTGTGGAAGCTTTGCTAATATTCTCTGACAGCAAACAGACTCAGATTGCAGTCAAAAACAGCAAGTTGGAAACAGGTTGTGTTATTTATGACAGGACAAAAGGTACCTGGCATCAAAAGTGTGGTTTGTCACTTAGCTTTCTACAAATATCACAGAAGGGCATTGAAACAGCTGCAAGATTCTTCTTTGTTTCACTGAAGTAGGCAACACTGCTTTAAGGCGCAGTAGACACTTGAAACAGTGATGAGTATATCACTGAAACAAATTGAATGTATTATTTTCCAATCTGAAAATTTGTATATCTATTTTAGACTTGGTAACTAGTACAATACATATCAATTTCTCCCCTCATTCTCTGATAATTTGCTTTTATATCTTAACCAAAACAAATACTCCAAAGGCTAACACTGAAACCCCTTTTATTTAAAAGCAAAAGCAATTAATGATAAATCTAGTACTTACACAATTTTGAACATTCTCCTTCAGCTCAGACAGGATGTTCCCAATTTTACTGATGTTATTATTGATTACTTGCTGATGAGTCTTGGCGGCTGGGATTACATCCCTGAGGTAAAAATTCAGCATTTCCTTCAAAAACTGACATCCTTCACGTCCCTAAACATTTCAAGATGTCACCATTATATCCTTGCAAAGAGGCATTTCACAAATAGGAAATGACAATTTTGTCACAAAGTTGTAATACTTCCACAATATATCCTAATTTCGAAATGATGCATTAACTCATTCCTCACTTTAGAGAGCTTTTGACCCTAAGTAGAACTCACATAACAGCAGGGCATTTTTTTTTGTCTCAAAAAATGGTTTCATTTTCCTTTTTTTGACCTAATTTTAAAATTAGTAATTTCATACCCCACTGTTTTACTATACACTAGCTGATAGAACTAATAGGCGGATAACTTATTCTGAAGGTAATATAAATACTTGGTTCACTGAAATCTGGTTTATTTACCTTCCCTGGGTAAAGTGTGATCTTGAATGGACTCCAGTACTATTGTTGGCATATTAGATTTTAGGTTACAATTAAAACAAATACACGCATGCACATATCATTAAGTACATCTTGAAATCTTTGTTAGTGAAAACTAAATGACTGACTGATTTTTGACTGGCACCTGATCTGTATTGTGGATTGCAATTTAGTTATGCAATTGATGTTTCATATCAGCCCATTTGATTCTTAACCTCTGGGCTTCCATGTTCTGCACATGCTGTTTATTTTCCAATTGTTCATGCGCAAACCATAACATTCTGTCTGACTCAAACCTTGATATGATAAATCAATGCACTGAAATGAACCAATAACGATGATTAACCTCTTTTTGCATATGTTTTACAAGCAATCCCTCAACATTACTGTCATTATCAAAGCACAGAACTCCCAGACTTAAGGATGAATGACATGTTGATTTCTCTGTTGTGGAACTCCACCAATGAGATCTCTGCATACCAAGATATTATAGCTAATATGCCAATCAACTTATGTTAAGGTTTACTCACCTTGAATCCATGGTGAAGTCTGCCTCCCAGTAAAGTTATGTGCAAATTGTCATCTTTTCTTTGCTATAAAAAAAGCAAATAAATTTACTAAATGCAGAATGGTTTCCCATGAACGAATGCTACAAATCATTTAGAACTAAATCAATTTCCAATAACAGACTGACCTAGACTTATTACAATAAAGACTCATTTAATTGTTGGTATCCAGTCTCATAATAGTTCACCCTGATACTCTGTCTAATTTGATACCTTTTCTGAATCATCTTGTTTCCTCTGAGTTACTGCAAACAATTTTAATATATTGTCACCCACGTCCCTCGAATTTATCTGAAATGATCTAAAACCATATTTTTCATATCAAGTATTATAAAATAAAATTTGACAAATCTACACAATTTTTTTCATATGTAGTATTATCTCAATCAAATACATTGCATGTTCTCCATTATACAAACATTTGATGTCAAAATAATTTAACTGATTTATACTGCTTTAATATAATTAATGTAGCTTTCTGAGCAGCCATCTTCAAACCTAAATAAAATTATTTTTTGTCTTGAAATACTATTTAATATTCCTCTGAAAGTAAACTCTAATAATTCCTTGTCACAGAACAATAAGAGGGAACTGACTCTAGTGCATTTTATAAATTGTAATGTAACTTATAACAATTTAAATATTCTTTACAATGCATTTTATTTTCATACTTACAAAATAAGTCCTTATCTTCCGATATGAGCTTCTGAGTTCTTTGAGGTGAGCAGGGAACACAGCATGGCTAAAGCAATTATCACCCGACTGTTCATGTCTGCAGTAGCAACACTGAATGCTAATCACTGTGTATAATATGACAGTGACACACTTCATGGTTTCTGTCTAGTTTGCACAACCCTAAGTTTATGCACACTAAAGCTTATAGCGTTCTTACCTTGATTCTTTCTTTATATATTTCCTTTGTGACCACTATGGTTTTTTAACTTCCTATTGAAATTTCCTGTCGGTTATGTATTATTTGAGGTTACTGTCAAATTTCTAAATGTCACTTAACCTTCCCGGCAGTTTGAATTTTCCATTGACCCCTGGTGTATGTTAATCATTGTGAAATTTAATGGCAGAATCTTGTTTTATTTCAGTCTATATTCCTTTTTCTGTCAAGCTAATTTTACAACTTTTACTGCTAATTATTTCTTTAGTACAATTAATGTTTTGCTTCCTAAATAATTTTTTGCCATGCCTCGATTGCTGTTTTTGTGTTCTCTGCAAACTTTTCTCTTCAGTTTAGTTAATTTTACAATCTTTGGTTTATATGATAATAAAGATGAGAACCTTACCATCCCAAAATTATTGACTATTTATTCAGCATCACTGTTCCTAGATGAATGCACAATGTTTCAGAATACTTTTCAATAATAATAGAATTCTATCTCTGTCTTGTCTTATATTGAGAAACATTGCATTGCCAATGATTCTTGTACATTGCAAATCAAACTAAGATGCACCATTAGGTTTGCAATAGCACGACTTTGGATCAACATTTAAGAGATTCATGCAATTCAATTGGTTGAAGTGAAAACTATTGGAATGTATTTTAACATAAGTCCACACAATGTATTTTTGAGCAGCAAATCTTTAGCAGTGATTTAGGAAGCAGCTTTAACAATTGAGGAGTTGAACAAAATAAAGGAATAGTTGATTCAGACTGATATTTCTCCAAAAGAATACGTTTGGTCTCCACTTTGCAATATAATGGTGATCTAGAATTTGATAATCTGATTTGTTGATCACAGTCGAGACACTTTCTGGAATGTTGGACAATACTTTGATATGTCTGCATTACCTTTGATTGAGAGATATGCTATATCGTAAAGAAGTAACTTGATTGAATCAAACCTACCATAAAACCTCCATTCTAAAGGTTTTATGAATCATAGAAAAGGTTATCTAAAGGGACCACTCATCATTTCTGTCTTCTTTTCCTCCTTTTTAAAAGTTTTGGTTTATACAGTAATTCTTCACATTCACATTTTAAGAAAGTTCTGACGTTAATGTTTGGCCTTGTGCGGCGCTCCATGACTGAGTGGAACTGGCAACTTCATACCTGTCACACCATGCTTGTAAACATAGGCACGTGTGAGAGATTGCAATGTTGATTGCAAACTATAAATCAAGCTTGATATAAAACAAGTTTCTTTTTCTCTTACGATTTTAATCTTGCTTCTGAATGTTGAAACAGGATATTAGTGGTTATGAGTGGAGCCAGTTTGCAAACTAGTCCACATATACAAGATAATTATTAGCCATTCAGCATTATTACAAATACTCCTGAGCCACAGCGATATCTAAATGCACAGTTACTCTTTATGGCTGTCATTAAAACTACTGTTTGAAAAATGTGAAGATACTCTGTTAAAACCTCTTAGTTACAAAATGAAATTCAGATTTTAACTAATTCATGTCAATGATATAGGGAATATTTTTAAGTAATTACAGCATTGATTAGCTCAGGAATAATACCCATGAGATACACTTTTCAGAGTCATATTGTAGTTCTAGACTTGGGTACAAAAGACTACAGTTGTTGCTTAATCTTGTAAAACACTAGCTTCCCTTTATTGAAATGCCAGACAAATCACCAGCTGAACATCAAATGTCATCCTTCTAATACTTTCATCAAGTGAAAGAAATCAGGAAATTGAATAAGTACAAAATAATTTCAGATTGTCTTGGTCATATTGAGAACATGCTTCACTAAAACTAAATTCTAACATTTTACTCTGTGATGTGTCGGAATATTCTCTGCCCTAATTAGCTGTAAGCCAGAAGGACACCCATTACTGTGGTTTGAGCCTCAGTTAAATGAGATCAGTGGCTGTGATCCTCAGGCACCTACATGTTTGAAGAAGTGAAGGTGATTAGGAAGGGAGGGGAGGTTTATGACAGTACAGTATCAATCATGAATAGACACTTAGAAGGAAAAATTAGTGTTCCACATTGCAATGTTCACTACTCCAGGGGTTGGTTAGCTCCACTGGCTAGATGGCTGGTTTGCAATATGAAGTGATATTAAGGCTCTCACACTGGCTGAGTTCACCATGAATGATTCTGTCTTTCAACCTCTCCCTTCAGCTGTGGTGTGGTGACCTTCAGCACCAGTAATCTCTCTAATAACCCTATAGTCTGATAAGATTGTGACGACTTTACCTTTTTTTACTTCAGGCATCTACTACAGGTCAGTTCTTGTTTTAAACAGATGCATTTATTTTGACCCAGATGATTAATTACTTGTTTTGGGTTTATGCCTCTGTGCCTTTTCCGATTTGGTGTATGATATATTTCCAATATAGAATACGTAACCTGCCACATATGTAACCGGCCTCTATTATGACCGAGTTTGGAGGGGCTGCACTGTTTCCTCTTTGAGTCCACTGCTTACAGCAAATTGTAAAAGTCACCAGCATGTGTTAGTTATGTTAGGGCAATATTTTCCCAAAATTTGGTGAGGTGTCAATTCGTTTTTTTGGAGGGTTTCTCTCAGAGAGCTCCAGCGAGTTTTCTCACACAATTTATGAAGCTCACTTCATTAGATTACTTACAGTGTGGAAACAGACCCTTCAGCCCAACAAGACCACACCCACCCACCGAAGTGCAACCCACCCCCCTACATTTACCCCTTCACCTAACACTACAGGCAATTTGGCATGGCCAATTCACCTAACCTGCACATTTTTGGACTGTGGGAGGAAACCGGAGTACCCGGAGGAAACCCACGCAGACAGAGAGAGAATGTGCAAACTCCACACAGTCAGTCACCTGAGGCGGGAATTGAACCCGGGTCTCTGGCGCTGTGAGGCAGCAGTGCTAACCACTGTGCCACTGTGCCATCAGATCACCAGGCTGCTGCTCTTGCATTAGCTTGTTCTCATCAGTGACAGAAATACCTGCTACTGCCAAGACCCTCTGGTTTCCTGACACCTGCATCATGTTTAAAACAAACACTGCCAGCCAGCAAGCCCTTTCCAGAAGAATTGTCCAAGAGATATCTGACAGAGGGGAATTAGCAGCTATCTTATCTAGGAGAAAGTGAGGACTGCAGACACTGGAGACTAGAGTCGGAGGGTGTGAAGCTGGAAAAGCACAGCCGGTCAGGCAGCATCCGAGGAGTAGGAGAGTTGATGTTTCAAGCATAAGCTCTTCATTCCAGGATGTCCCGGATGATTGGAAGATCGCTGTTGTAAACCCCTTGTTTAAGAAAGGATCAAGACAAAAGATGGAAAATTATAGGCCAATTAGCCTAACCTCGGTTGTTGGTAAAATTCTAGAATCCATCATTAAGGATGAGGTTTCTAAATTCTTGGAAGAGTAGGGTCGGATTAGAACAAGTCAACATGGATTTAGTAAGGGGAGGTCGTGCCTGACAAACCTGTTGGAATTCTTTGAAGAGGTGACAATTAGGTTTGACCAAGGAAACCCAATGGATGTGGTCTATCTAGACTTCCAAAAGGCCTTTGATAAGGTGCCACAAGGGAGGCTGTTGAGCAAGGTGAGGGCCCATGGTGTTCGAGGTGAGCTACTGGTATGGATTGAGGATTGGCTGTCTGACAGAAGGCAGAGAGTTAGGATAAAAGGTTCTGTTTCGGAATGGCAGCGGTGTCCCGCAGGGTTCAGTGTTGGGGCCGCAGCTGTTCACGTTATATATTAATGATCTGGATGAAGGGACTGGGGGCATTCCAGCGAAGTTTGCCAATGATACGAAGTTAGGTGGACAGGCAGGTAGTACTGAGGAAGTGGGGAGGCTGCAAAAGGATCTAGACAGTTTGGGAGAGTGGTCCAGGAAATGGCTGATGGAATTCAATGTGAGCAAATGCGAGGTCTTGCACTTTGGAAAAAAGAATGCAAGCATGGACTACTTTCTAAACGATGAGAAAATTCATAAAGCCAAAGTACAAAGGGATCTGGGAGTTCTAGTCGAGGATTCTCTAAAGGTAAACATGCAGGTTGAATCCGTGATTAACAAAGCGAATGCAATGTTGTCATTTATCTCAAGAGGGTTGGAATATAAAAGCACCGTTGTGCTACTGAGACTTTATAAAGCTCTGGTTAGGCCCCATTTGGAGTACTGTGTCCAGTTTTGGTCCCCACACCTCAGAAAGGACATACTGGCACTGGAGCATGTCCAGCAGGGATTCACACGGATGATCCCTGGAATGGTAGGTCTAATGTAAGAGGAACGGCTGAGGATCCTGGGATTGTATTCATTGGAGTTTAGAAGATTAAGGGGAGATCTAATAGAAACTTACGAGATAATACATGGCTTGGAAAGGGTGGACACTAGGAAATTGTTTCCGTTAGGCGAGGAGACTAGAACCAGTGGACACAGCCTTAGAATTAGAGGGGGTAAATTCAGAACAGAAATGCGGAGACATTTCTTCAGCCAGAGAGTGGTGGGCCTGTGGAATTCATTGCCGCAGAGTGCATTGGAGACCGGGACGTTAAATGTCTTCAAGTCAGAGATTGATAAATTCTTGATGTCACAAGGAATTAAGGGCTACGGGAGAATGCGGGTAAGTGAAGTTGAAATGCCCATCAGCCATGATTGAATGGCGGAGTGGACTCGATTGGCCGAATGGCCTTACTTCCACTCCTATGTCTTATGATCTTATGGTCTTATGGTCTTATTCCTGATGAAGAGCTTATGCTCGAAACATTGACTCTCCTGCTCCTCGGATGGTGCCTGACCGGTTGTGCTTTTCCAGCACCACACTTTTCAACAAGTTAGTTTAGCTGCCAGGGACCTGCTGGTGGTTGGAGTGTTGGAAAGGGGCTGTCCTCTCTCCTCAGGACTGCCAGAGGAGATCACAAAATTAATCCTGACAGCCTGGTCCAAGGCTGCCTCCTGGGTCAGTGTGTGTCCATGATGTGGAGGAACACTCAGTAATGCCGCATGGAAGTTTGATGACCTTCTGCGCTCTGCAATGTTGAGTGCCATCACTTTTCTCTGTTACACTCGCTCCACTGCTGCCACTGCACCCAGTTGGACCAATGGTCCATAAGTCCCACTGTTCCTCAACCACTCTTACTTACCTTGTCTTCCCAGATTGCGAGTCCTTCCTGTCCTGCTGCTTCCAATTCATTCATTTGGGACACTTCACCACCTTTCCTCCACCTACACCAACACTAACATCTGTGCAAGCCACTTTCATTCTCTCACTCAAGCTTTCCCTTTATCTCATTGCTGGAGAAAAAATCCCATATTAGGGCAGAGAGGACCAAAATGGGTGTGATAACCCTTACAAGGTCCAGGGGTATTCACTAATGAATCTCCTGTGGTGCTCATTGAGTATGAGTTCCCTTGATTGTAGGCAATGTCCTATACAGCTGGAACTCACCACCAGTATCCTTTATATGCAGACCCAGTTCACCCTCTGACTCCATTTTGATTTAGCCCCTTCTATTCTCCCTACCCCTCCCTCATTCTTGATGGTTTGCATTACCCGTAATAGGCATTTGGCTACATCGGTGATTTACTGGTTGTTATACTAGTGGTGATTTGATGGTGGGAAAGCCGTGAGGTTGTGAGTGGTATCACTTCAGGATACAAGAAGAAAAGAAAAGAAAAGAGAAAGCAGACCCAGTGCACAGGTGATTTGCTGGTGGTGGTCAGTAGTTGGAAAAAAATGACATGGTAATTTGGTGGTGGGAAAACTGTCTGGTTGTTTGTAAGAGCACCTCTGGATTTAAAAAAAACAGACCTAGTATAGAAAAAAAGAGCCAATTCTGTTGGCAGACTTGTGGCACAGTGGTAATGTCCTTACCTCTGAGCCAGAAGACCGTGGTTCAAGTCCTAGCTGCTCCAGAGGTGTGTCATACTACCTAAATATCGAAAAGCTCCAAATGTCAGATAAAATTGCTTTGCAGAATCTGTGAAAATTCTGTCTTACATGTGTTAAAGGAGACCCAGAAAGCTCTTACAGTGCCCAGGTAGTGTCTTGACCTCTGACCCAGGAAGCCAAGATTCAAGTCCCACCCACTCCAGACACTTTGGAACAGGTTGATTAGGAATATCTCCATAAAATAGACAAGGGAAGTGTTGGGTCCTAATTGGTCATTGCTTCAAGCTTCAGTGGCTCCTTCAAAAAATAGCAGACGCAGGGATGGATCTGCAGAACTGTCTGGACTGGCCTGAGACTAGCCTATGATGGCCATGAGTATTGGGTCTATTTTGGTGTTCAACAAATGATGTTCCTTTCCAGCCGGACTTCCTACGTTAGCGACAAGAGTCAAGAAATGTCTGGGACAGCATTGCCTTTCAATGAACCCAGTAAGACTGTGATGGGGAAATATTAAAAATGCTGTTATTTGGGGAACTGGAACCTCATGGTGTAAGTTTGGAGGACTGGGCCAGCACATTGAAAGTATGAGATACTTTTGTCAGGCAAACTGGATACAAGGGGATTACTGACAGAACGCCATTCTCCTGACTACTTGTGGGACCCCGATTTTCAACATCATAAAGAATTTAACCTACCTGGCAGCCCTGAAGTCAGAACGTTTTACAAACTGACCAACATAGTACTGGACCACTGTGACCCAAACTATCTGTTACATTGCAGCAATACAGGTTTAACAATACAAAACTGAGGAACTAGTTACTAAATTCTTGACAAGGCTGAGGAAATTGGCGGAACACTATGAATATGGATCAGCACTTCGGGAAATGTTACAGGATTGCTTAGTTTGTCAGATTAATAATAATGTGACTCAAAAGAGGCAACTGACTGAACCAGATCCAGACTTCAAGAAAGCCATAGAACTGGCCATTTCCCATTAAAATGTAGCAAAAAGAGGTTGGGAGTCTCCAGGAGTGCATGGACGCTACTGTCCTCATCCTCAACCCTGACCTCCATGCTACATAGTCAAGTCCAAATGGAATATTCGTAGTTCACATTGGTTGCCAAGTGACGCCAATTGGAATTGGAGGTTCCAAGGTTCCAGATGGGAAGTCTCTGCATTAGGACATCCATGCCACATTTGTGGTCACAAAGTTTACCCCACTGGACCAGGCTATGAAAGCTGATGAAATGTATACTGCCCAGACCAAAGAGCAAACCCACCACAAGGCAGGGCTTTGCAAATAAATCAGCCTGAGGATAAAGAACTGATACAGCTAACTTGCATCACTGTTCCCAAAATGGTTCCAATTAAGATAAAACTTCAGGTAAATGGCCACCCTAGACTGGAGGTAGACAGAAGTACTGCCTTACCAATTGTATGAAGTAAGCCTTTGGGAAACTCTGATAGGACATCTTGCCTTTAAGCCTGTGAGACATCAAGACTACATTTCCTACATATACTTTGGTGCCGTTGTAGTACTGAGGCCACTGTAACCCCAGATATCTATGGACGACAGGCAGTCTGATTCTTAATGGTGGTACAAAGGTCAGGTACCAACCTTTTGGGAAGGGACTGGCTATAGGAAATCCACCTGGTTTTAAAATGGAAACTGGCGATCTATAAGAAGTCTTTGGGAAGTATCTTGAAGTGTTTAAATAGGGTCTCAGGAAGCTATAAAGTGCTAGGGCCAAGATCTATACAAACCCAGAGACCTGACCTAAGGAACCATGGGTGCCCTATGCCCTAAGGGCCAAAGTAGAGCCATCTAGAGGAACTTGGCATCATATGTCCAGTGCAATTTGCTAAATGGGACATACCAGTAATGCCAATTTTAAAATCTGACAACTAAGGGGATTATATGTTGACAGTAAGTAGAGCTTCCTGCTTAGACAGATACCCTATGCCACACATAGAAGACTAATATGAAAAGCTTATGTGAGTAGTCACATATTTTACAAATTGAATATGAGCCACACCCACCTCCCCCTGGAGCTTGAGGTGTCTTCCAGGAAGCATGAGTACCCTTGCTTGCCTTTTGGGAATATCTTTGGCTTGCGCCATCTTTCAAAGGGTGAGGGAGAACATCCACCAAAGGCTACGTGGAGTGGCAGTCTGTCTCGATGATGTTTTAATTTCAGGAGCTATTGCAAAGGAACATGTAAAGGGTTTGAAGGAGGTTTTATTGCATTTTTCTGAGGCTGGCATCCACCTAAAAAGGGAAAAATGTGTGTTCCAGGCAAATGGCTATGTACCTTGGGTACAGAGTCAACAAGGTCAAATTATACCCTCTCAAAAAAAAAGTTGCAAGCCATAAAACGGGGCTTTGTTTCCTCAAGAACACCTCAGAGTTGAAGTTTTTCAAGTTCTCAAAAATCACCAGGCGGAAATACAGTCCACATAAAGCATTTTGATGGCAACTCCCCAGGGATTCTTAGAGTTATCCTTAAAAAATGGGACTGGTATCATACATGCTCAAAACTGGGGAGAAGATTGCTAAACAAATGAAAACACATTGACCTCCTCTGGCAAGAACTTTCACAGCTGTGAGGACAAGCCCCCTTCAGTGACTCTTCAATGGTCTTCATGGAAAAGACACTCACGTTCGTATTATACACACCCTCAACCAGACCTGGAAAGCAACAAGCTCATTGAGTATGAGTTCCCTTGGTAACAGGTGATGGCCTACTCAACCAGAAATCATTTCCTGAGTCCTTTATAAAGCAGGCCCAGGGGCCCTCTTGTGGCACAGTGATAGTGTCCCCAAGCCCTGGACTGAGAGGCCTGAGTTCAAGTCCACTTGCTCCACAGGTGTATCATAACATCTCTGAACAGGTTGATTAGAAAAATAGATTAAATAAACAAAAAGTCAGGCCCGGAGCTCTTGTGATGCAGTGGTAGTGTCCCTCCTTCTGAGTCAGGAGGCACAATTTCAAGTCCCACTGCTCCAGAGGTGTGCAATATCATCTCTGCAAAGGTTGATTGGGAAATATTAAAAAAAGCAGATCAGGGGCTGGGTCTGCAGCACTGTCCGTTCTGGGCTGGGGACTAGCATATGTATGTCACAAGTAGTGGCTCTACTTTGTATTCTACAATAAACAGTGTTCCCTTCCACTTGGGCTTCCTGAGTTACTACAATGAGTATTAAGGAGCTTGACATTTGTCTGCTCACCCCTTTAAATATAGAATTCTTGCCTACGCGCAAGAGGACCATGACCAAGGACAGCTCCATGACCCAATAACAAACAAGGATAATAAATGTTAAGTGCTGCACTGTTCCATCATGCTGTCATATTTTTATCATGTCCAAGCTTCGATTCGATTTCAAAACTCATTTTCTCCCTTGTCTTCTGCAGATGCGGACAACATCCACTCAGCCTCTGCTATGAAGAGGCCGGCTTCTTCATCTCTTCCTCCACCTCTGAGGAAGAGTTTACAGACCTTTCAGAGGAAGTACTAGTGAGGCTGCCCCGTCCACTCTCCATCAGCTCAGATATTAACACCTCAGTGGGTAATGCTAACAAGATTGGATTCTGTGGAGTCCATCACCCCCACATCTCTGCAGCTGATTTAGGAAGAAATGCCCCACGTTTCTGGCACTCAGAGAACTGTGGAAGACCAGTCACCTGCTCAGCCCAAGGCTGTAGAGGACCCCATGCTGATAGCCATTAATAACTTCATTCAAATGTATGGACAGACGCTGTGCTGGCTCTGCCTTGCGTGCATCAGGCTGTAGCCAGGGACAGGCTGGCAGTTGCCATAGAGACCCGGGTCCAACAGAATGCTCATTGGCTGCTGGAGATGTCCACGGATCTGCACTCCATCACTTTAGCCATTGGTGCTCAACACCACTGACAATCGGACAGTGACTCGAGGGGCCTAGACCTTATTTCCGGTGCCCCTTCCTCATAAGGGGATAGGGTGGAAACAGTCAGCATATAGCTGGAGGAGGACCACATCCAGTCCCCCCCAGAATTCTCTTCTGAGGACACTTCAGCACTGCCCAACCCCTCCACCTCCACGGTGACCCTCAGTCCTCTGGAAGTTCGAGTTGAATCTGCAGTTGGCTACATCACCCTCGGTATGCTGGGGTCCCTGGTCACTAATGCTCCTGGTGGCACCTGGCCAAAATGCCAAGGTGATTAGGCTCACAATCTGGTAATATCCCTCTCCCCCACTCCCCACTCCCCACCAGCTGAAAGCCTCAGGACTGCATCTCTCTGTAGTTGGAGAAAAAGGTAGAAAGCCCTTGAGGGTATAATGTGACCTGATGACAACTCATTCTACATAGAATATCACTTGCCAAGATATTGGTACTTCTAATCATCACCTGTCTGTCATTTTAGGTACAGGTACAGGAATGAAGCGACAGAGGAAACCCTTCCACAGCACCACATGACGTTAGAATCCTGTTTGAGAAGGTGGTACGCTTTCCCTAATATGGAACACAGCATTTCATCATTGCTGAATGTGGGAGCATCAGATGTGGTAAATGGTAACTCTTATTAAACAGTATATAAAACAAAGTATGAGGAAATAAAAACGCTGCATTTGCTTTTGATACTCAACAGATGTTTGTTGTGGCTAATATTGTGCTGCTCTTTTGTGATGAAGGTGATGTTCTTTCCAGTCAATGTCACCATTCTCCTCCTCCTCACTGGGAGACTGCTACCATTCACCCAGTTCCTCAGTGTCTATTATGTCCCTTCTTTGCCTAGTCCAGCTGTATAGAGCTCAATATGCAAGGATTATGCAGCATAGAGCATGTTACTAGTCTACCCCAACAGTGCTCCATCCAAGTATTATAACTTCATCTTCAGGTGGCCTATTGTCTGCTCCATGATGGTGCTGGTGAAAGAATGGCCTGCACATACTCAGTTAGGGATTCGTGTAATGGAGTGGTCAGCAACGGTTGGAGAAGGTAGCCCTTGTCTCCCAGTAATCATCCTGTAAGGTCTTGAAATGAAGGGTTATTCAACATAATCAGTCCTGCATGAGGATCACATGCAGGATTCTGTGATTGCAGACATATTTAACCTGTACTGTGCACGTGCCTGGTTAATGCAATTGCCATTAAGAATATTTTCATTCACATCGCGGATACTTGCAAAATGTTAGTCTATTAAAAAGTGAATGACTGAAGCAGTCTTTTTAGAGTAGAGTACCTTTTTATTTGTCATTTTTAACCATATAAAACTGATACAGCAAAAACAAGACATCGTTTCTCCAGGACTGAGGGTGCTACATGGACAGCACAATCTACACAATCGTACATGGCATAAAGTGCATAAGAAGTGCAAAATATGAAAGTTACAGTGTAATAGAAGAATGATAAATAATAGACATTTTTCTCTCAGCAATTCAAAGTCGTGCAACGAATTTCAGATGGGGAAGAGTCCGATCATACAGTGTTAAGGAGCCTGATGGCTTGGAGGAAGAAACTGTTGCACAGTCTGACCCTGACAGGTTGGATGCTCTGGTATCTTCTGCCAGATGGCAGGAGGGAGAAGGGTTTGAATGAGGAGTGTGAGGGGTCTTCCACAATGCTCTTAGCCTTTCGAATGCAATGTGTGGAGTAAATGTCTATAATGGAGGTAAGAGAGACCCCGATGATCTTCTCAGCTGTCCTCACTATCTGTTGTAGGGTCTTAACATCGGAGATGGTGCAGTTTCCAAACCAGGCAGTGATGCAGCAGCTCAAGGTACTCTCAATCAATCTTATGCCGAATGTGGTGAGGATGGGGGAGTGGTGGGATGTGGGCTTTCCACAGTCTGCGCAGAAAGTAGAGATGTTTCTGGGCTTTCTTGGCTATGGAGCTAATGTTGAGGGTCCAAGTGAGATTCTCTACCAGGTATACGCCAAGAAATTTGGTCCCTTTCATTATATTTCTCAGTAATTGAGTCTTTTTTTATAGTTATTTACAGAGTATCACAAAGACTTTGATTTCAATACAATTAGAAAGTACCATCTATCATTAAAAATAATGCATCATGCAATTGTTAATGTTATTTCCTCTTGGTTGGAAGAATGACCAGCAGTGGCTATGCAAATCTCTCCAATAGAAGTGTTCTTGCCAAAGTCAACTTGCCCAGCATCAAGGTGCTATTCACTACAGGATATGACATTTGGATGCCTAATATCAGACACCCAAATAAAACTGCTCTTCCTGGAAGTCAGTTACATCAGAAAACTTCCTGGAGAGCAGCAGAAATACTTTAGCATTGACTTCAAAGCAACTATGAAAAGATCAAGCACAACCATCGTCTCATTGGAGAGTTTTGAGGAATGTGCGCTGGAACCGAAACATTAAAACTGATTTCTCTCCACAGATGCTGACCGACCTGCTGAGCTTTTCCAATTTCTGTTTCTGTGATTCGTAGAAGACATCAGTTCTGGCTGACCAAAATGTTTCAGAACTCATCACGTGCCAATGGAAGCAAGGTATTTGCAATTTTGAAGAATTCCTAGTAAGAAGAGATTGAATCTATAGTAAGGGTCATTGCAGCAGATTAAGAGACCAAGGCTTCCTGTTGGAAACTTTACTGTACTGCAAGTCCAAAGGTTCCCCACACGTTTTAAAGTGGAGGAATAACACCATTCGAAGTGAAATAATTTCAACAGTAATATTCATTTATCAGCTATTGCAATGAACTTATATTTACTTATGTGCATGTGCTACATCACATCTCTGAAACACATTTGTTAAACATTTCAGTAACTTCTATCACTGCATGCATCTCAAAACATAGCATCCCATTAAAGTTCTGTGTTTAGACCTATCCATCTTCCTTTCCCCACAAGTTGCTCTATTTTTTTCTATAAGTCACAGCTCATCTTCTGACTTTCTTAACTCCAGAGGTTCCCAAGGCTTTATTTTCTCTTGCATTGCAACGTCAGTGCAACATGCTCCTGTACTTCTCTTTTAACCTTATGCAGTCAGGGTGACAGGGAACTGCAGGTGGACCTTGAGAGGAAGACAGAAAATCACCACATCTCCTCAAGGTGCTTCCACTTCTCTTCCCTTCAACTCAAACTCCCCACCCCCAGGCAGAGCCCACCCCACACCACGCTGCACTGATGACTAAGTCCGCCTCTGCACAAATGTGATTGATGAAGTCTTTGGCCTCACATGCTCCAAATCCCAGAAGATGACCGTCACTACATTTCTTCTGCCTTCATCCAGCTCTGTTGATGTCACACAGGTTCCTGTATGCATAAGGAATTGGAAACAAATGAAAAAGACCCAATAGTCACACAAGAGTGGTTCAGGTAGCAATGTTAATGGAACGGCTGTCACTGACCTCATCTCATTTGGGGATCTTCCCTTGGCAGCCTCCCAGCTTATAGTTCCTCAATCCCAGGCAGCCCATTCCTACCCAAAATCCACAAACAGAACTGCCAGGTACTCGGGCACCAGGCTGGCCACCGCTGGCCACTGACTCCCACAGTTACCTGGGCTAAACATGCTCACATCCTGGAAGGACTCCATTCCATTCTCCCAGTTTCTCTATCTTCGTCACATTTGTTCTGATGATGACACCTTCCTTGAGGCACAGGGCACAGAAATGTCCACCTTTTCCCTCAATTGAGGATTCTCTCTTACCATGGTCAACAGGGTCCTTAGCCAGGTCCGACCCATCTCCTGCACTTCTGATCCTCACCCCTTCCCTTCCCTCCCACAACAATGATAGAGTAGCCCCGTCCTCTCCCACCGCCCCACCAGCCTCCACACTTAAAGCATTGTAACCCACCATTTTCGTCATCTCCAATCTCTGCCACAACTAGACACATATTGCCCTCCCCCCCAGGACACACTGGTCCACTCCTTCTCCAGTCCCAACAGTTCTCCATGGTCCTACGGCACTTTCCTCTGCAAACACAGAAGGTGTAATGCCTGCATATTTACCTCCTCCCTCCTCACCATCCAAAGCCGCAGACATACCTTCCAGGTGAAGGACTGATTTCCCTGCACTTCATTCAATCTAGTCTGCTGGATTCGCTGTTCACAATGAGGTCTCCTCTACACTGGGGAGTCAAAGCATAGATTGAACAACTGCTTTGCAGAACACCTGGGTTCTGTCCGCAAAAATGACCATGAGCTTCCAGTTGCCTGCCACTTCAACACGTCATCGTGTTCTCACACCAACATCTCTGTTTCAGTCCGATGCAGTGTTTCAGGAACCTCAGTGCAAGTTCAGAGAACAACATCTCTATGGGGACATTGCAGCCTCTAGGACTCAATATCAAGTTTAATAACTTTAGAGCCTGATTTCATTCTTCAATGTCTTTTACCCATCCCACACCCACTGGTGTTATGACATGGTTTGCTTTTAGCACAGTCATCCATTTCCACTTACTCCAAGGCCTATTATCACATTAAGTGGGTTGCATTCAGCACAGTTAACCCATTTTTTTTACTCCTAGCTTTTATTATCACATATTCAGCTTTACTTCTGTCCTGGCCTGCTATCCATAATCTCCTTGTTTAATGTAAACCTCTTGTATCTCTTTCTCTGAGTTCTGTCTCCAACTGTCCGCTCACCTGGCTGCTTCAGCACTATTCCCCCCCCCCCCTCAGACTTTGGCTTCAGCATAAATACCACTTCTTCCCAGCTGCTTACAGTTCTGAAGAAGAGTCACCAGACTTGAAATGTTAACTCTGCTTACTTCCAGCAGATGAGTAAGTGAGGACTGCAAATGCTGGAGATTAGAGTCAAAGGTGTGGTGCTGGAAAAGCACAGCAGGTCAGGCAGCATCCTGTTGAAGGGCTTATGTTCAAAACATCGACTCTCCTTCTCCTCGGATACTGCCTGACCTGCTGTGCTTTTCCAGCACCACACCTTTGACTCTTACTTCCAACAGATCTGCTGAGTTTCCCCAGCAATTTCTGTTTTTGCTTCAGACCTCCAGCATCTGTGGTTCTTTATTTTATTTTAATGTTAATTGCTTTATGTTTATTGTTATTTAAATAAGCAAAGGACTTGATTTGAATTCCTTATCCTCCTGCCTTTACTTTGTCATACCTTCCATCACAGTATCTTTCAGGTGAATGGCATTATTAGTTATACAAGGAGACAGGGGTGTGGCAGTGATGGTTTGAATAACAAATAAATAATTAGATGCAACTGAATGGTGTCTGGGCTTTTTGATGGCACTGTCAGCTCTCTCCAAATTAGCTTAAGCATACATGGTAAGTCTATTGCTAGATGGTCACTAGACAAGCTGGCCACAACAGCCTCGTCCTACTCTTCCACAATGAAAGACACCGATGTTCTGCAACTCCCTCCTCTTGCTACTCCACATGAACTGCTCTGCAATGTGTATCATTGTGAAGGGCACAGCAGATACCACAGCCAATCCACAAACCGGTCATGGAGCAGTACTAAAAGGTACCTCCAGCTCCATTGAGACACCTGAAGAACATCTTGAGCAACCCAATGTTTTGTTCTAGGATGACCATGTGCTGACACACTCCCTGGATCTTTCACCACTGGTTCACTGCTTCAGTTTCCTATAGATGCCTTCAAAGGGAAGCTCTGGATGACTGCTTCAGGATGAATGCATCATGGCAGCTTGTGAGGTAACCAGCACAGACCATTAACTTCCAATGGTCACGAATTGAGCGCAGACAGACTGAAATCCTTAATGAATAATGAAGTGTCCAGGTTAATTTGAAGACACCTTGATGGCCATGGCATGCGATGAATGACTCCCCTGCACCAGTGGGAAACCTGCCAATGTTGAAAAGCTATCAGTCCTCTGTATTTGACAAGCCTCACCCCGTGGCTAATTTTATCCCAGTGGCTGCCAGAACATACAAACACAGAGCCTGAATCTATCGATGTATTGTTGCTCTTTTAAGAGAAGGGGAGCTGGTGGCATAGTGGTTCTATCACAGGACTATAACCTCAGGCAAATGTTCTGCAGATGTGGGCTCCAGTCTCACTACAGCAGATAGCGAAGCTGAAATTGAACTGAAAAAGTTTCAGCACTAAAATGCTGATTTACTTGCAGCCATTGTGATTAAAACAAAACATCTGGTTCACAAATACCACTTCTTCCCAGCTGGAGGAAATGTGCCATTCTTGCCTGGACTATATGTGATGCCAGACCTATAGCACAGTGGTTGACTTTTAATTTTGGACAATTACATAGGCCGGAGAACTTTGCCCAATCAGTGACACTGACATTCCAGGAACAATTTTTTTTTAAAAAAAAGGAAATGATGTGGAAGCCTTTCCTCTGTCTGTATATGCTGTGCTGGAGGTTCTTCCCTTTGTGGCTACTATCCTTGTCAGTGTGGAAGCAGGCCATTAAGCCCATACTGCCCCTCCAAAGAGGATCCCATCCAGACCCACTCCAGCCCTGTAACCCTGCATGGTTAACCCACCCAGCCTGCACATCCCAGGCAATTTAGCATGGCCAATCCACCTAAGCTGCACATCTTTGGGCTGTAAGAGAAAAACCGGAGTACCTGGAGAAAACCCACGTAGACACTGGCAGAACATGCAAACTCCACGCAGACATTCACTCATGGCTGGGATCAAAGCCAGGTCCCTGATTCTGTGAAGCAGTAGTGCTAACCACTGAGCCACTGTGCCACCAGATGTGGCTTCGTTGATGTGGCTGCTGCTGTTGCTCCTCATCAGAAAAGTTCCCAGCTTCTGCTGCTGTGGTTGATTCCCTGCAGCGGTGCAGGCTGACACAAGCACAGTCAGCTGAAACTCAGTAAATTCCAAGTTTGTAGAAAATACTCAGAACAAATCAGAAGCACCTGAAAGTAGTGAATTCTGACTTTCATAACAAATCCTGCAAGCACAAGGTTTTCACTGAGGTTTTGCTACTTCACTATTTAAACTCTCTAGCCTGTTAATTTCAATGAGCATTGACTCTCCACTGTTCTGCCTCCT
This sequence comes from Chiloscyllium plagiosum, assembly GCF_004010195.1. Lineage (NCBI taxonomy): Eukaryota > Metazoa > Chordata > Chondrichthyes > Orectolobiformes > Hemiscylliidae > Chiloscyllium > Chiloscyllium plagiosum. The sequence continues at coordinate 17,383,527 of NC_057735.1, forward strand.
CATTATCCCTCACGGGTTAGAAGGCCTGTGCTCCATTTGTTAAAGCTTTAAGCTCTCGGTTAATTGGCTGTTTGAATATTGTGTTTACCTGACCGCTGCATGGATTGTTCTCTGCTCACCTTCCAAACCACCTGGGTTAAATCTATAAATGGGTGAGGTCACATTGTGTTCCCAGTAAAATGCTTCTTTCTGAGTCGACAACTCCCACCACCCTCACCCAAACCCCTTCCCCTTGACAATTAAAAAGCTGCCTTTTCCATTTTCTTCCCACAGTTCATTTCCTTTTGTGAGAGGGATTTCTTATACCAGAGCTTTACTTTGTACTAAACATCTAGGCTAATGGAAACAAACTGGGACTTTTTACAAGCAATAAACAGGAAGTTCTTATAAATGCACGGCACTGGATTATACAGAACAGTAAATAGGTGGGAGGGAGCTAAAAGAAATAATATAAACTCAACATTAAGATGACGTTTATGAACCAGTCAAGTACCAATTTTGTGGTTTACAACATCAGGTGAGCTCCATTACTGGTGTCTAAATTTTTCTCATCTGCCCTGTGTTTATTTGCAACACTGAAGTCAGATTAATGCTTTCGGTAAGAGACATGTACCAGTTCTCCTCCTCTGCAAGCCAGAAACAATTTGAATCCCAAGTCTAAGCCTTGTAAAATGAATGACTTTAACAGATTGGAAGTAGCACAAGTAAGTTCATCCTTCCTATCAAAGGTCCTTCCTTTTGGATTTTGTTGTCTGACATTTCTGTTTTCTTTGGTCTGTTGTGAAATGCCACAATATCTCGCTGTCTCAGAACGGCTTCTAATCAGTTATGAACATTTACTTTGTAAAAGTATTCATGATTTATTTTCTTCATTAAGTTAGCTAAGAGTTACTTGTAGGATAATGTTAAATCATGTTTTGCTATATAGAAAAATGTGTTGTCAGTGATGCATGTTGCTGTCACGAAATGTTCATTTCTACTCACTTATCTACATCGTGTAAGTCAGTAATAGAATCAGGATGAGGACAGATTACCTCTCTCCTTACCTTGGTAAGATATCACAATATGGTAGGAGTGGTAGCTGACCCTGCACTTGGTAAAACATCCCACTCATTCTGATTAATAGTGGAAACATTCAAAGCAGTCAGCTGCATAAGATGAACCCTCAGAGAAGGCCAGAAGAAGAAGCAGTAAGGCACTGTCAGGTTTAGTTGACAGTGTGGATGGAGAATACTCCGACCTATTAGCAAGACGGTCAACGTGCAACTAAAAGTCCATCATGGGAGAACATTGACCAATCTCATGGTACAGGCCAAAATGCAGTGGCAAACAAAAAACAATGGTTGAAAAGATATCACTTAGCAATTGAACATGAACAAAACAGTACATCAGTTTGCTTAACTGCAGAATGCAGTTACACTTTTAAAAATGGATAACTCTTTATCCCTTCCAGAGCCTGACCAAGGCTGACCAGACCAGACCAGGCATCTCATGGATAATGTGGCACTGACAGATTACTCGATACCATCCCACCTCAGGCCTTGCTTCCATCCCTGATAAAGACTAGAATAGCATAGTTTTATTTGTCATTGATATCATTGTTGATGCAAAACCTGCAAAACAGTGATATTTAATCTAGGAGTTTGGCATGTACGTCTGGCTGAGGCATGACACCGTTATTGACTATGCTAAGTTTAATCGGTACAACCAGAGAAGTTATGGATTCACTGAAAGTTGCATCTATCTTTTACCAGGGCACTGTGGGTGTCACAGTGGCTCAGTGGTTAGCACTGCTGCCTCACAGCTCCAGGGACGCAGGTTTGATTCCAGCCTTGGGTGATTGTCTGTGTGGAGTTTGCACATTCTCCCTGTTTCCACCAGGTACTCTGGTTTCCTCTCACACCCCAAAGATGTGCAGGCTAGGTGGATTGGCCATGCTAAATTGCCCACAGTGTCCAAGGGTATGCAGACTAGGTAGGTTTACCATGGAGAATGCAAGGTTACAAGCGTGAGTATGGGTGGGATGCTTTTCGAAGGGTTGATGTGGACTCGATGGGCCGAAGGACCTGCTTCCACCCTATAGGGATTCTAAGATAATGTCAGATGATGGGATCCTCTGAGATGAGCTTATCTGACAATAACATCGTAGTTGGCATCCTGGGTGAGGTTCTATCTGATCTTTTCCAGTTTAAGAGAAGATCCCATGTTGCCCAAAGCAATTAAAATGGCTCAGCTGTGAAAGCAATATGCTATGCCTTTGACAAAGAGGGCCATTTCAGAATTGTCTGCAGCAGCAGCTGAACAGCTCTAGCTACGGAATAAAACAAAAAGAAAACCAAAACCGCAACTATCAAAAAATAAATGCTAATGAAGACCAAGCTTAATTTTTTTTCTGCAACAAGTTATAGATTCGTAAGACAACTTCTGGTAGCCAGATGCTTTTATTAATATTTTAAGTTAGATATTAGGACCAGTGTCTCAATTTTTCCCAATTCTATTCTACACCCAAAACTACAGACTGCTTCTTTAACCCTTAAATACCCAACTGCAAGGTACAGGACATATTTCAGTTCAAGTACAGATACAGCGGTATGTTACACTCCAATGTAATGGAAGTCAGGTTACAAATATTCTGAGCAGCAGAGCACAAGGTAAATATAAGTAACATATTTACCTTTTCCATTCCTGGTACCCAATGACTCAGTAAGATTACTGAGTGCCCCAGAAATCAAGGATACCCCCTCAGACACTATGTTGAGGTATACACGCCTGAATATATACCATTAGGTAAACTCTATCAATTGAATTTCTGCTATAAAATGTATTTGAATACTTGAAGAGTTATTGCAATGGTTATTTGAACTCTGCCCCTTTCTTTCCTACATGCCTACTTTTCTAGTTTTATAGTTTATCCCCTCAAACTGGCATTTATAGATTGGCACACACTAGGCATGGCAGCACCACCAACAGTAGCCAAACAGGTTGACACCCAGTGCAAGCAATGGATAAGCAATGGGGAGGGTGGGGGGGCATGCTGCCTTGTCTGACTGAGCCCCCCTCGTTGATTGAACGCCACTCTAGGCTGCTCATGGGAGGGTGACTCCAGTTAGTTGGTGGCCGCCCCATGCTGGATAATCTGTTTCTTGCAAAGTGCATGGTAATGTGGCCCCACATTATCCCTTACCTATTCAAACTGGTTGTGCCTTACAATGGGTGGCCTTACCAATCCTACTCCTACCTTTGGAGAAGGATGAAGGGATGTACAGGAACAAACCCAGCATAGCCTCCTGAAATTTTAACAGAATTTGTCTCTTTTCCTAGCTCCTGTGAGTTGTTAAAATTCTGAGAATGGCACTAAACTTCTGACTCAATGGACTTTACTAGGACATTTTGCTGCATTTTCAGTGAATAATACCTTATCAGTAATGATGAACAACGATTTTTATGTATTCTGATAGTCATGGCAGAAAAGTTAGTTTGTAAATGATATTCCTGGGGATGATGATGCATGACCACCAACAGGTGGCCTGTACCTCTCAAAAAATATGTGAATCATCAACATATTTTATTGAGTCACACACTTGGTTGATTTTGCGCACCAAACTGTGTAAACGTTTGTGGGAACAATTACTAAAAAGTACAAATGTGAAAATGAGCAATTAGTGGTGATCAGAGAACCAAAGGGCACTTATTTCACTTTGCATACTCAGTCCCTGCAAGTTATTTTCTATATCAATCAATCTGAAAGCGCAGTCTGTTTATCAGAACTGGTTACCGCAGTTTTTCACTACAAAAATTCATTTGCGTTTAGGTCTCCACTAGTTGTGAACATTTTCTTATAAAGAATGTATACCAAACTGAAATTATTAAAAACAAGAAAAGAACCTATGTTGAGGTAATGCATTCCACTTTCTCAGGCTATCCAAAAATGTTTTCCAGCCAATGTATTAATTTGATAGGTAACATTGTATTGGAAACTCAGCCGTCAATGTAGATGCAGCAAAGGTTCCTATCAACAGCATTGAGGTAATCTGTTTTTGTGATGTCTGTTTGAAAGCCACTTTGTTGATAGTTGCCAAGCATTGGTTGTACTGAGATGAATTTCCAAATTAATTAATTTCTAAACCATTTTATTGGATTATCGATCATTTTACAACTTCTGCAATGTAACAATGTTTGGCATAATTGTCACAAAAATGATGTTAATATTTTCATCCTTATCATGCAGTATCTGATAATTGTCAAAATAATCTTTTCAGGGCTCACTATTGGTTTAACATGTGCAGACATTCAATGGAATTGCGCAAGGAGTTTCATTTCTGCCATAGTCAAAACTGAATGGTAAAGTGGGTAATTCCCCCAAAATTGACTGTGTATATATAATAGTGAAAGTATCCTACAAGGAGTATCGTAAAATAACACCAATGAATGAATTAATGATCCACTGACATACGGGAAAGGATATTGCTAAAACTTTCACTATATATTGTATCACACATTTGTGAAACATGTTGGAGGCAGAATGCAATTACTGAGCCAACAATTTGACTATTTTGAGTTTTTGAACCCGATGCTAATTTTATGACAGATGAATACAGGAGTCCAGAATTTTGATTTCCCTTAATGAAAAAGGAAAACTGCTTGTCTCCAAGGAGTGAGCTTGGATGAGGTGTATCAAATAGCCATAGGCTTTGCCAATAACACAACAAACCTTATCTAATTTTACCCCTTTAAGACACTTGACATGCTACAGTACTTTACAAAGAATCATAGCA
>NC_057735.1:17388965-17390476 GCF_004010195.1 Chiloscyllium plagiosum
GGAAAACAGCCCCAGCCTGTTCAGCCTCTCCCTATAGCTCAGATCCTTCAACCCTGGCAACATCCTTGTATATCTTTTCTGAACCCTTTCAAGTTTCACAACATCTTTCCGATAGAAAGGAGACCAGAATTGCATGCAATATTCCAACAGTGGCCTAACCAATGTCCTATACAGCCACAACATGACCTCCCAACTCCTGTACTCAATTCTCTGACCAATAAAGTAAAGCATACCAAACTCCTTCTTCACTATCCTATCTACCTGTGATTCCACTTTCAAGGAGCTATGAACCTGCACTCCAAGGTCTCTTTGTTCAGCAACACTCCCTAGGACCTTACCATTAAGTGTGCTGGAAGAGCACAGCAGTTCAAGGATATCGTAAAATAACACCAATGAATGAATTAATGATCCACTGACATATGGGAAAGGATATTGCTAAAACTTTCACTATATATTGTATCACACATTTGTGAAACAGGTTGGAGGCAGAATGTAATTACTGAGCCAACAATTTCACTATTTTGAGTCTTTGAACCCGATGCTAATTTTATGACAGATGAATACAGGAGTCCAGAATTTTGATTTCCCTTAATGAAAAAGGAAAACTGCTTGTCTCCAAGGAGTGAGCTTGGATGAGGTGTATCAACTAGCCATAGGCTTTGCCAATAACACAACAAACCTTATCTAATTTTACCCCTTTAAGACACTTGACATGCTACAGTACTTTACAAAGAATCATAGCACCTTTAGAGAAATGCTGAAGAGCACAGCGAGACTGAACTAGAATACTGCATACTAGTCAAACAGTATGGAAATAAAATAATATCTTTACGAAGCATAAAGAGGGCATAGTCTCGCACTTTATTGCCGATTAACCATTAAATCATCAACAGCAATATCTGATGCATCGTACCAATGTTTACATCTGCAGAAAGTATTCCCTCAAGATTATCACAGCATTATATTCCTTTCCACTTTCATATTGTGTGAAAGTGGAAAATATACACATTCGTGAACTGCTGTGCTCTTCCAGCACCACTAATCCAGAATCTGGTTTCCAGCGTCTGCAGTCATTGTTTTTACCTTACCATTAAGTGTATAAGTCCTGCTAAGATTTGCTTTCCCAAAATGCAGCACCTCGCATTTATCTGAATTAAACTCCATCTGCCACTTCTCAGCCCATTGGCCCATCTGGTCCAGATCCTGTTGTAATTTGAGGTCATCCTCTTCGCTGTCCACTACACCTCCAATTTTGGTGTCATCTGCAAACTTACTAACTGTACCTCTTATGCTCGCATCCAAATCATTTATGTAAATGACAAAAAGTAGAGGGCCCAGCACTGATCTTTGTGGCACTCCACTGGTCACAGGCCTCCAGTCTGAAAAACAACCCTCCACCACCACCCTCTGTCTTCTACCTCTGACCCAGTTCTGTATCCACATGGCTAGTTCTCCCTGTATTCCATGAGATCAAACCTTGCTAATCAGTCTCCCATGGAGAATCTTGTCGA
>NC_057735.1:17390779-17484276 GCF_004010195.1 Chiloscyllium plagiosum
TCTATATCTTCCATCTCCTTTTCCACAGTAAATACTGATGCAAAATATTCAGTTAGTATCTCCCCCATTTTCTGTGGCTCCACACAAAGGCCGCCTTGCTGATCTTTGAGGGGCCCTATTCTCTCCCTAGTTACCCTTTTGTCCTTAATATATTTATAAAAACCCTTTGGATTCTCCTTAATTCTATTTGCTAAAGCTATCTCATGCGCCCGTTTTGCCCTCCTGATTTCCCTCTTACGTATACTCCTACTTTCCTTATACTCTTCTAAGGATTCACTCGATCTAACCTGTCTATACTTGACATATGCTTCCTTCTTTTTCTTAACCAAACCCTCAATTACTTTGGTCATCCAGCATTCCCTATACCTACCAGCCTTCCCTTTCACCCTGACAGGAATATATTTTCTCTGGATTCTTGTTATCTCATTTCTGAAGGCTTCCCATTTTCCAGCCGTCCCTTTACCTGCGAACATCTGCCTCCAATCAGCTACTGTGTTGATATCATAGTTTTAACAGAAACATTTTTTAAATTTAAAAATATACTTTATCATAAAAATATATTTACACACATAATCACATGTGCAGTTCGATTTTGTACAGTAACATATCAAGGAAACAAACAAACATTGCAGTTTGGTTCTATCCAAGCAAACCAAAGACATCTCTTCCTTGAACCAGACAATATGTACATGCATTCGAGGCACATGGAGAGTCCAAGAACTGAATAGATCCCCATCTAACTTCTGCAGCAAGACCTCAGACAGTGGTCTTTCCCCACTGCGCATTGGCGGCAGCCACCCCAGGTGAAGGGTGTTCCTCAGCACGTAATCTTAACAGAAACGTGATCATAGTGATGGTACCTTGAGTCTTAACACAAGCCTTTATTACCTGGCTGTAATTTCAATCACCTGCCCTGTCAAACCATGTAGGCAGTGTGGCTATTCCAATCAAATTGTACCTTGGTCTACCCCTTCACTTCTCTGGCATCTTCTCCCACATTCAGCACTTCTCAGTGTTTCACTCATTTTGAGGGATGGGATGGAAGGAAGGGTGGCTGGTGATATCGCAGGGAAAGGAGCCTGCCATCTTCCTATAGCCTTGGCATCTTACCAGTGATGGGAAACTTTGTAAAGTAGCATCCACTGGGTGGCTGCTTGAGGTAATTGCATAATGTTGTGCGAAAGACCACATTAATGGCCACTTCCTTTGGTAGGATCCTCCATTGCATGGGAAGGTCATCAGGTAAACCGTGATGACCTCCGAGCAAGTTTCTGGTGGTGGGAGTTGTTGTATAAGCTAATAGTTCTGAAGGAGAATTGTTCATTTTGCATTAATCTGATTATATCACATGATCTTTGGGCAGAGGCTGTGAAGATTTGAGTGAGTTTTCATGAGAAACTGATGCATTCTGCACAAATTCTGGTAGTCTTAAATGACTATGTCTAGTAATTTAATGTAAACTGTACCTATTGCAATCATACAAGTAACTACATTGTAATGTAAGACAAGTGGCTCATTTATGTAGACTCCCAATGGTCTATACTCTACCACTGTTAAACAAACCCTCTGCTCAGCATAGAGAAAGGAAGATTGGTGGCAGCAACCTACCCAAAGCAGAATGTGACATGGTGATCAGCAATGGGCGAACAGAATTCATTTGACCCTAAATAAAAGAAGAAAAATGGTTTTGAAGAAAAGTACATTTACCACTTTGTGTTACCACATTATGCACAGACAGGAAATCAATCGATCAGTCATCAGCTGAAATGTGAAGACTGTGAGAGGAGCAACTAAGTGCGGTCACCTTTACAGTAATAACCATTAATAATCACACTGAGAAGAAATGGAAGGAGAAATAATAGTTCTAAATGGACCATATGGACACAAGATAAGAAACTTTAGAGAAGACTTTTCTTAAGGTACAGAATTTCTCCAAATTAAACACTAAGTTAATACACAATTGAATGCAACAACTAAAATTCTTAAATGAACAAGATGTAATAGAAAAGTTCAGGTTCCAGGCAAATCTATAAACAATTGACCTTTGCAGATTAATTGAAATATATGAATGTGAAGCTTTGAAATCACAATTCATAAGACACAAAATTGCCGTTCAAATTCTTGATGAAACTTGATATTTTTCATACAGTTCAAGGAATATTTAATTCTGGACAAATCTATTCATATCATGCTAGAAGCAGAAACATGAAAGACTCACAAACAGGTCCTGAGGAGAAAGAACAATCCTACTTCAGGAGGGCAACAGTGTTTAATCATTTTGTAAGGTAAACAGGCCTGTGACAAACAGGCACAGAGTCAGTGTCAGCATTTTGGGGAAAAGAGCCTCACAATACCCACCACGACAAAAGAATGTTACAGTAGTTTCAGAGCAGTGGAAATACTCAAAATAGACTACACAACAGAACATCCACAACCATTAGATCAGAAAAGATAATCCAGGAATTCCTAGAATAAATTACTGCTTTAAGTGACTCAAATGACTCAAATTTCACAGCATTTACATGTTTCAATGAGCATCTTGCTAATTGTGAGCTTGATACAGGAACAACTATCACAATCCCGTCAGATCAGATACCATGGCTGATGAAACTGGACTAAAGACTACAAAAGGTAAGCTACATTCTAAGATTAAATTTGGAATTATGATGACCATGAAGCTACTGTTGCTTGTCAGAGAAGCCCATCTGGTTCACTAATGTTCTTTACAAATGGAAAACTGCTATCCTTCCTGGGTCTGGTCTATATATGACTCCAGAGCTACAGCAATGTGGTTGGCTGTGAACTGCCCCATAAAATGACTTAGCAAGCCAATCGGTTGTAATATCCAACAAAAAACCTCAAAACTGGATGGAACACCCTGAATTGGCTAAGTCACCAGAAGCAACACTGGTAAATGCAGCCCTGTCAACCCTGTAAAGTACTCCTTACCAATATCTAGAAGCTAGTGCCAAACTTGGCAGAGCTATTGCACAGACTAGTCAAGCAACAGCCTGATATAGTCAACCTCTTGAAATCATAGTTCACATACAATGTCCCAAACAACATTTGTCCTTGGGTATAACCTGTGCCACCAACAGGACAGACTCAATAGAGAAGTCTAGGAATCTTCAACATTGACTCTGGATTCCAGGATGTCTCATGGCATCAGGTCAAATACAGGAAAGGAAATCCCCTTCTGCCATACTGCCACCCGTTTGCGTTGAATGCAGCTTGGAAGAAGTACTGAGGCTGGCAAGACCACAGAATGTACTCTGGGTGGGCTACTTCAATGTCCATCACCAAGAGTGGTTCGGCAGCATCACGACTGACCAAGCTGGTTGAGATCTAGCCTGGGTTTGCAGCATACTCTGAGCAAAACAACCTACTTGACCTCGTCCTTATCAATCTATTTGTTGCAAATATGTCTGTCCATGACAATATCAGTAGAAGAGACCCCCACCTTATGGAAAAAGTCCTGTATTCACATCAAGGATACCCTCTGTTGTATTCTGTGGCATTACCACCATGGTAAAAGACAGACCTCAAACAGAACTATTAACTTGAAACTGGGCATCCATGAGGCACTGTGGGCCATATCCAGCAGCAGACTTGGGTTCAACTATAGAGTTTGGCCTATTCCTCACTCTACAATTACCATCAGACGAAGAGATCAACCATGGGTCAATGAAGAGTGCAAAAGTGCATCATAAGAGCAGCACCAGGGTGTCAACTGCTGATGTTCTAACACAAGACTACTTGCATGCCAGACAGCATGCAATAGACTGGGCTAACTAATCCTGTAATTAACAGATTGGATCTGAACTCTATAGTTCTGTCACACTCAGACTAATGGAAGGTCACATTAGCGGTTCTATCAAGAAGCACCTGCTTAGCAATAGCCTGTTCACTGGCATTCAACTGGGGTTATGCCAGGGCTACTTGCTTCTGATCTCAATATAGCCTTGATTCAAACATGGACAAAAGTACTCAATTCAAGAAGTGAGGTGAGAATGATTCCCTTGACATCAAGGCTGTTTCTGACCAAGTGTGGCATCAAGGAGACCCAGTGAAATTAGATTTAGTGTGAATTGGGATTAAACCCTCTATTGGTTGGAGTCATACCTAGCAATAAGGAAGATGTTTGTGATGGTTTGAGGTCAGTCAACTCAGCTCCTGGACATCTCTGCAGGAGTTCCTCAGAGTAGTGTCCTAGGTAAACTATCTTCAGCTGCTTCATCAATGATATTCCCTCCAACACAAGGTCAGAAATAGAGATGTTCATAGATTGCACAGTGTTCAGCATAAGTCATGACTTCTCAGATATTGAAGCAGTCCAAGTACAAATACAACATGATATAGACAATCGCCAGGCTTGGGTTCACATGTAGTAAGTAACATTAACACCACTCAAATGTAAGGCTATGACCATCTCCAATAATGGACAATCTAACCTTGACATTCTTTGGCATTTTTCTTGCTGAATCCCGGACTATCAACATCCTGGGGATTACCATTCACCAGTAACTCAACTAGACTCACCATATAAATACAGCAGCTACAAGAGCAGGTCAGAAGCTAGGATCCTGTCATAAATAACTCACCTCTTGATTCCTCAAAGCCTATCCACCACCTATAAGGCATAAGGCAGGAATGTCATGAATACATGTGCCTGGATTAGTGCTGCTCCAACAACACTCAAGATGCTTGACACCATCCAGGGGAAAGCAGCCTGTTTGATTGGAACCTCTGGGGAACACCTTGATGTCAAGGGCAATAACTCACACCTCACCTTGGGAATTCAGCTGCTTTGTTCATGTTTGGACCAAGGCTATAATGAGATGAGGATGTGCTGCTGGACACAGTTAGAGGAGGTCACAATGGATCATCCACATGGCACTTCTGGTTAAAGAGTTCTGTGAATGCTTCAGCCTTTTGCACTGAAGTGCTGGGCTTCCCTATCATTGAGGATGGGAATATTTGTGGAGACTCCTCTTTTAATGAGTTGTTTAGTTACCCACTACTATTCATGACTGGATGTGGCAGGACTACAGACCTTAGATCTGATCTGTTAGCTGTGGCTTCACTTAGCTCTATCTATCGCTTGCTGATTATGCTGTTTGACATGCAAAGTAGACCTGTTTGCTATGCAAAGTAGTCCTGTTTGGTAGCTTCACCAGGTTAACATCTCATTTTCAGGTATGCCTGGTGCTGCTCCTGGCATGCCTTCCTGCATTCTACATTGAACGAAGCTTGAAACTCTGGATTAATGGTAATGGTTGAGTGGGGGGAAATGTCTAGCCATTACGGATTGTTGGAAAAACTCAGCAGGTCTGGCAGCAACACATTTTCAGCTAAGACTAAAATTATACAAACATTGTACAAATAATGCAAACACAATTTGACAAAATTAGGAAGAGAGATATTACAAACTGAAACTGCTAAACTCAGTGTACAATGTATAATTTTAGTCTTAGCTGAAAATGTGTTGCTGGAAAAGTGCAGCAGGTCAAGCAGCATCCAAGGAACAGGAGAATCGACATTTCGGGCATAAGCTCTTCTTCAGCCCTTATAAGCCCTTATGCCCGAAACGTCGATTCTCCTGTTCCTTGGATGCTGCCTGACCTGCTGCGCTTTTCCAGCAACACATTTTCAGCTCTGATCTCCAGCATCTGCAGACCTCACTTTCTCCTCGATAATTTTATTCTTAACCTTGATTTTTTTCATTTTGTTCTCAGATGGCAGCTGCTCATTATTCTGCCACTGACAACCTTCTCTGAAACCATCCTTGATTTCTTCACTCATCCCACTCACACTCCCTTTGTTTTGTCTCACGAGTATATTTTTAATGATTTAGTATCTCCCATTGTTCATCCTGTCACTGACCTTCCCTGTTGTTTCTTATTCCACATTTCCCCATTACGCCATCTTAAAACCTGTTACTTTTCTAACCTTTCCCAGTTCAGATAAAAAGTCATAAAGGATTAACTCTGTTTCCCCACCAATGCTGTTTGTCCTGCAGGGTATTTCCAGTACTTTTATTCCAATTTCAGATTTCCAGCATCTGCAGTCATATTGAAACATATAAACTAGAAGCAGGAATAATAAATCAAATCCAATAAAAATAAGCTATTTGGTCCTTCAAGCTTGCTCCACCCATCAATATGATCATGGCTGATCCTCTATCTTGAGGATACATCAGCCTCTCTCTTTATTCCCATTGATGCCTTAAATGTCTAAACATTTATAAATCTCCTTATTGAACATTCTCAGCGCTCAACCTCCACAGTAGCGAATTCCACAGGATGATCGCTCTCTGAGTGTAGAAATGTTTAGCCTGTGATTGTTTAATTTTACTTTATTGATATTTGTAATTTGATCATTTCCCCCAGTAGCTTTAATTATATGTTTTTAGTTTTAAGTATTTTCATGACCGTTTTTGCTATTTTTATAGGTTTGATTTGTGCCACTGACAAACATCGTTTTGTCAGGTGTATGTTAAATCCTCATTTGATCGATTGATGTAAGAATTGTCTGGGAGTGATTTATTTTTCAATTTACTGTGCCTCTTTTTCTCTGTGGGTTTTGATATGGACAAGGCCAGACCACTTGAAACATTCTTAAGTAAGCAACCCAGACTATAACTTTGGTATTTGTTTCGGTATTTGTACGGTGAAAGTTACCCGGAGTAAGTTAGCTAGGTTGACCACCAGGTTTTAAAACAGACAAAATTTTATTCACATCCTAACTAGACTTAATTATGCTGTTCTGAAAATTCACAGCAGTCCCAATAAACAAACCCCTTAAACACAATAAAAATGAAACAGAAGCTTACAGGTCAAAGTTAGAAGGACAGAAGGAGAGAGAGAAGTTCCAGTCTCAACTGACTGACTTCGGCAGCCTTTGTTCACTCACACCATTGCTGAACTGAACTGCACAGCTGCAGAACTGGCCATGACACTGCTCCCCCTCCCCCCCCCCCCCCCCCCCCTCCCCCCTTACTCTGATGATACAGGTTTCTTCCAAAGCGCGAAAGCTTTGGGCTGAAGATCCATATGTTTACATATAAGCAAAAAGGCCTCCCAATACACTTTTCATCTCTGTACACTTCAGCCAATTCGAGGCCAGGGCTATTTTATAACCCCTCTGAAAAAAAGCAAGGACACAGTATTCTTGAGAAAACGAACAGTTTTTTTTAATAAAAAGGACTAGCTTTGTGACAGTTTACACCTTATTACTGCCTATTACCTCTTTTTTGTGTGCCATAACTGAAATTTGGAGATTGTTGTGTAAGATCACATTGCTGAAAACATGCTATCCTATGTGACTGCACAGCATTAAACCAAGACACTGCATCATGCAAACTTCTCCTTGTAGTTCAATTAGCATGTTAAAATGATGTGGAGAAAGATTTGTGAACACAGCACCAGATACCTGGTGATACTGTTTAAGAGCAGATTGGAGGATTTACTGTGTGTATAATACAAACTATTTCATTATCTGGACACAGATATATTTCAAAGGAAGCTACATGATGGATGAGGAAGAAATTAATTGAAAGTTATGTTGATAGAGTTAGATAGATTAATATGTTAGATAGAATTAGCTGTGTCTAATATGGAGAATAAACACCAGCACTGACTAGAAAGCTTGTTTATGTGCTACAATTTAATGGTATCCTAACACTTTGTGCCTCTTTCTTAATAGATATCTGCAGGAATTTTCTGTTAAGATGGAACAATGCTCAACCATCTCTGTGAGATAACTGCACAGAGGCCGGTATCCTGTCACCAAGTCACTCTTTATATCTGTGTGACCACCAGCTTGGAGTCAGTCCCTGGAGTAAGGAGATTCTGAATCTCCTGTATATTTTTTTTTCTGTTTATTTTTTTTTTCTTTAACCCCCACACTACCATCTAAGTGCGGTAGCGCTTATTTTTTCCCCAGCACCCATGGTGTGTGTGTGCAGGTGTGAGACACAGTGAAAGACACAAAGTGCACGAATCTTTATTCAATTTCCACCACCAGGAAGATAGGAAAACATCCGGGTGGCCAGTGAAAAACGCTGCCCTTCACATCAAAGGGCAGTGCTGTGTGATCAAAACAGTGAAGGGGAAGGTAGGGACTAAATCAAAATAGAGTTCGAGGGAGAAATGATGCACTCCACTCCCTGCGGCGCCCACCTCTCCCTGAACAACTCCAGGGTGTTGGTCGACACCGCGTGCTCCTTCTCCAAGGACACCCGGGCTCTAACATAACCGCGGAAGAGGGGCAGGCAGAATCTCCTGTATATAACTGTCAGCTAGGGCTTCCTAATTGGCCTAGGTTAACAACCCCAATCAAAGCAAGTCAATGAAATCCACGTGGTTCCAATCACGACACTCTATAAAATGGCTGCTCCCTGCAGGATTTCATATTAAGAGGTACATAATTCTGTTTAACAGACCAACATATATAAAATCGAATAGTAAACATTCTATCTGAGCACTACTTTCAGCTAAATATTGATGTTTGGTGTATGTGCAAGAAATGTTCTTGCAGAAGATAATCAGCACATTTAATCCGGTGGTTTGAATGGGAATTTTATTCTTTGAAAGGGAAATTTAAGAAAATGCAGACAATATACACAGATATATATACTTAGTAAAGAGATGGAAAGAACTGTAAATGTTTATGCCACGTTTCCAAATCAACAAACTCATATAACTGTTGAAAAGTAGTCTCATGGAGATACGTTCTCTTCCATTGCCTCCTGAGCTTTATCTCCTTTACGTTTTGATCCTTTTGCTGTCTTGGGAGCTTTCCTCTTTGCAAATTGAAGCCAAACAGCCTTCTGCACACTATTATAACATTGTAACTTAAGCTTTAAAGGACGACCATAGATTGAACCAACTTTTTCTTCAAGATGATATTACTGTTCTTGATGATTTCTTAGGTATACATTTAAACTTATGATAACCTGGCTGAACTGGTGTCTGCAGCCAATGAAGGATCATTAGACTATAAGATACAGGAGCAGAATTAGGCAATTCGGCCTGTTGAATTCCAGCAGTGAGCTAAGGTGAGAGTGACAGCTATTGACATCAAGGCTACATTTGACTGGTATCAAGGAGCTCATGCAAAATGGAGTCAATGGGTTTTGGGGGGTTGGGGGGGAGCTCGATGCTGCTTGGTCACAGCAAACACATAGAAGGATGGTTACAGTTGCAAGTACTAACATGGAAAATGCTGGAGAAACTCATTGGTCTGACAGCATTCATTGGAAGAGAAACAATAGCCAATAGTCAATCTGCCAACTGCAGGCACATCTGTCCATGACACGATTGGTAAGAGTGACCACGGCAGCTCCTTGTGGAGATGAAATCCCACCTTCACATTGAGAATTCTCTCCATCCTGTTGTATAGCAATATCACTGCGCTAAATGGGTCAGACCTCAAACAGGTCTGGCAACCCAACACTCCATAATGTGCTGTGGGCCATCAACAGCAGCAACATTGTAACTCCAACACAGTCTACAATATCATGGCCTGGCCATGCTATCATTACTATCAAGCTAGAGGATCCTTGGTTCTAAATTCTCCCATAAGAGTAAACATATTTTCAACCCATCAAGTCTCCTCATGATCTGATATATTTTAAGTTCTGGTCGCCAAGTTATAGGAAGGATATTATTAAGCTAGAGAGGATTTGGAAAAGATTTACCAGGTATGGAAGCTTGAGTTATAAAGAAAGACTGGACAAGCTGGGACGTTTTTACTGGAGCAGAGGAGGTTGAGCGGGGACCTTAAAAGGATTTACAAAATCATGAGGTGTATACATGGGGTTAATGTAGGTATCTTTTCCCCAGGATGGGGGATTTCAAGACTAGGGGGCTCATTTTTAAGGTGAGGGGAGAAAGATTTAAAAAAGACATGCGGGGCAAATTCTTTTACACATTGGGTGGGTCGTGTGTGGAATCAACTTCCTGAGAAAATGGTGGATGTGGACACAATTACAACATGTAAAAGACATTTGGATAAGGACATGAATAGGAAAGGTTTGGAGGGATATGGGCCAGGAGCAGGCAGGTGGCACTAGTTTAGTTTGGGATTGTGTTCAGTATGGACTGGTTGGACTGAAGGGTAGACTCTAGTCCCATCTGACTCTTCTAAACCCCAAGGCCTAGCCTGTCTAGTCTTGCCTCATTAAGCAATTCTCTCATTCGAGTAACCTTTTCTGAACTGCTTCCAATGCATTGACATTCTTCTTTAACTTTTTCATTCCAATTAAAGATTCTTGACCCAGAACAATAACTCTGCTTTTTCTCTCCATGGGCACTGAGTATTTCACGTGTGTTCTATTTTAAGTCTTGAGAAACTCTTTATTGAGAGGTCTGCACAGAGTGCCTGGTGAATCACGAAACAGAAGTGAAATGAAGCAAAGTAACAAGGGTCTCTGCTTCTGCAGTCCTGGATTCTTTTCTTACGAAGGTGGCCCAAAACAGGCAGTTATAATCCTTGTTGTTTTATATTGCAATCCATGTCATCAGGGTGTTTTAAACTGCCTTACAGCCAAAGAAGTAAAGTAGACGAGTAAGCAGTAATGAATGACTGAAATAAAAACAGAAAATTCTGGAAGTACTCATCAGAGCTAGCAACATAACCAGAGAGATAAAGATGTGGTTATCAGTTCAGGTCAATCACATTTCACAGTATGGATGAGATCAGAGCAAATAATCTCACACTATTTTACACAGATAGAATTAACCTAGAAATCAGGCTCTTTTATAGCAGTATGAGGGAGATGATGGCCAAGTGGTATTATCGCAGTTATTC
This sequence comes from Chiloscyllium plagiosum, assembly GCF_004010195.1. Taxonomy (NCBI): domain Eukaryota; kingdom Metazoa; phylum Chordata; class Chondrichthyes; order Orectolobiformes; family Hemiscylliidae; genus Chiloscyllium; species Chiloscyllium plagiosum. Next base: position 17,401,592 of record NC_057735.1, read on the forward strand.
CAGAGACCCAGGTAATGTTCTGGAGACTCGGGGTTGAATGTTGGAATGTTGGAAATTGAATTCAATAAATCTGGAATTAAGAGTCTAAGGATGACCATGTCGATGGTCAGAAAAACCCATCTGGTTCACTAACGTCCTTCAGAGAAGGAAACTGCCATCCTTACCTGGGGTGGCCTACATGTGACTCCAGCCATATGGTTTACTCTTAATTGCCCTTTGGGAAATTAGGGATGGGCAATAAATGCTGTCCTAGCTGGTAACACTCTCATCCCCATGCATGAATTAAAAGCGTTTTGTTTTTACTGAAAGTAGCACCTCAAAATCTAACTCCAAGGCTTGCCTAGGCCAGGATGTGCAAAGCACCAAGCATGTAGATGTGAAACTAAAAAAGCCATCATGGTGAAACTCAACAGATCTGGCAGCATCTGTGGAGAGAGAGAGAGACAGAGTTCTGAACAGTTCTGAAGTAGGGTCACAAAACGATAATTCTGCTTTCTCATCACACATGCTGCCAGACCTACTGACTTGGTTTGGTTTCAAATTTCATATTATTGGAAAGTATTGAAATCAATTTTTAAGAAAGTAATAGCAGAGCAAACCAGTAGATGTGTTGTATTTGCACTTCCAGAAGAAGTTTAACATGGTATCTCACAGACGTTTAAACCATATGGGAGATTTGTTATAACCGAAGCAGCCATGTTGTCACATAATAAAAGCCTGGAAACTATTTTAAATCTCATATTAGTGTCTGCTTGTTAAACTTGAGCATTCCCAGGCTCATTGAGGTGGTTGACTTTATAGCTGTACTAACACATGAGAGTGAAACTCTTTCCCAACATGGGAATGTTCTGCTTTTACAAGGATCTATTGTTACACTAACACTTGCTTATCAGCTACTAACCAGCACTGTCCAGAGACTACATGACTGGGACGAGTGACTGGGAAAAATGCCTACTTACTCATTATACCGCAATTAATAGATTGCTAATTGTTAAATGAGCTTAACCCATATAATCACGCAACTCTCTGTATCCCATTGGAGTGTCTTGTGACCATTAGGTCGACTCGTCTTTCTCTGTGAGCTCACGAATAAACAGTCAATAACTCAAGGTTTGAGTGGTGTGCTTCATTGTTACTCTAAATCGGACCACTACGAGCAAGTCACCCACAGCATAATTCATTTCATTCCCAACAATAAGATAAGGGCTTGCCATATTGGAGGTCATATATTGGCATGGATAGAGAATTGGCTTATGGGCAGAAAACAGCAAGTGGGGATAAGGGGTTCTTTTTCACTTTGACGACCTGCAGAGAGATATTATTGGGTTATGAAAATGGGCAAAGAATTGGCAAATGGAATAGAAAATGGGGAAATGCAAAAGTTTTTCTTTTTGTAAGAGAGGACAAAATAACAAAAGTATAATTTTAAATGGAGAGCAACCACAAAGCTGCAATACAAAGGGATTTGGGGTATTTTTGCATGAAATACAGAAAGCTAGCACACAGATGCAGTAGGTAGTCAGAAAAGGCAGTGGAACGTTGGCCCTTATTTATGAAGAGGCATTGTTTCATTGAAAGCAGTTCAGAGAAGGTTCATCCAGATGATTTTTGGTATGGAGGAATTGTCTAATGAGCACAGATTAAACAGATTGGGACTCTACTCATGGGAGTTTAGAAGAATGACAACATATGGAATTCTTAAGAGGTTTGACAGACTAAATGCTGAGAGGATGTTTCACTTCAAAGGAGAGTCTAGGACCAAAGGGCATGGTTTCAGAATTAAGGGGTTTGAATTTAAGAATGAGATGAGGAGGAATTTCTTCTTCCAGAGGCTTATGTGTCTTTGGAACTCCTTGCCACTGAGAGCTGTGGGGGCAGAGACCTTGTGTATATTTAAGGCTGAGATAGATCCTTGATCAGTTGGGGAATCAAGGGTTAAGGGGAAACTGCAGGAAAGTGGATGTGAGGAATGTTTGGATCAGCCAAGATCTTATTGAATGGTGGAGCATGCTCAAGGGGCTGTATAGATTAGAGTACTGCTGGAAAAGCACAGCAGGTCAAGCAGCATCCTGATCTATTCATCAGGAATAGCTTTTGCCCGAAACGTCGATTTTCCTCTCCTCGGACGCTGCCTGACCAGCACCACTCTAATCTAGACTCTGCTTTCCAGCATCTGCAGTCCTTGGTTTTACCAAGGGGTTGTATAACCTGCCCCTGTTCCTATTTGTTATGGTCTTTGCAACATCTGCAGTTCTTTATTTTCTCATAGCACATGAGAGCTCATATAGCACTCAGGATCTGGTAGCAAATCGATGTACTACTTTCTATTTTTTACTGATATTTCCAGGCAATGACTTGTCTTGGCACTAGTAATGTTTTGTTTCAAAACAAATCTTGCAAAGTTTTGCTTTAAGTAGGCTTCTATCAAGCTCTCATTTCTTCATATTCTACATGTTTTGAATAAATCATGACAAATACAGAAACAGGATGACAATATCCTCAAGCAATGAAATAAGTCAGATTAAATGACCAAATTTAGGGTTTCCACCTGAAGCATATTGATCACTAATCGTGAGAATCAATTGAAAACAAGTGATAGACTATCAGCCTGGCAACTAGATCATTCAGCACTCTCACTTATAAATTACATGCAGCATTTTAATCTCTCAATGAACAAAATGCTTGATATGTGCCTTTCAAGACTCCTAATTGGTTAAAAACATCAGCGAGAACCTTGCTCAAACAGCAGTGAAGGCTCGGTCAGACTGATTTTTGATTAACAAGGAGGTCAACGATTATGGAAATAGGCAGAAAACTGAGTTAAGATCATGAACATTTTAGAATTATCGAACAGATGGGCCAAATGACCTACCCTTCTTCCTATTTCTTCTCTTTCCACGTTCTGTTACTTATAAGGTGATCCAAAAAATGGTTTACTCTGCTATGTTCTACTCGTAAATAGCTTTGCAAAGGTCATTTGGCACATACTAGTAAGAGAGCAAGTGCAGCGCTAAGAGGGAAGAGCAGAGAAGTGGGATTAATAAGATAATGTAGAGTCATAGGATTAAGATCAGAAGCACAAAATAATGATGTAGTAGTGATCGAGAGTCATATAATTGAGTTGTGAATGTGGAAGGGAGCAGAAGGTCTAACTCAATGTGAAAAGAATGCTTGTAAAAATCATGCTGTAAATAAGGAGTTCTTCCGTGGACTCCAGCAACATTAATTGGGAGACTAAACAGAAGGCCCCAAACATCCCAGACAGATTGCTATTTTGGAGAGACACAATGAATATGTCAGTCTGAATGACCTCCCTCTCTGCTGTACAATCTGGCACTAGTTGTTGTCATTTATCTCTTCATTTTTGCAACTGAACGTACAAACTGAACGTCGGGGAAAGCTCTTATTGTAACCATTAACTTTGTTCTGCCAAGAAAACAAATTCATTGTAAGTAACTATTGTTACCTTGAAGTGCAGTTAGCTTATTCTGTATACCGGTATATTCTGGAAGATGACAAGATGGCAGCAGGGTAAGACACTTCAGCCAGAGCTGCTCTGCTGCATCTGTTCTTTTTTTCTTTTTTTTCACTCTTCTTTTTCCCTCCTTCCTGCTTTTTTTCCAATTAATGACTTCCATTTGCCAGAGAGGAATGGAGGAGCTGGTGAGCCCTGGAAGCATATCCTGAGCTGTGGGGAATTGAGTCCCAGAGTGGAGGCTGGCAAGAGGAATGGAGACCTGGAGCGGAGGCTGGTGAGGGGAACGCAGTCCCGGAGCAGACGCCACATTTCCAAATCATCAAACTCATATTGGAAAGTATCCTCATGGAGCTGGGTTCTTTTCCATTGCCTCCTGAGGTTTCTGCTCCTTTATGTTTTGATCCTTTTGCTGTCATAGGAGCCCTCCTCTTTGCAAATTTAAGCCAAACAGCCTTCTGCACACTATTATAACATTGGAACTTAACTAACTGTTTTACAGGATGAACACAAGATAATATTAGTGTTCATGATGATTTCTTATGTAAACACTTAAACCTGTGATAGCCTGGCTGAACTGGCACCTTCAGCCAATGAAGGATCATTAGACTATAAGATATAGGAGCAGAATTAGGCAATTTGGTCTATTGAGTTCCAGCAGTGAGCTAAGGTGAGAGTGACAGCTTTTGACATCAAGGCTACATTTGTCTGGTATTAAGGAGCCCTAGCAAAACTGGAGTCAATAGGAATTGGGGGTCGGGGAAAGCTCTCTGTCCTTGCTATAACCAACCAGCAAAGAAAGATGGTTGCAGTTGGAAGTACAAACATAGAAAATGCTGGAGAAACTCATTGGTCTGACAGTATTTGTTGGAAGAGAAACAATAGCCAATCTGCTGACTGCAGGCACATCTGTCCGTGGCACGATTGGTAAGAGTGACCACGGCAGGTCCACAGCACCTTATGGAGTTGAAATCCCACCTTCACAATGAGAATACTCTCCATCTTGCTGTATAGCAATTTCACTGCGCTAAATGGGTCAGACCTCAAACAAGTCTAGCAACCCAACACTCCATGATGTGCTGTGGGCCATCAACAGCAGCAACAATGTAACTCCAACACAGTCTACAATGTCATGGCCTGGCATATCCCACACACTATCATTACTATCAAGCTAGAGGTTCCTTGGTTCTAAACTCTCCCACAAGTGGAAACATTTTTTCAACCAATCAACTCTCCTCATGATCTGATATCTTTCAAGTTCTGGTCACTAAGTTATTGGAAGGATATTCTTAAGCTAGAGAGAGTTCGGAAAAGATTTACCAGGATATTGTCAGGTATGGAAGGCTTGAGTTATAAAGAAAGGCTCAATAGGTTGGGACTTTTTAACTGGAGCGTAGGAGGTTGAATGGTGACCTTATAAGGGTTCATAAAATCATGAGGTGTATAGTTGGGGTTAATGTGGTATCTTTTCCATAAAAATGGGGGATTTCAAGACGAGGGGGCTCATTTTTAAAGTGAGAGGAAAGAGATTTATAAAAGACATGAGGGGCAAATTCTTTTACACAGAGGGTGGTTCGCGTGTGGAATCAACTTCCTGAGAAAATGGTAAATGTGGACACAATTACAACATGTAAAAGACATTTGGATAAGGACATGAATAGGAAAGGTTTGGCGAATTATGGGCCAGGAGCAGATAGGTAGGACTAGTTTAGTTTGGGATTATGTCAGTATGGACTGGTTGGACTGAAGGGTAGACTCTAGTCCCCTTTGACTCCTCTAAACTCCAAAGGATACAGGCCTAGCCTGTCTAGCCTTGCCTCATTAGGTAATTCTCTGATTCAAGTCGCCTTCTCTCAACAGCTTCCAACACATTGACATTCTTCTATAACCTTTTTGTTCCAATGAAAGATTCTTGACCCAAAACATTAACTCTGCTTTTTGTCTCCATGGGCAGAGTATTTCGAGTGTTTTTGATTTTAAATCTTGAGAAACTCTTTATTGAGAGTGCCTGGTGAATCACAAAACAAAAGTGAAATGAAACAAAGTAACAAGGGTCTCTGCTTCTGCAGTCCTGGATTCTTGTCTTACAAAGGTAGCCCACAACAGGCAGTTATAATCCTTGTTGTTTTATATTGCAATCCATGTCATCAGGTGTTCAAAACTGCCTTACAGTCAAAGAAATAAAGTAGGCAAGTAAGCAGTAATGAATGACTGAAATAAAAACAGAAAATTCTGGAAGTACTCATCAGGGCTAGCAACATAAGCAGAGAGAAAAAAATGTGGTTATCGGTTCAGGTTGACCACGTTTCACAGAATGGATGAGATCACAGCAAATAATCTCACACTATTTTACAGCAATAGAATTAAACTAGAAATCAGGCTCTGACACATACTTTTACAGCAGTATGGGGGAGATGATCCAGAGACCCAGGTAATGTTCTAGGGACCCCGGGTTGAATTGTGCCACAGCAGATATTGGAATTTGAATTCAATAAAAAGAACATCTGGAATTAAGAGTCTAAGGATGACCATGAATAACCATATCGATGGTCAGAAAAACCCATCTGGTTCACTAACGTCCTTTAGGGAAGGAAACTGCCATCCTTACCTGGGGTGGCCTACATGTGACTCCAGACCCACAGCAATGTGGTTTACTCTTAATTGCCCTCTGGGAAATTAGGGATGAGCAATAGATGCTGGCAACACCTTCATCCCCATCCATGAATAAAAAAAGTACAGTTTTTACTGAAAGTAGCACCTCAAAATCTAACTCCAAGGCTTGCCTAGGCCAGGATGTGCAAATCACCAAGCATGTAGATGTGGAACTAAAAAAGCTATCATGGTGAAACTCAACAGATCTGGCAGCATCTATGGAGAGAGAGAGTTCTGAAGTACGGTCACTGGACTCGAAACATTAACTCTGCTTTCTCATCCCAGACGCTGCCAGACCTGCTGAGTTTCTTCAAGGACTTGGTTTGGTTTCAAATTTCAAATTTTCTTGCAAAGTATTGAAATCAGTTTTTTAAGAAAGTAATAGCAGAGCATTTAGAAAATCATAACCTAATCAAGCAGAGTCAGCATTGTTTCATGAAAGGGAAATCATGTCTGAATAATTTCTTTACATTTTTTGAGAAAGTCACTATCACAATGGGTAGAGGGGAACCAATGGATGTGTTGTATTTGAACTTCCAGAAGAAGTTTAACATGGTATCTCGCAGAAGATTAAATCATCAGTGTGGGAGATTTGTTATAACCAAGGCAGCCAGCTTGTCACATAATAAAAAGCCGGAAACCATTTTAAATCTCATATTAGTGTCTGCTTGTTAAGCTTGTACGTTCCCAGGCTCATTGAGGTGGTTGACCTTGTAGCTGTACTAACACATAAGAGTGAAACTCTTTCCCAGCATGGGAATGTTCTGCTTTTACAAGAATCTATTGTAATACCAACACTGTCTTATCAGCTACTAACCAGCACTTTCCAGACATTACTTGACTGGGGCTACTGACTAGGAAAAGTGCCTACTTACTCATTATACTGCAATTAACAGATTGTTAATTGTTAAATGATTTTAACCCATATAATCACGCAACTTTCTGTATCCCATCGGTGTGACTTGTGACCATTAGGTCGACTTGTCTCTCCCTGTGAGCTCACGAATAAACAGTCAATAACTCAAGGTTTGAGTGGTGTGCTTCATTGTTACTCTAAATCGGACCACTACGAGCAAGTCACCCACAGCATAATTCATTTCATTCCCAACAATAAGATAAGGGCTTGCCATATTGGAGGTCATATATTGGCATGGATAGAGAATTGGCTTATGGGCAGAAAACAGCAAGTGGGGATAAGGGGTTCTTTTTCACTTTGACGACCTGCAGAGAGATATTATTGGGTTATGAAAATGGGCAAAGAATTGGCAAATGGAATAGAAAATGGGGAAATGCAAAAGTTTTTCTTTTTGTAAGAGAGGACAAAATAACAAAAGTATAATTTTAAATGGAGAGCAACCACAAAGCTGCAATACAAAGGGATTTGGGGTATTTTTGCATGAAATACAGAAAGCTAGCACACAGATGCAGTAGGTAGTCAGAAAAGGCAGTGGAACGTTGGCCCTTATTTATGAAGAGGCATTGTTTCATTGAAAGCAGTTCAGAGAAGGTTCATCCAGATGATTTTTGGTATGGAGGAATTGTCTAATGAGCACAGATTAAACAGATTGGGACTCTACTCATGGGAGTTTAGAAGAATGACAACATATGGAATTCTTAAGAGGTTTGACAGACTAAATGCTGAGAGGATGTTTCACTTCAAAGGAGAGTCTAGGACCAAAGGGCATGGTTTCAGAATTAAGGGGTTTGAATTTAAGAATGAGATGAGGAGGAATTTCTTCTTCCAGAGGCTTATGTGTCTTTGGAACTCCTTGCCACTGAGAGCTGTGGGGGCAGAGACCTTGTGTATATTTAAGGCTGAGATAGATCCTTGATCAGTTGGGGAATCAAGGGTTAAGGGGAAACTGCAGGAAAGTGGATGTGAGGAATGTTTGGATCAGCCAAGATCTTATTGAATGGTGGAGCATGTTCAAGGGGCTGTATAACCTGCCCCTGTTCTTATTTGTTATGGTCTTTGCAGCAAATGCAGTTCTTTATTTTCTCATAGCACATGAGAGCTCATATAGCACTCAGAATCTGGTAGCAAATCGATGTACTACTTTCTACCCTTTACTGATATTTCCAGGCAACGACTTATCTCGGCACTGGTAATGTTTTTGTTTCAAAAAAATTCTTGTAAAGTTTTGCTTTAAGTCGGCTTCTATCAAGCTCTCATTTCTTCACATTCTACATGTTTTGAGTAAGTCATGACAAATACAGAGACAGGATGACAATATGCTCAAGCAATGAAATAAGTCAGTTTAAATAACCAAGATAGGGTTTCCTCCTGAAGTATATTGATCACTAATTGTGAGAATCAATTGAAAACAAGTGATAGACTATCAGCCTGGCAACTAGAATATTCAGCACCCTCACTAGTCTTCTCCTCTGCATTTAATTTATAATCACACACTTGTGTGCAGCATTTTAATCTCTTAATGAACAAAATGCTTGATCCCTTTTTGCTTTTCTTAAAAACCTTCTCCTCTGCTTTTGGTTGCGCTTCAGTCCCACGCTCCTGTTCTTCGGGCACCCGGTACGGAGGAGGGAGGGCAGGTCTGAAGACCTCCTCGTGGGTCTGCTCCTGGGCCTAGCCAAACTGGCCATAAACAGGTCCAGGCAGCGGGCCGTGGAGGGGGTCATTAGGGCCGACTGCCTGCCCCTCTTCCACGGTTACGTTAGAGCCCGGGGGTCCTTGGAGAAGGAGCATGTGGTCTCCAACAACACCCTGGAGTTGTTCAGGGAGAGTTGGGCGCCACAGGGAGTGGAGTGCATTTTTTCCCCCTCCAACTCTATTTTGATTTAATCCCTGCCCTCCCCTTCACTGTTTGATCACACAGCATTGCCTTTTTGTGAAGGGCACTGCTTGTCACTGGCCACTCGGGTGTTTTCCTATCTTCCTGGTGGTGGAAATTGAATAAAGATTCGTGCACGTTGTGTCTCTCACTGTGTCTCACACCTACACACACACACACCATGGGTGCTGGGGAAAAATAAAAAAAAAACAAAATGCTTGATATGTGCCTTTCAAGACTCCTAATTGGTTAAAAACATCAGTGAGAACCTTGCTCAAACAGCAGTGAAGGCTGGGTCAGACTGATTTTTGATTAACAAGGAGGTCAATGATTATGGAAATAGGCAAAAAAACTGAGTTAAGATCATGAACATTTTAGAATTGTCGAACAGATGGACCAAATGACCTACCCTTCTTCCTATTTCTTCTCATTCCACGTTCTGTTACTCATAAGGTGATCCCAAAAATGGTTTACTCTGCTATGTTCTACTCGTAAATAGCTTTGCAAAGGTCATTTGGCACACACTTGTAAGAGAGCAGGTGCAGCGCTAAGAGGAAAGAGCAGAGAAGTGGGATTAACAAGATAATGTAGAGTCATAGGATTAAGATCAGAAGCACAGAATAATGATGTAGTAGTGATCGAAAGTCATATAATTGAGTTGTGAGTGTGGAAGGGAGCAGAAGGTCTAACCTAATGTGAAAAGAATGCTTGTAAAAATCAAGCTGTAAATAAGGAGTTCTTCCATGGACTCCAGCAACATTAATTGTGAGACTAAACAGAAGGCCCCAAACATCCCAGACAGATTGCTATTTTGGAGAGACACAATGAATATGTCAGTCTGAATGACCTCCCTCTCTGCTGTACAATTTGGCACTAGTTGTTGTCATTTATCTCTTCATTTTTGCAACTGAACGTACAAATGAAACAGCATTTTGCATTTTTCATTGTTATTGTAACCATTAAGTTTGTTCTTCCAAGAAAACAAATTCATTGTAAGTAACTATTGTTACCTTGAAGTGCAGTTAGCTTATTCTGTATACCGGTATATTCTGGAAGATGACAAGATGGCAGCAGGGTAAGACACTTCAGCCAGAGCTGCTCTGCTGCATCTGTGCTTTTTTTCTTTTTTTTCACTCTTCTTTTTCCCTCCTTCCTGCTTTTTTTCCAACTAATGACTTCCACTTGCCAGAGAGGAATGGAGGAGCTGGTGAGCCCTGGAAGCAAATCCAGAGCTGTGGGGAATTGAGTCCCAGAGCGGAGGCTGGTGAGGGGAATGGAGACCTGGAGCGGAGGCTGGTGAGGGGAACGCAGTCCCGGAGCAGACGCCACATTTCCAAATCATCAAACTCATAACTGTTGGAAAGTATCCTCATGGAGCTGGGTTCTCTTCCATTGCCTCCTGAGGTTTCTGCTCCTTTATGTTTTGATCCTTTTGCTGTCATGGGAGCCCTCCTCTTTGCAAATTTAAGCCAAACAGTCTTCTGCACACTATTATAACATTGGAACTTAAGCTAACTGCTGCATCTGTTCTTTTTTTCTTTCTTTTTCTTCTTTTTCACTCCTTCCTGCTTTTTTTCCCAACAAATGACTCCCACTCAGTCAGAGGGGAATGGAAGTGCTGGTGAGCCCTGGAAGCAAATCTGGAGCTGTGGGGAATCAAGTCCCAGAGTGGAGGTCGGCAAGGGGAAAGATGACCCGGAGCTGGGGCCGGTGAGGGGAATCGAGTCCTGGAGCTGAGGCCGGTGAGGGGAAACGAGACCCGGAGCTGCGGCCGGTGAGGGGAATCGAGGCCCGAAGCTGAGGCTGGTGAGGGGAATCAAGTCCCGGAGCTGAGGCCGGAGAGGGGAATAGAATCCCAGAGTGGAAACTGGTGAGGGGAATAGAGTCCCAGAGCGGAAACCAGCGAGGGGAATAGAATCCCGGAGCGGAAACCGGCGAGGGGAATAGAATCCCGGAGCGGAAACAAGGGGAATAGAGTCCTAGAACAGAAACCAGCAAGGGGAATAAAATCCCGGAGCGGAAACTGGTGAGGGGAATAGAATCCCGGAGTGGAAACCAGCAAGGCGAATAGAGTCCCGGAGCGGAAACCGGCAATGGGAATAGAATCCCGGAGCAGAAACCAGCAAGGGGAATAGAGTTCTGGAGCAGAGGCTGGTGAGGGGAATAGAGTCCCGGAGGGGAGGCCAGTGAGGGGAATAGAGTCCCAGATGGGAGGCCGGTGAGGGGAATAGAGTCCTGGAGGGGAGGCCAGTGAGGGGAAAAGAGTCCCAGATGGGAGGCCAGTGAGGGGAAAAGAGTCCCGGAGGGGAGGCCAGTGAGGGGAATTGAATGCCGGAGTGGAGGCCGGCGAGGGGAATGGAGACCCGGAGTGGAGGCCGGCGAGGGGAATAGAGTCCCGGAGCGCAGGCCGACGAGGGGAATGGAGACCCTGAGCGGAGGCCGGCGAGGGGAATGGAGACCCGGGGCGGAGGCCGGCGAGGGGAATAGAGACCCGGAGCGGAGGCCGGCGAGGGGAATAGAATCCCAGAGGGGAGGCCGGCGAGGGGAATAGAGTCCCGGAGCGCAGGCCGGCGAGGGGAATGGAGACCCGGAGCGGAGGCCGGCGAGGGGAATAGAGTCCCGGAGCGGAGGCCGGCGAGGGGAATGGAGACCCGGAGCGGAGGTCGGCGAGGGGAATGGAGACCCGGGGCGGAGGCTGGCGAGGGGAATGGAGACCCGGAGCGGAGGCCGGCGAGGGGAATAGAATCCCGGAGTGGAAACCAGCAAGTGGAATAGAGTCCTGGAGCGGAAACCGGCGAGGGGAATAGAATCCCGGAGGGGAGCCGGCGAGGGGAATAGAGTTGCGGAGCAGAGGCCGGTGAGGGGAATAGAGTCCCGGAGGGGAGGCAGGCGAGGGGAATAGAGTCCTGGAGCAGAGGCCAGAGAGGGGAATCGAGACCCGGAGCGGAGCTCAGCGATGAGAATTGAATCCTGGAGCGGAGGCCAATGGGGGGAATTGAGTCCCGGAGCGGAGGCTAGCGAGGGGAATGGAGACCCGGAGCGGAGTCTGGCGAGGGGAATGGAGACCCTAGAGCGGAGTCCAGCGTGGGGAATGGAGATCCGGAGTGGAGGCCAGCGAGGGGAATAGAATCCCAGAGCAGAAACCGGCGAGGGGAATGGAGTCCCAGAGCGGAGGCCGGCGAGGGGAATGGAGTCCCGGAGCGGAGGCCGGCGAGGGGAATGGAGTCCCAGAGCGGAGGTCGGCGAGGGGAATGGAGACACGGAGCGGAGCCAACGAGGGGAATGGAGACCCGGAGGGGAGGCCGACGAGGGGAATGGAGACCCGGAGCGGAGGCCGGCGAGGGGAATGGAGACCCGGAGCAGAGGCCGACGAGGGGAAAGGAGCAGCTGAGAGCTGGGGTAGTGCAGACCGGAGGCTTGGAGTGGAGCCAGGAAGCTTGTTGGACTAGGGCCTGGAGTGGGTGATCAGACCACATGTGGAAGCCTCTGGACACAGCTACTGCAATGTAATGTTTATGTGTCATTTGTTTATATGACTGAAGTGATTATCCTTTTGATTATATCTTATAGCTGTATCGTCATGCAACTGCCTTTCTTTTTTATTCCTTTTTTGTATCTAAGAGTTGTATCTAGGTACATGTACCTAAGACTGTGTCATAAGTGGCGACATTGTAAAACCTTTCACTGTACCCCTGTATATCTGTATTTGAGTACACGTGACAATAAAGAAAATTCTTTTCTATTCTATTATCGCAGGATGGTTGCAAGGCAGAATATTATTTTCTCTGGAAATGGCAAATAGGATATCTCTCTCTATAAAAAAAACACAGTAACCTAGACATGGACAAGAGCAGATAGTAAATATATGACGGTCAGCAATAGATCTAATATGGAATTCAGCAAAGACCTCCTTACCTCGTGAGTGCTTGTAATGTCAAATTCACGACTGTAGAGTTTAGGGCTAACTATTACCTTTGCCCTGATGATATCTACTGAGCATGTGTTGAGAAACTGCACCATTACAACATCAGGTAAGTTGGAAGTGAGATCTGACTATGTAAAAGATGTCCTCCCTTAACTATCTACAGTATTTAGTGTATATTCTTAATAAAGAGTGTTGATATTCACTGGAAGGGTATGGATGACTATCCTCAACAACCCAGATATAATCCTATTTATAGAAGCAAACAGTGACCAGATGTGCAAGGGGTTGAATGGTTATCAGGGTAGGCAGAAATGTTGAATTTGAGACTACAATCAGACCAGCCATGATCTTATTGAATGGCAGAGTAGGCCTGAGGTAGCTGAATAACCTACATCTGTTCGTGATTTATATGTTCATGTATAACTGTAGCCAAGTGACAAGTGAGTACCTGTAGAGAAGCCCAGTGGTAGTATACAATTATAGGCACAGGGCTTCAAGACAAACCCAGTCACTGGACCAATCCATTGTCCAACACAAGAGGCAGCGCTTGAGAACATGGGCTTCAATTTGGGAGGGCAGTGATCTTTCCTGACTGCAGACAATCCCAAATAAGTTGAACAAAGGTGAAGTCCATGGCCATAACATGGGAAAGTGCAAAACAAAATCTAATTATTTTGCAAACTGCTTGCTATGGTGCAGAAAGGGTCATTGGGTGACCCAATCACACTGCAGAAAATCATGCTTGCAGTCATTTGCTCATTTCTCATTAGGAAAAACTGTATTCAAAAAGAAAAGACAAAGCTGCACAGTGTATGCTTCCTATTGGAGACGTTACAGATAACAATAGCCATGACTGCAGCACTAACACCACGACCAATGGTCATCACATATATTTTAAGTTGAACACAGGGACTGGACTTATTGCTCAGTCAGTTCATTTTAAATGAATATACAAGATTACCTAGAAACCTTCATCTGGTAAACTTCAAGGCCCAAGAGGAAACAGCTTCAAACTTAAAGGTCAACGTTTTGGTAACATTGAGACACAAAGACAACATCACTGGATGTTATCCATTGTATGTTACCCAGCCAGTTTGCTTTGCAGGAGTGATTCTGTAGGTCGCAACCCCATTCTTAAAGTATCAGGCAGGAACCATCAAATGGGTTTAAATGATAATTCCTAAAATTCTTTATTAGAATCCTGGGGAAACTGAACACTATATACCATATCATTCTGTAGGCAGATCCCAACCCAACGTCACTCCCAGGTAAAATTCCATATTTCAAACAGGGTACAAACTGAGATTAAAGTCATGCTTCAAAGGATATTTTTCCAGCGTCATGCAGCCAACCATATGGTGCTCATCTATGATGCCTATTCCCAAATTGAACAGATCCATGACATTTTGCCTCAACTTAACATATGTGAAGATCTTAATAAAACAAAAGGTGTATCCAATGGTGGCTATAGATGAAAGCCTAAATAAACTTACAAACAGCACAATCTTCACTAAGCTGGATGCAAAGAGTGGCTCTTGGGAACTTTCTCTTGATGAGGAGTTGAAGTTGCTAACCTATTAGTATCAATTCCGCTCCTGAGATTTTCAATGGGCAATGTGCAACATATTAGGTTATTAGAAGGTGCCATAGGCCATGTGGTAGAAACCCTCCTCCAAAGAGTCACCAAATCTCAACATGCCATCAAAATGCAGAGAGTCTTTAATAAGCTACAGTCTCCTGGCTTGACATTTGATGACAATGTCATTTTCAGAGCCAATGATTACATTTTTGTGCCATATTGTTCAGGCAACAGAGATGACTGCAGACCCAGAGAAGATGTAAACTATCAGGAAATTCCTGCCTCCTAGGAATATTAACACTCCCTGTAGATTATGGGAATGGTCAACCAGGTGGGAGAATGCTTGCACCACTTAGTTCAAATTAATGGACAGCTCAGGCTACTTTTGAAACAAGATCAGACATGGTGTTGGATTGAGCATCCACAGAAATATTTTGACTGAGTCAAAAGCATACTCATTTTGTCCAAGTTCTTTGCACAGCTAACCTTCTATCTTCAATAGTGGCGGATGTATCATCCTCAGATCTGGGAGCAGTCCTATTCAGATTCAGTGTGATAAAATCGGGTTGCCAGTGTACTACACTTCAAGAAGTCTTGCTGATGCAGAACAGCAATATGATGCCATTCTGAAAGAAGCACTCCAGCAATTTGGATGTGCAAGAATATCTCTGATGACATCTTAGACCTTCCAGTTCACACTGAAAATGACCACAAACTAATCTTGATTGAACAGAAAGGAACTCACAGACATAGAAATCCAGAGATTATGATTACAGCTGACATTGTATGACATCAATTCTAAGTACGTACAAGGGAAATTCCAGATGACTGTTGACTCTTTATCAAGGATACCCATCAATAATCCATTCACAGTTTGTCCACTACAGTGAAGAAGTTTCAGTAATCTCATAATTTCAGTTGCATAATGAAGAATGTGTGGCGATTTGCATGGTCAGCCTTGACGGCTGGCCAGAGTACATCCCCAGTCACCCTGCCCTGTGGCACCAGTTTGCACAGTGCCATCACCTCAGTACGTGTCATTGACTTTATTGTCTACGATCAGGTTGATGACCTTGCGAGCTCTCTGTTTGGATATCCTTCAGTAGGATTCACAAGGGGCATTTGCACATTTTCAAGTGTTGGCAGCCTGTGCAATGGCCAGGCACCTCATGTTCCTTCATGGAAATGGTCACCAACTGCACCACCTACAAAGGGCAACTGTTGTCTTCCTCCTTTCCAGCCAGGCCATGAGCATTGTTCCATTTGAATTAAAGGGGATGACTTTCCTTAATCTGTTCGACTATTATTCATAATGGATTGAGGTCCAGAAGCTGAATTGACTCATCTCAAAAACAATTATAACTTAATTGAAGATCATATTTTCCACACATGGAGTTCTAATCATAGTTATCTCTGACAATAGGCCACAATTCATCAATAAGTGTTTGAATTCTTTGCAGATTTGTCCATATTGCCCTCAAACCTATGGCAAAACCAACAGTACCATTCAAAAGCTCCTAAGAAAAGAATTAAGATTTTAATTTTGCCCTACACAACTACCACCCTAAATGATTTCAGGCCAACTCTGTTTTTGATATGTTACAAGCTGCAAACTCAATTTCTTTCACATTCCCATGCATCAATGGCAACCATCATAGTACAGGACAATGAACAAACATGGCGGAAGAAGAATATAACAGGATAGATCAAATTCACACCTTCAGTCAAGAACAGGGGCACACCACCTGTCCATATTGGATACAGAGCCCAGGGGTGACTAAGAGACCAGAGGCGAAAGGGCACCATGATTGCAAGGTTTTGACAACCAAGATCATGCTTTGCCCAAATACCAAATGACATTGTTCAAAGAAACAGGAGTACCTTGATCTGGTTAAAAAGAAGTCACTAGCCAGATGGGCTGCACACCTGGATCTACAGGAGGAAATTGTAACAACTGCTAGCACTGCACTTCCCAAACTTTGTTGTGACCCCATTCTGATTCCTGAAAATTGCCATAACTCTAGACCTGTGAGATCAAGGACACGGCGGAAGAGGTCTGTATGACTGCGGAGTTTGGTAGGGCTCTGATACAAGGATGGGGAAGGCAGCAATTGGCATCTGTCACTGGAGAGGGATGGTAGGAGAGGGATGAGAGACCTGTATGTGGGACAGGGAAGATGACAGTGGAAGGAGGGTGACACAGTTGAGTGGAGGGAATAAAAGACCTGAGACTGTGAAGGTGGTGACTGGGGAGGGAGTGAGAAACCTTTGAGAGCCAGGTACCAAATGCTAGGGGATTGCACAGAGGTTTTAAGAAGTACTTCCTTTCCAATTGGGTTCTGAAAGACAGCAATCAGGCTTCCAGGACGGGCTAGTGAAACCATGCCCACTTTTCTAAAAAAAATTGAGGATTTGTAGGGAACATGTAGCTGCTAGTACATAGTCTGAACTGCTTCTTGTGATCATGACCCCAAAATCTTGATTGTGACTCCACTGCAGATCTGTGGGAGCTCTGCATTGATGACTAGGAATTCAGAATGCATAGAGCTTCCGTAATCTCAAAAAGTACTCCGTACATGTTCTGGAAGGTTGTTCAAAACACTCACAGACTTCCTCTGAAAAGCACAGGGATTTTGGGGGTCCAGGTGGAGAATTATAGGAGAGGAGAAGGAAGTATGGAAATTTTCTAAATGGAAAATGGGGATAAAAACCTTGCTTGGAGGGTTCCAGTGATATCACCTCTTACTCTTCTTTTATATAGCCTGTGCATTTAATGAAGATTGCTGGTGCGCATTGATAAGGGTCTTGTCAACCATCTATCAACAATCCAGACACGATCTTACTATATACAACCACCAGGGGAAATTGAGTAGGTGAATATCTTGATGTATTCAAAGAGAAGCTAGATAAACACATTCATGAAAGGGATAGCAGGATATGTTGATGGCCTTTAGATGACGAGAAGTCGTAGGAGACTCAGGAAGTACTAATAAAGACTTGTGTTTTTACTCATTCACCAGATGTGCATATCACTGGTTATGCCAGCATTTATTGCCCATCTCTAACTGTGCAGAAGGCAGTTAAGAGTCAACCACATTGCTATGGGTCCAGAACCACATGTCAGCCAGACCAAGAAAGGATAGCAGCTTCCTTTTTTAAAGGACATTAGTGAACCAGCTGGAGTTTTCCTGACAATTGACAATTTAATGGCAATTAAATTAGATTAGATTAGATTAGATTTCCTACAGTGTGGAAACAGACCCTTCAGCCCAACCAGTCCACACTGACCCTTTGTAGAGTAACCCACCCAGACCCATTTCCCTCTGACTAATTGACCTAACACTAAGGGCAATTTAGTATGGCCAATTCACCTGACCTGCACATCTTTGGACTGTGGGAGGAAACCATAGCACCCAGAGGAATCCTACACAGACACAGGGAGAATGTGCAAACACCACACAGACAGTCACCCGAGGCTGGAATCGAATCTGGTACCCTGGTACTGTGAGGCAGCAGTGCTAACCACTGTGCCACCGTGCCACCCCGTCATTAGAGTTCAGAATTTTTATTGCACTCAAATTCCACCATCATCCATGGCAGGATTTGAAACCATGTGCCCAGAACATTACTTGGGTTTCTGGATTAGTGGTCTAGCAATAAGATCTCTAGACCAGTACCTCTGCATATTGTGTCAAATGTCTTGTTTTTGTAGTGTTGATATTTTATAATGAGGCTGGGCAATCTAAATTCATAGCCTTGAACCTAAGTTGCCCACAATATAGCAGTGATATAGGATAGACAAAGTCAGAAGTCACACAAGATCAGGTTTGCCTGTGCACCCCCCTCCACTTCACCTAATGAAGGAGCAGCATTCTGAATGCTTGTGATTTTGAATAAACCTGTTGGATTATAACCTGATGTCATATGACTTCTGATGTAATAGAGCAAAAGTTGGTACTAGTACTTGCTGTTCTGGATTGGAAGTGGATAGGAAGGACAAAGGGACTTAGGAGTCTTCATCCATGAATTACAAAAAACCAGAATCCAAGTTCAGCAAATAGAGTCATAAAGCTGTATAGCATGGAAACAGACCCTTCAGTCCAACTCGTTCAAGCCAACCAGATATCCTAACCTAATCTAGTGCCATTTGCCAGCACTTGACCCTTATCCCTCTAAACCTTTGCTATTCAAATACCCATCCAAATGCCTTTTAAATGCTATAATTATACCAATCTCTACTACTTCCTCCAGCAGCTCATTCCATAAACACTCCACCTTCTGCGTGAAAAACTTGCCCCTTTGGTCCCTTTAAATTTTTACCCTCTCACCCTAAACCTATGCTCTCTAGTTCTAGACTCCTTTATCTCAGGGAAATGACCTTGTCTATTTATCCTATCCATGCTCCTCATAATTTTACAAACCTCTATAAGGTCCGCCCTCAGTCTCCAATGTTCCAGGGAAAACAGCCCCAGCCTATTCAGCCTCTGCCAGGAATAAGAGGGCAAGCAAATGGAATGTTAAGTTTTTATTTCAAAATGAATGGAATATAAATGTACTGAGGTTTTTCTAAAACTTTACAAGGCACTAGACAGACCACAGATTAAATATTTTGAATGTGATTGGGCCTCTTATCTACGGAAAGATATGCTGGCATTTAATATAGTCGAGAAAAGTTTCACCAGGCTGATATCAGGTATGGAGGGATTGCCTTATAACATTCCCATATTTGTTGGAATATAGAAGAATGAGAGGAGACCATATTAAAACTAGGGGTCTTGAATGGTAGATACAGCAAGACTGCTCCCCATGGTTCTACTGAAGAAGGAATGGTACCTGAAAGCTAGTGCTTCCAAATAAGCCAGTTGGACTATAACCTGGTGTTGTGTGATTTTTAACTTTGGCCATCCCAGTCCAACACTGGCACCTTCACATCACATTCCCTGCTGTGGGAGAGTCTTGGACCAAAGGGTATAATCTTAGAATAATGAGTCACACATTTAAGACGGAGTGGGAGGATTTCTTCTCTCAGAAAACAGTGAATCTGTGCAATTCTTTACTGAGAGGGCTGTCAAGTTTGGTTTATTCAGTATATTCAAGGCTGAGACACATTAACATTTTGTGATACATGAATCAGACCACCATACCTCAGAGTTTTGCACTCTCTTCCCATTTAACTAATACGTAGGTTTTTGATTCTTGCTGCCAAAGTTCACATTTTCCCACATTGCAATCCATCTGCCCACTTTTTGTCCATTCATGTTATCTATTTATATCCCTATGGAGACTGCTTCTGCCTTCTTCACTATCTTCCCTTATGTTCATTTACTTCACTATCTATCTTTGTGTCATCAGCAAATATAGCAACCATAAATTTATATATTCAACCATGCATTTTTATTGAAGAATAAAGAGGCTTTCTGAATTTATTACGGCCTTGGTGAGATCTTACCCGAATTAAGCCATAATAATTTGGTCTCCTCATTCCAAATAAGGTAAATTTACTTTAGAGGAATGCCACACAGAATCACTTGGCTGATTCCTGCAATAAGGGTTGACTTCTGAGGATCAATTAAGAATATGGCAGGGGTTATATTCACAAGAGTTTAGAAGGATTAGAGGTGATCTCATTGAAATTTGTAAAATTCTTAAGGGGTTTGATGGATTTGATGTTGGAGTAGGTGTTTTTCTCTTGCGGATGCTGCCAGGCCTGCTGAGTTTCTCAAGCACTTTCTGTTTTTGTTTTGGATTTCTAGAATCCATAGTTCTTTGTTTTATTTTAAATGTTGGAAGACTGTTTCCCCTGAATGGGGTGTCTAAAACAATGAGTCATATTCTTAGAATACAGGAAGCTAAAGGAGAAATGTCTTGCCTCAGTGGGAATTCTCCATAGGAATCAATAGATTTTTGGATACTAAGGGATTCAAAGGATAAAGGGCAGGATGGAAAAATGCACTAATCATGACCTTAAGGGTACTGCAGGTTTGAGAGGCCAAACCGTCTACTCATATTCCCATTCTTATACTCTAGTCTGAAATCCATTAGTGTGCCCAGGCTTCACACTGAGCTAGAAATTTCAGAAAAAAAAACATTTAATGGAGAATACTTGAAACAAACATAATATTTCCTCTTTCCTTTCATAGGCTACATTTTGTATTATTTTAATTATGTTTTTTATTTTAAATGTTTACCTAGAGATATAAAAGATGAAACTAGATGTGAAACATTTGATAACACAGGCCACCCATTATACACCCCGCCTTGAACTATACTGGATATTGAGTGTGTTGTACAGAGATCAGGGAAGCAATTATCCCCTGTCTTCTGTCCTGCCAACATCAAACTCTTGCACTGTGTGAAACACAATGAATATTTCAAACCAATGGTGTTTGTGAGAGGGCCATTGTTTGGGACACTAATTGCAGAATATATTTGGATTACAAGGTGTTGCTTGTACGAGTAACAACTTCATTTCAATAAAGTTAATACAAGTAATGCCAATGTAATTCTTGATTATGGTTCTTTGCGAGGTGTAAGTTGGCAATATTAAAGAATGAATGAAATCTGTATCTAACATCATCATATCAATACGATTCATGAACCACCGCTGACGCCCTTTACCTTAGTTAAAATGACTGAGCAGCATGTTTTCTTTGTAAAATGCCTCCACATTTTATTTCGCATCTCAGCACTTTGTGGATAGCTGAATGGTTACTAATATGAAGTAAATATAGAAATGATGCATTGTGATTCTCTTTATTGGTAAATTGAAATGAAGCATCTGTCTGGTGCAATTTGCAGCTTTGGCCGAAAGTATCGATTTCACAAGTCATCAGCTGTGTCGAAATAAGTCTTGAGATAACCCTTGAGATGCTTCTATAATTCTGATTGTTTCTTGCATTTACTGGAAATACTTTTACCGGAACTGTCAATTACTTACTGAATGTGCAGAATCGGTGTTACTCTGAATGTATGATAGGTTTAGATAAATTATAGATTTAATAGAAATACTGTATATTCCGTGATTCTGTTAAATATTTGCTGCTAAATGTCAATCACTTGAATACTTTACATTTTGTCTTAAAACTGAAGATTTCAAGCATCACTGGAAAAGCTAATGTTTATCGCCCAATTTTACATTTTAACTGCATGATTCAGATGCTTCAGAGGATAGTTAGGAACTAACCATATTGATGTAGTACTGGAGACAAGAATAGTCTGGGATCCTTTCCTTAAAGGACATGAATGATACAATTGGGTTTCTAATAGCTCAACTTAGAAATGTCATGGTACAAAACTATTGCATCAACTGAATCTCCATGAACCAGTTATTGATGCTGAAAACTAAAGACAATTGTTTAGGATTGATTTTTATCAAAAAAGTCAGCTGCTTCATCCAAGTTTTTCATAGTTGTGTGGCTAGGGTATCAGTTATAGTCCAATGTTGAGGTTAACAATCCATTTAATGGCTTCAGTTGACATAGTGTGGATGATTGTATTGTCATTTGGATCTCATGGAAGAGGTTCACTATATGGCCAATACTTGACTTGGATAGCCACAGTCTCAAATGTACCTCATGTTCCATTGATGTAATAATGCCATGATTTAACAGCTTGCTACATAAGCTTTGCATGTATATATTTCTTAATATTTCTTTATTTCATATCTTAACCTTTACATTTCGATTTTGATTCAAAACCGCCCTATGGTAATGATTTACAGCAGAACTGTTATTAGAACTGTGAATAGTTCTTCAATGGTTAGCTGCTCTCCAAACTTCCTGAATATTTTACTTCAGCATCTGATCGAAGCTATTCATTCACTCAATCATTAAAGCTATTGTAATCACACGGACCTAATAGTATAACTTGATTCATTCATCACAGAAAGCCACACTATATTTTAGACAAGTTTATGACATTTTCAAAAGGTGTGAGTTCCACTGTGCGATATTAGTAACCCAACACGTACATGTGAAATCCCCTAGCTGTTTTACTAAAAGCATTTGGGATCTAAATTGTTAAGAACTGCAGTACGACTCTATGAGTATGAACCGGTGAAAATTCAATTGCCGTAATGGAGCAATTAGAGTATCCAGATTTTTTAATATCTGTCTTGTAGCAAAATCATATAGAAATCCAGGTGCAGACCTGGACTGGTGTCATTAGCACATCAGTGGTGGGGGTAGAAAATTGCATCAAAATGGCATTCTTGGTTTGGCATCTCTTGCTGGTATTTTGGTTCACATGAGCTTATATCCAATTTTGTAAATGTTTCTCCTTCAGCATCTTCCTATCACAACCTATCTTCAAACATGAGTGAGTTGGGCAAAGACTCAATCTGCCATTTCTCTTTGCAGTTATGATTCATACGTAATGCAGCCAAATTTGCAGTTGACAGAAATAGGAGGAAAGGTAGGTTGTGAGAGGGATACAATCATTTACAGAGAGATAGTGACAGGTTAAATAAGTGGGCAGAAAATTAGCAAATGGGGTACAATATGGGAAAACGTGGAATTGTTCATTTTGGAAGGGAGAACAAAAGAACAGAATATTACTTAAGAGGAGAAAATCAGCAGAAATCTGCAACACAAAGGACTTGGGGGTACCTGCGCATAAAACACAAAAAGCTAGCACACAGGTGCATTAGGTGATCAGGAAGGCTAATAAAATGCTGGCTCTTATTTCAAGGGTGTTGGAATATAAGAGTAGAGAAGCCATACTGCAATTATATAAGGTGCTGGTGAGACCGTATCTGAAATATTGCGAGCAGTTTTGGTCCCTTCCTTTAAGGAAAGATATCATTTCATTGGAGGCAGCCAGAGAAGGTCCAATAAGATGATCTTTGGTATGTAGGAGAAAGTGAGTCTGGAGAGTCAGAGTCAAAATGTGAGGCGCTTGAAAAGCACAGGTTAGGCAGCATCTGATGAGCAGGAGAGTCGACGTTTCAGGCATAAGCCCTTCATCAGGAATGTGGAGCGGAAAGGAGGCTAAGAGATAAATAGAGGGGTGGCGGTGGGGCTGGGGGGAAGGTAGCTGGGAAGGCGATAGGTGAGAATGAAGGGAAAATGCAAGTTGAATGCACCAGCAGGGAATGCAGACATCCTTCCATCACCACATAATGTTGTCAACAGCAGGAATGGCAGCAGCTCTGTTGCTTGCTGACCAGAGATGGGCAGCTCATTGAGGTATTTCCACACTTTCCAAGTATTAGAGTGTCTCTACTATGTGGGGAGATTGACACTTGGATCAGCCAGAACTCAAACTACCTGCCTCAGTAGTGAATAACTGGCTTTAAATCTTGGAAATTGCTTTTGTGTGATTTTTAAAAAATCTTCTGACGTACATTCTTCAACAAAACAAAGTGATTTTGTTTTAGTTCATGGATTATGGGTTTGAATCAAGTGCTCAGTTTCTTCTTCCATTTCATCTCTTGTTTATCTGAGCACTTGATTCAAACCCATAATCCCAGTGCCTTCCCAGGTTTGAATGATGGACCTTAACTTCTGGTTGTCTCATTGGGCCCCCCTGTCAGTGATGATCGGACTCACTGCCCCCTCCTTATGTCTTTGGAGGATAGACCTCTTTGATTGCTGAGGCCTGTCTGCCTGCACTGGCTCATTAATATGTTCTAATTTGCCCATTCAAAGTGTCTACGTATGAAGATATATTCCATAATGGAGGCCTATACATTGCCAGCAATAGGATTGGGTGGCGGGGGGGGGGGGGGGGGGGGAGCGCGTTGTCAGGATTGCTTTGTCAGGTGTTGAATTAAAAGTAGCTGTGGATATTGTGAAGTGAGGCTGGAGCCATGAGAGAAGCTGGTGATTGCCTGTGCAAAGACAAATAAGATTGAAGAGGATGGTATTGTGAAGAGAGAAAGGAAGTGGTGAGTTTATGTTTGCCATGAGAATGATAAGTGTAATAATGTGTCTTTGTGCTGTGATGTGATGTGATAACTCTTAAACAATGGTCTCATTTTTCCCACTGCCAGTGGAGGTGACTTGATTTTTTTCTGTGCAACTGCCAGCTCAATCCCAGTTATATCAACTCAAGGACTTGGCGTCTCTGTTGAGAGCTCACACAGATGGGCTCCAACTTTCCTATTACCCATTTCCTGCCTTGTGACCTTACAATGGATATTTGACTGATTCAGGTGGAGAGACAAGAAAGGTGTAAACAAGAGATCAAATGGAAGAAGAAACTGAGCACTTGATTCAAACCCATAATCCATGAACTAAAACAAAATCACTTTGTTTTGTTGAAGAATGTACGTCAGAAGATTTTTTAAAAATCACACAAAAGCAATTTCCAAGATTTAAAGCCAGTTATTCACTACTGAGGCAGGTAGTTTGAGTTCTGGCTGGTGTGTGCAGGATTGACTCATGCTACCTGATCCCAATGGCAGCCCATAGGAAACCATAGGATGGCCAAGTCATGAGAGGGCCTATGAGCAAGTTCCCCTTCAGTTTTCTGAGACTAGTTGTCTTAAAAGCTGTGATGTCCACCACCCCTTACCCCTTACTCACATCTTCACCCACCCTTCTTCACACCTTCACCCACTCTCTATGCCAATTCATTATCAGCTTATGCTCCCTCATATTGCATGCCTCTTTTTAGCCTTTATGCCAAACCTACAGCCCAACACACCTTTCAGATACAATACCAATTCATGACTAAAAGAACCCATTCTCTAAAGTTCTTTGGAATGAAAAGCTTTTTCTATAAAATCCTGTGAAGTACAGTAACAGAGACTTAAAACATTTCACACCCTTTAATTTTATTTTTCTTCTTTGTATGTGTCCTTCGAGACTCTTTACATCTACAACATTTTTTTTAAAGTCCCACAATATGTAAACATGAGAACAAATTGAAGAAGAAACAGAACACCTCATTTTAACCCATAATCCATGAACTAAGACAAATTTATTTTGCTTTGTTGAAGAATATACATCAGAAGATTGAGAAATACACACAAAAACAATTTCCAAGTCTCAAGGCCTGGTATTCACTACTGAGGCAGTTAGTTTGAGTCAGAAGATTTTTTGTCATTGTGTCAGTAGAAAGGCCCCCATTGTCACAGTCTGTGTTGTGGGTGCTGTGTGCAGGATGGACTCATGCCTACTGATCCCATTGGGATTAGGAATTAGGTTTTATGGTCATGTGTACTCAATTCCAGGAATACAGGAGTACAGTGAAAAATGTACAAAGTCACCACTTGCAGCACCATCTTAGGTACCACGTACACAAGGTACAAAATCTGAGGTGCAAGTCGAAAAATAATAAGTTAAAAGTGCAACAATGCAGTTCTTCTCAGTATGAAGTAGTAAATAAAGAAATAAAGCTAAGTTCAAAATTATGGCCTTTTTTAGCCATGGGCCTGCACTCTCTCCACATTGGGCTTTCCCCATGCGGGTCTGCAGTCCCCACGCTGGGCTCGATCTCTCTCCTGTGCTGAAGATTCCTGCACTGACTGCCACCTGACTCACCAGCCACCTTTTGGCTGACCGCCAAAGCCCCTAGCCACTGCCATTGTCACGGCTGCCTCCAGAAAGGCAACAGCAGACCATAGAAAGAATTGTGGGTTAAGGTCCTTTGACTAATATTCAGTTCAAATCTCCCACTAAGATTAGGTCTCTCTTCCTGAATGAGTCCTGCCCCACTGGGGAAGGTGGATCTGTTTAAATTAGAGGTCCACATCCAGGCCCTGCCTGCAATGTTAATAGATTCCACAGAGTTGTGATCCAGCCTTCTGCCTTACACAGTGAAAGAAGTGGTTAAAAAAAACTTTATGAATGTGCTTGCCTGTGAAGCTGGAAGGAAGCAATCTTCTCTGGGAATTTATATTATTAAAATATGATTCTCTGATGTGGTTTTCCTCATTTGGTTTGCCAAAACCAGAAGTAACTGCATTAGTGCAGCTTTAGCATTATTTTGCATTATTTTATCTTGAGATTTTCTTCAACTTAGATGGCCTACCTTTGACACTGGAAAGATAACAAGCCACATCAAAGGATTAACATGAGGGAGTAAACTGATTCTGAACCCATGCTCTCTTTCCTAGAAATTATTCTGTAATTATACAATTTTATAACTAAAGAATAAAAGGACAAAAATTGATAATGTTTTAAATGAGCTCAAAATGATGAAATTTGAATCTGTTTCATGTTGTATGATCTATCTCATACATATAGATGTGGTAATTACTGGATGAGAGGACAAAGATTGTGGTACAAGGCAATGCCACATCAAACAATCTGGTTCCATCAATCACAACAGCATCAACAGCAAAACAAAAACATTTATCAACATCAATCTGTTTGTATATGTTACTAGCTTACAAGCAGAATGAGGTGAAGCATTTTCCTGTAGCATTCTTGGAAATTATTTCAGCATATGACTGCATGTTAATTCTACATGATAGAACTCATGTACACATATAGAGCATGTGTCACTTAATGGGCTTGTAAATCCTTCCTTTTTTAAAAATTATAATAATTAGATTAGTTTGACCAAAATAGCACAGAATAAGATGAAACATTTTCCAAGCTAGTCATACCCTTCTGGTGCAAGTTGTCTTTGATGAAATCCAATTCTGAATTGTTTAACATACAGCTACAGACATTCCAAAATACTTCACTGAAACACTATGAGCAAAATGTGATGCTGAGCCACATAAAGTGAATACCTAACAAATAACAAAAAAAATTTTGGTGAAAGAAATAAGTTGTAGGGTGGAAATAGAAGGGCAGAGGTGGAATAGTTGAGGATGGGAATTCTTGAAGTTAGGGCCATGGATCTGAAGACATATTCCAAGTGGTGAAACAAGGGAAAGGGGGAGGGGTGGGGGGTCAATGATTCAGAAGTGTTTGTATGGCAAGAGTTCTGACAGGGAAAAATTGATTCAAAATAAATCTAAGGGAATGTGTAGTACTGAGCTTTGTGACTGAATACTCAATAAGCTCTATCCAGAAGGAAAAGATAAGGTTTGAGTTGACAGAGGTAACAGAGGAGGGTTGCCTAAAAGATTAATTTGGAAATTAAGAGTTATATTTCAGATGAAAATTGTTGTAAACATGTGTTACTTTTGAAAAGAATGCCTAAAACCCATGTAAAATGTTGGGTTACAATTTCCCACCAATATTCTGTGAAGTTTAACCTGAGGATCACTAGAAAAGTGAATTCAAGATATGGGCAAAGTTTACATCCTTACAAAAGAAAATGGCACATAGATTTAGCCAGTTACAAAAATAATACAGTAAAGAGAAAAAAACTGTTGTGAACAAGATAATGGAGAAATGGATAGAGGATGGATTTGCTAAATTCTTACCTAACAATGGGGGACTTTGCCAAAGATGAACTGAGTTGAAATAACGAAAATGTGAACATTGTATTGAATGAACCCAACAACAGGAGATTTCTTTAGAAATTGAGTATGTGAAAGAAGTTGTGTGGTGATTAAGGCAACACATAAAATCCGAGCAGACCAACCAAATTGTAAATTAACATCCACCCTGCCGTCTGCACTCCATACAAAGAATTCACTGTACATCATCAGGGGATACTGGCC
Organism: Chiloscyllium plagiosum; assembly: GCF_004010195.1. Classification (NCBI taxonomy): domain Eukaryota; kingdom Metazoa; phylum Chordata; class Chondrichthyes; order Orectolobiformes; family Hemiscylliidae; genus Chiloscyllium; species Chiloscyllium plagiosum. Next base: position 17,429,582 of record NC_057735.1, read on the forward strand.
AAAAAATTGTCTTTTGGAAGTGATCCAAAAATTCCTTCAGTAATGAGAGATTTCCTTTGGCTTGGTGGGGAGTTACAAGCAGCTCCTTGCTTTGAGCACTTAAGTGCTCTACATACAGAGAGAATGCCATTCATTAAAACTGACATTTCAGATGAAATTCAGCAACCTCACTTCATCATATAAGGCCTTCCAGCATAAATCTTAATTCGGGGACATTGTATATTACAAAAACAGTATGACAACCAAACAGATAAGATACATTCCTCAAGGTTGAATGGAATTTAATTGGTTAAATGGAATAGAATTTCATGATGAATCATGCAATTTACACACAGGTATATTGAATAACGGTGAATACCAGAAGATGGCATAGGAAGGGTTGCCTGTAGGTGAATAAAGTGATACAGAGATGCAGGAGAAGACTAAGATGGAGATGTTTTAATGAATACAAACAAATTAGAAAGTAAATTGTTAAAAGAAGCAAAATAGAAAGAGTTGGATATCTGGGAAAAGTTTAGTATACCTACTGAGGTATCAATACTGCCAGTCTTATTGAAGAGATGGTTATACAGATACACAGAAAAAGATGGGACATATGAAATGAAAGCCAAACTTAATCAGAGAGGGTGAGAGCAAATGGAGAACTATGGGGCTAGTAGTCAGCAGTAGGGAAAGTATTAAAATCTGTTATAAAATATGTGATAACTGGATACTTAAGAAAATAATGGTAGGACCAGGCAGAGCCAACATGGATTTATGAAAAGAAAATTATGTTTTACAAACTTGTTTGGAGTGTTTTTTTGATGATAGTGATTCATGTCATGAGCACAGATTATGATTCCTGGATCACCCATGTACATATCAAACTTCTAAATTTCAAAACACGTATTTTAAAAGAATATTGATATGGCCAAAATGGCTGTGGATAGAAATCCAGTGGCTGTCTAGAGATGAACTCTGGAATATCACACCTGCTGGTGTCAAAGATGCTTTAAATGGAAAAAATGCACCACAAGCCAAATTGAAATCTCCTGGCTTTACCTCAAACTGTGAACAGCTTGTTTTAAAAATCATCAGTCTGTATAAGAAACTTGATTTAAGTATTCCTTTTTCAAGAGCATATAAAAACAAGAGTTTAAAACCCAATTCAACTCTGGTCTGCATGTGTTAGTCAAGGAAAGTGTACTAATGAGCTAAGTTACTCAAATTAACTTGCCTGCATTTGATTGCTAGTGTACTGTGAAGGTCACAGTTGAAAAACCATACACTAGTCACGCCTGCATTACAGGTAAAGTCTTCTCTTGCTCTGACTGCTGGAATCCAGCTAGCCAGCAAGCCAATCAAAGGGAACAAGACAAAAGAATTACATTCAATCTGCAAATCCAAGAATCTCAAAATTGACTGTTCAACTGCAAAAGTCAACAATATTAGTAACATCCATTGCAACACCCACAACAATTTTACAATTCATTCATCATGAATGATACAGAGATGCTCCCTTTCTGTAACTTCTGTCTTTTCTCAGAACCACTTCTTATTCCATCTTGCCGATATAAGTGTTGTATTGTTATTTATTCTTGTGTTTAGTAACAAGCAGACTCATGCTTTTGTTAACTGAAGAAAGCCTAATTAAATTGGCTTTGGTAAGTTTATTTGATCTGGACAAAATGTATCCATAAGGGAGGTATTGTTTTCATTGTTGGTGACCCCTTACATCAATTTATTAATGATTGAGAATAGACTGAAAAGGTAGTACTGAACCAGATTGAATTTGTCTTGCTTTTTGAACATAGGGCATTCCTGGGCAATTTTTCACATTGTCAGGTCAGTGCTTTAGCTCTGTAGGAACAACTTGGCCAGGGATACAGCAAGTTCTTAATCATACACCTTGAGTAATATGACTGGAGTATTCCAGGACCTTTAGTTTTTGCAGTCTCCATTGCCTTCAGCCTTCTCTTTTCATACAGAGTGAAGCAGTGGACTAAAGAGTGGCACCTGTAATGCAGACGATATCTGGACAAGGTCTGGACTTTTTTTTAGATTAGATTACATTACAGTGTGAAAACAGGCCCTTCGGCCCAACAAGTCCACACCGACCCGCCAATCAACCTTACCCCTACACCTACCCCTTACCTAACACCACGGGCAATTTAGCATGGCCAATTCACCTAACCTGCACATCTTTGGACTGTGGAAGGAAACCGGAGCACCTGGAGGAAACCCACGCAGACACAGTCAGTCGCCTGAGGCGGGAATTGAACCGGGTCTCTAGTGCTGTGAGGCAGTAGTGCTAACCACTGTGCCACCATGCCGCCCACTTGCTTAGCTGCTGTGTCTAGAATTCAGATACCAGAGACTGAAGTTTCCCAAGTATCAGCTAAGTGTCAATGTCAGGACATGTTTCATCGAGCGGTTCTCTCCCTGACCTCTGGCCTTTTTACTCAAGCAATTTCACACTGCTCACCTCATCAAGAATTCCTCCACAATACTATTCACCAGTGCCGCAAGTGTTCACTGATACCAGGAACTTTTGAGTCTCTCACTGCAGTGATAAATTTAAATGTGTATTAATCCAAATGGTGCAAAACTAGAAATACATTTCACAGTTCAATTGTATGAGCCTCAGAAAATGCAACTTAATCAGCGACACATTGTTATGTGCTGTCCCCCCATTGAAGAGAAGGTGGTAGTAACCACCAATGACGCCGCTTCCAGTGTGTACTGTCTCCCACTCTTGCATGTTGAGCTGCACCTTCACATTAATCCCCCCTTGCGTCTCAGCATACTACCTCCAATAGCACAATTGACTCCCCCAACTCCATCACAACCACAAATTCCCCAGTATAACAGTGGCCTTTGATGACCCTGTCTGATTTTCAGTGAACAAAGCTCCAGGACTGACCATGCCCACCCTCCTGACCAACTTGCGAATGCAGACACTACTGATGAGTGACCAGGCTCATGACTGATCTCTGCTCAACTCCCTGAAGAAGATTTATTGCTACTCCCGTGACTAGTCACTCTGGACCTAACGAACTGGCAAAAGCCCACTGCCTGTACTGTAATGGGACAGAACCCTTTACCCTGAATGTCACAAGTGGTTAGTTGACTATATCCAAGCCCTTGCGCTAATATCAGATGATACCTCTCTAACTGTGGCAGTACCCACTGAATGACCACTGTCCCCCTCTTAGACTTTGGGCCTATTTGGTTGAAACACATACAGTGTGATGGCTCTGTAAACTGCTTGCACATGCCGCAGGCATGACATTTAAGTGGCATGGTACCAAACAACAATATATCCACCCTCTTAACTGATTACTGCTGGCAAACATGGGAAGACATGACAAACATGTATCTGTGCTGAAAGGCACAAGATGTCAGAAGTACTGTGAGGCTTTCCTGTCAAGTACAAAAAGGCAAGGCAAGGTAGAGAATCTGTTAGCATCTGGGTAGATGCAAAAGTTCGGTGTTAAAAAAGAGCCTGAATTGGACCTTATTCCGATGCATGAGATGGGTGCCTGTCGCTGCATGCAACACAGCCTGGCAGCAGAATAGCAATATGAGGTGCTACCAAGATCTACAGTGCAGTATTGAAGTGGTGAACTGTACTGTAAGTGAGTCAGAGATGTGCTGTGATGATGTGGTGAGGCTGGTGCTTATTCAATACCAACCACCATGGATAAAGGATGCAGGTGGGCACTGCCCATTAAGGAAGCGCTGTTGTGTTTGGAAATTCTGGACAAGATGGAGGCTCAGAGCCACAGCCACCACGTACTTGCTCAGACTCTCATATCGGGAATTATCACCATCTTCTCTTTCTCCAGTACCTAGGAAAGTAGTCAAATGCATATAAATGGGGTAGGATTAGTTAATTATGAGATGTTAATGCATTCAAATAGGCCTCTTTCCAATCACTAGATAGATTCTTATCTTGCTATTATAACTTTTTGCACAATTACTTAGTTTTTCTGCAGAATCCCATCATTCCATTTTTGCCATATTTTCCCAACTGACTTAACACTTTGTTCAGTGCCTGGGGCCATTAGTTTCAGAATATGGGTTCAACTGTTTAATACTGAGGTGAGGGAGAGTTGCTCCATTCAGAACAGAATGAATCTTTGGAATTCTCTACCCGAGAGGGCTGTGGGAGTTCAATCATTTCTGGATGCTACTGACATTAAGGGAAACGGGAATATAGCAGGAGAGTGGTATTGAGGCAGCTGATTAGCCACGAATGGCAGAGCAAGCTCAATGAACCTAACTCTATTCCTGTTATTTATTCATTCATTTTAACTTTCTTTATTCTATCAAATCTCAGGTTCATTTATTGTCCTGTTCCCTAGTTTCTTTCTGCTTCCAATCCCTGGTTGTTTTTATCTTGCTACTACCCATTTCCTTTAAAACTATGTTGGGTAAGGCTGAAGATAACAAACTTATAAGAGGCTTTTCAAAAGACTCTCCACAGGAAATTTATATATCTACTCTTCTATTCTCTCACACTGGTAGTCATAGACTCCACGGAAACAGACCCTTCGCTCCAACTCGTCCATGCTGACCAGATGTCCCAACCCAATCTAGTCCCACCTGCCTGCACCTGGTCCATATCCTTCCAAACCCTTCCTATTTATATACCCATCCAGATGCCTTTTAAATGTTGCAATTGTATTAGGGTGGCATGGTGGCTCAGTGGTTAGCAGTACTGCCTCACAGAGCCATGAACTCGGGTTTGATTCTAGCCCCAGGTGACTGTGTAGAGTTTGCACATTCTCCCCGTTTCTATGTGGGTTTCCTCTGAATGTTCCAGCTTGCTCTCACAGACCAAAGATATGCAGGTCAGGTGAATTGGTTATGCTAAATTGCCCGTAGTGTTCGGTGCATTAGGCAGAGGGAAATGGATCTGGGGAGGGTTACACTACAGGGGGTTGGTGTGCATTGTTGGGCCAAATGACCTGTTTCTACATTGTAGGGAATCTAATCTAATCAAGCCTCCACCACTTCCTCTGGCAGCTCATTCTATACACGTACCACGGTCTGTGTGAAAAAGTTGTCCCTTAGGTCTCTTTTATATCTTTTCCCCTCTCACCCTAAACCTATGCCCTCTAGTTTTGGACTTCCCCACCCCATGGAAAAGACTTTATCTATTTACCCTATTCATGCCACTCATGATTTTATAAGCCTCTATAAGGTCACTCCTCAGCCTCCAACCCTCGAGGGAACACTACCCCAGCCTATTCAACCTCTCCCAATTGCTCAAATCCTCCAACTCTGGCAACATCCTTGTAAATCTTTTCTGAACCCTTTCAAGTTTCACAACATCCTTCTGATAGGAAGGAGACCAGAATTGCACACAATAGTCAAAAAGTGGCCTAACCAATGTCCTGTACAGTCGCAACATGACCTCCCAACTCCTGTACTCAATACTCTGACCAAGAAAGGAAAGCATACCAAACACTTTCTTCACTATCCTATCTACCTGCTCCTTATTGGGAAAGCCACCTAATTCTCAGTGGGATATTCAACCAACTCCCATAGTTTCTAAAGCCCTGTGGGAAATGGAAAGAGTAAAAATTGTTACAGGGACAACATCATGGAAGAAGGAGGGAAAACATAAAGTAAGAGAAATAAATGAGGCAATAAGAAAGGAAAGAGAGAGAGAGAGCGCAAAAAATAAATGAGTGAAGAAAGAAGGCAACTGCAGAATGTAAGTGGAAAACTCAGAAAGGCTGGAAACAAAGTCAAAAGGAGAGGATAAAGGAAAGAGAGATAAATACAGAAGTGAAAAACAGAGAAGCAAAAGTGAAAGAGGTGCAGGAAAGAGAAGCGAGAGTGATAAGCAGAAATGGAGAACAAAAATGAAACAGAAAGAAAGAAACAGAAGTGAAGGGAGACAAGAAAATAATGGAGAGAAAGAGGGAGAGAAAAACAGAAGTCAATGGGGAGAAAAAGGGTGGGAGAACAGCAAAAGAACAAAAGAAAATAAGAAGATGACAGAGACAAAACAAGAAAGATTGGAATGAGAGAAATAAAAAAAAAGCTAAGGAGAAGCATTGGAAGAGAAAGACATTTTATGAACTCTATTAGACCTAATAGTATTCTCAGAGAGAAGAGTATAGGAAACTGAGTGATCTCTGGTGGATCCCAGCCAAAAAAAGATGTTTGGGGCAACATTGACCTTTATAGCCACTGGGAAAGGATGTCCTCCCAATCCTGTGACCCTCAGGTCCCATTTCAGCATCTGGAGCCTGGAGCCTAGAGTCGGGATCAGAAAACTCTGGGCCTCTTCTACACCCTACACATCCTGAGGGCCCTACAACAGTGACCTCTCCCTGAGCTGAGTGCTTCTTGCCCTCCGTGAGGCTTTACTCCTGCTCCTAGGCTTTCCATCACCCCGTGAAATTCCTGCATCTGTTTTCACTTTCTTCTGCAGGCAGCCCCAGCACCCACCATCCCCCCACCATGTCCCCAGAAGCAGCAGCAGGGCTTGTGACAGTGGAAATGACCTGAAATAGGAACAGAGGAATGAAAGAGTTTCTGAGGTTTCAGAACAATCCTCATTGGCATATTCTACAGCGTACATTTCTTCACACAGTGAGACAAGCTGTATCCCGATAACGAGGGACATGTCTCCATCAGCCATCTGTATTCAGGACCATGCTGAGGTGCAACTTGCTGAAGGAGCTGCACAGCCTGAGGGATCACCCATCGATCGAGTGTCTTCCTGCTCCAGACCCACATGAAATGCTCAACTTCACCCTCAAATGTACACTGCCTCCGCCCACTCGAGGTGGTATCTCAGTCACTTTCCTAGTAGCACTTCATATATACAGAATAGAATGTGATAACAGGGAATTCTGCTGGTGATAAACATCATCAGCTCCAGACTCTGCCTGATGACTGGTACTTTGCAAGCTTCATCATAAGAAAGTATAGAATGTTTAAGCTGTACCTATAGGTGTTGCATGTCTCAAACAGCAGATCTCAAAAATCTCAAATTTTATGATTCATATTGAGTTTAAAAGCCTTCATTTGGCTGAGTAAGATAACTTGACAATATATTTCATCTAAACCCGACATTATTCTGATTTAGTACGAAAATTTACCAACAGACATATGATGAACAGCGTGACTGGAACAAGTTCTCCAATTAAGGCTAGCAGTTTCATGTGTTCACCTTCAGCGCATCAGAGGTGCCTAAGGTGTGACTCCACTCTACCAACCAGTACCTTCAAACGTCATTTCCCCTTCTGCAACGCCAACAGAAAAATTGAGACTATTATGCGTATTTGATTGTCTATTTATGGTGGACTAGCAGCTGACTCACTGTGGAAGGTGTTGTACGTGAGGCTCATGCAGCTTTCATGAAGCTCACACGTAGTGCCTAGCTAAGTAATTTTCTAAATGAGTTTCATTTCATTATGAAGGCCAGTCGAGGAAAGATAAATGAAAGCTCATTATTTGAGGGGAAAGTGCAATAACACCTAAGTTTTGTACTAAGTTTGTTAAAAAGCCACTTTTATTAAATAATACATGGGTTCAATTTCAAAATATATATAAACAGAACATATAATGAAAAAATAATTTAATATATTTGTAATGAAATAGTTGCAAGGGAGAACAAGTAAAAGAGAAGCAATTTGACATTGTCTGTTGTCTTAACAAAATATTAGGTTAGTAAACAGAGTTTACTTCATCACAGGTCGTTACATCTGGCAAAAAGTTTCATATTTGTGCCAATAGCAGTCTCTAAGTAATAACCAGCTGGAAGCTATACTATACAGATTGGTGCGACCAGTGATTATCACAACATGGCAGCGTATTGCTGAGTTTTCAGAGCAGGCCACTCCTGGCTTTGTCAGGAATTCAATCTTGCTCTTTAAGAGCAGTTCTTGGTACCCTCCTTTTCAAAAGCATTGATGCAATGGAGAAAGTTCAAAGAAGGGCAACATGGATATGTTTCACATTTTGGTTTAATATCCATTTTCGGGTGCCTGGGAAGTTATCAAGAGGTGGGGAGATTTGTATTGATATTAAGATAGCCAGCAGAATCGTCCATTGTTCCTGCCTTTTCCCGTAAAATGTATTGGTTTTATGAAAGGACTTAATACTTGGACATTATTTTTTAAAAACTTGTCAGGCAGTCCAAATGAGAGGTCATAACTATATGTAGGTCACTAATAAATGTCATCAGGTTTTCAGCAGCACAAGCCTCTTTTCCCAGAGAGAGTTTAGATTGTGGAGTGATAACTGTGAGTAGTTAAGGCAAGCAGCAAAGTCCATTTCAGGGGAAGCCAGATAAGCACGCGAGCAAAAAGAAACTAGTGGATATGCTGATTGGTTGAGGTGAAGAGATATTGAAGGTTGTTTGTGAACCATAAATACTATCATCCAAAGCAATTGAACAGATTGTCCTGTTTTTGTGCTGTGGACGCTTGTATATATAAGTAGGATGCTATCCAGATGTAACCAATCATATACTTTGTTTGACGATCAAAAGAAAGTTCCTAATGCTACACATGTTTTTGTGTTTGTTTGTCAGGAATGCAGTTATTATGCACAGAGTAAGACAACTGTTACTTTACCCAAACTCCAGATTAATATTCATCCACCTGTTTAAAAAAAAAGCAGGTGACTTATCCACTCAAATCTCCAATACTTATAAGATGTTCAATGTTAACTAGCAGAATTTTTCAGGTAGTAAGGGAGCCACAGAAAATTATGAAAATTAGGGTTGATTGTTGCAATATAATTTTAATACAATTGTGACTGGGATTATTTAGGGAAATCAGGGAGTTTTCCCTGCAGCTGGCTTTAGCACAAATTAAGATCTTGTGGTAAGCTTAGAACTTTGTGTGACTGTAGAAGCCGCAAAAGCACTCTTCCAGCCTTTACAAAGAAAGTTGCAGCCTTCTCTGCTACTGACCCTCCCTCCACCAACTCCCAGCCTGACCACCCTTTCAAGAAACTGAACCAAAACATTCCATCTACCATTTACAAAACAAGGGCCATTCTGTACTTGCAGGCATCTGTCTTGGGCTGTTTTCTTACCTGTTTCAGTGGTACATGGACTGACATTTCCTAAATAAGACCCAGCCTTCATAAGCACTTTGGTCTCCACCAGGCAGGTAATCAAATCTCTGTTGTGGTTGCCCACTGGAGTAACACACCAGACCAAGTTAAAGATCACACAACACTAGGTTATAGTCCAACAGATTTATTTTGAAGTAGATCTTTCAGAGCACTGCTCCTTCATCAGGTGGCTAGTGGGCAGAACCATAGGACACAGAATTCATAGTATCAAAGTATCATATAGCTGACATGAGGAAAACCTAGGTTGCTGTTAAGTCTTAATCATTTAAAATGGATTGCAGGTTTTGATTCATAAATATATATATATCCCAAAAGTTCTTTCAAGTCACATTCCCAAGATAGCTTTTACTTTAAAAAAAGGTGACATTTCAACTCAGACAATACATTAAAGGTGTGAAGTTAGAGTCTGTCCTCATCCCAACTTTGAGTCAGATTGGTTCTATTCCCAATTCCTACTTTGGAAATAGAACTAGTCTGACTCAAGGTTGGGATGCAAACTGACTCTGACCTTACTCCTTTAATGGATTGTCTAGGCTGAGATGTCACCTTTTTTAAAATAAAATTTTGAGTTATCTTGGGACTGTGATTTGAAAGAAGTTCTGGGATTTACGTATTAATTACTCAAAACCTGCATCTCCATTCCATGTGATTAAAGACTTAACAGCAATCTAGGTTTGTTCAATACTTCACATCAGTTGTATGACACTTTGATCTTTTACTTTGCATTTTTTGTCCTATGATCCTGCCCCACTAGCTACCTGCTGAAGGAGCAGTGCTCCGAAAGCTTGTACTTCCAAATAAACCTGTTGGACTATAACCTGGTGTTGTGTCATTTTTAACTTTGTCTACCCCAGCCCAACACCAGGACTTCCACACCATGGTCACCAGACCAAACCTAACTACACCAAGCACAGCACACCAGCCAGCTAGAGACCATTCTCCCACCTCAGGAAACCAACAAGTGTCAGTGAACCACCGACTCATCTTGTACCAAAGACTGGAAAGAGATTGCTATAAATGGGTGATTTTGGGAGTACTCCAAAAAAAATTTGTATATGTTTCTGTTGGCTGCAGAATAAGAAATTTAATATACACTGGTTCAAAAAGATGAAAAGAATCTCAGACTACATATTTACTGGTTAACATGGATAATGAAAAAACAAATCCTGAGTTGATTATATGCCTGTGTACTTTTGAAACTCTCATATCTAAATATTTAACAATGGTTTTCCAAATTGTAAGTTTTGAAGTTGAAGTCAAGAGTAATTTCACAGTTTAGTGGCATCAATGTGCCAATATAAGCATGAATGGGTTACTTAGAATATCAATTTGAAGGAATGGTTTGATCAAGATTGCTTAGTAGAGGAGTGGAATGATTCTGGTAAAGATCAGGCATACAGTAATTGAATTTGACAATGGATAGTAGAGAACACATGACCGAAACAGGGGAAGACCGAACTGACTTCATCATAAATCAGGGATCCCTAAATTTGCTGACTGACTTTGTTAACCGAACTATACTACACAACAGTTAATTTTGTCTGATTTAAGACTTAGGCAATACTAAATAAAATGTGTGTGACTGCCATATTAGGATTGAAGACCTTAAATTAGAATGGGAGTATCGTGAAATATTTGTTAAACAATGTGTTAGAAATACTTTTGTTTGAGTGAGACGCTAAAAATATAGGAACATGAGTAGGCAATTCAGCCCAATGAGCCTGGTCCAACATTCAATATGATAGCTGCTGATCTCTTGTTTCAATGTCTTTTCCCCACATTATCCCAATACCCCTTTATGTCATTGGTATTTAGAAATTTGTCAATATCTACATTCAATGACAGAGCTTTTGGAGCTCTCTAGGGTAGAAAATTCCAGCGACACAATACTTGTAGTAATAAAAAAGACATCATTTCAATTATAAGTGGTGTTGCCCATCTTTTGAAATTATATCCCTTGAATCTAGGCTCTCTAACCAGGGAAACAATTTATGTGCGTCTACCATGTATATCCTTTCGTACATTTTGTTGGCTACAATGGGATCAACTCTCATTCATCAAAACTCGAGAGAATACAAATCTGGTTTCCTTAACCTCTCTTTATAGGATAGCTCCATTACCCTGGGAACAAATAAAGTGTTGTTTACACTCCATCTGTGGCAATAATGTCTCTCCTAAGTCAAAGGAACCAAAACTGCACACAATACTCCGGATATTGACTAAGCAAGGTTCTATACGAGACTATGCTGCTCCTGTACTCAAATCCTCTTGCAACAAGGGACAAAACTATCTCTGATTCTATCTTTGAGTATAGGAGTTGGGCGGTCATGTCATGACTGCATAGGTCATTGGTTAGGCCACGTTTGGAATATTGAGTGCAATTCTGCTCTCCCTTCCATATGAAGGTTGTGGGGGTAAAACTTAAAATGTTCTGAAAAGATTTAAGAATGTTGCCAGGGTTGGAAGGTTTGAGCTGTAGGGAGAGGCTAAATTGGGTGGGGCTGTTTTCCTGCAGCGTCGGAGGCTGAGGGATGACCTTATGGAGGTTAATAAAATCATGAGAGGCATGGATAGGGTGAATAGACTAGGTCTTTTCCCCAGAGGTTTAAGGTGAGCGGGGAAAGATTTAAAAGGGACCTAAGGGGCAACCTTTTCCACAGGGGGAGGGGGGTCTGATGTATGTATAGAATAAGCTCCCAGAGGAAGTGGTGGAGGCTGGTTCAATTACAACATTTAAAAGACACCTGGATCAGTATATGAATGGGAAAGATTTAGAGGGATATGGGCCAAAAGCTGGCAAATGGGATTAGATTAATTTGGAATATCTGGTTAGCACAGATGAGTTGGACTGAGGGGTGTGTTTCTGTGCTGTACAGCTCTATGACTCTATGACTCTATAACCCTAACCATTTGCCTTTTAATTGTCTGCTGCACCTACATGCTAGCCTTCATTTATGAGGACAACAAAATCTTTTGTGTGTGTACATTTTCTAATCTCTTACCATTTAAGAAATACTCCGTTCATCTGTTCTGCCTACCAAAGTAAATAACTTCCCATTTCCCACATTGCATTCCATCTGCCATGCTCTTGCCCACTCACCAAATCTGTCCAAATCCACCTTGAAGTCACTTTGCATCTACCTCGCAACACACACTTCCACCTAGCTTTGTGTCATCTGTGTACTTGGAAATATTACATTTGGTGCCCACAGCCAATGTTCCCATCTGTTGGTTCAGGCAAACATTAAAGATCTAACAGGTGCTTACGTGGTGTTCTGGCCACCTAACTCTCTCAACCAACTTCAAGAGAAAAGCAGATTGACTGAGCATTCATTCCATATTTTAAATAGAGTTTTGTTGGTTCAGATTGGCTGTCACATTTACCACCAGTACACCAGCAACTGCACTTCAAACTCTAACTTGCCTTTATGAAGTTTCAAGGCGAGAGAAATGTGAGCATCTCATCATCTGATCTACATTATGCAAAGAATACAGACAAAAAAGTAACATGAGTGACATCTAGTGGTTGAGCTAAAGGAGTTAATCCCTCTTCATTACTTTACATTAAAAGTACGAGCAAATTTGGACAACAGAAGCTAATATTGTTCAGATCCAACTGTCCAGGAGAATATTGATTCACTATGGCCCCACTCCAGTGTCCATTACTCAATAGAAAGCTGAAACTAACTTAGAGATCTAACCTAGGGACTTCAGAAGAGAAGCTGAACAAATTGTCAGTGATTCAGAGCTTTTATATTAGAATGATATATAGAATGTAGAAGGAGGCTAATTGGCCCATCAAAATTGTGACAGCTTTTTTGGAGACCACTCTGGTTTCCACATAGCGCTGCAACTTTCTCTCCTGCAAGTAATTATCCAGTCGCCTATAAATACAATCATTACGGATTAAACACTCTGGGAGGTTTACAGTCTTAATACCATTCAAGGTTAGATTTTGCACCTTGGTTGTTTCAATGCCTCTGACATGGGCTAATGACCTATTATTAATGTACAGTTGGCAACAAATAGTAAAAACCTGAATAATTGGCACCCGAGATTAACACTTTTTTGTCAAGTTTTGCATTGTGGATATTGCACACCATCACCAATATAAACAGACTGCCTTAATGAATGCAGCACTTGCACCTAATCTTTCAGTTAACTGACAGTCACCTCCGACACATGCAATCTGACAGAATATAACAGTGAACGCTAAGCAGTAGTAACAGCCCTTCCAGTGACAATGGAATATAGAATCTCAGGATTTTATAAAGCTGGAGGAGGTCATCATGCCCACATCAGATCTCAGTGATCAACCTAGTCTAATTTCCCTGGTCTTTCTTCATACCTTTAAAAGATTTATGTTTCTTTTATAGTTCATAGTGAAATAGGTGTGGCTGCGGTCACTAACCGCTCCTTTAACATATTTACAGCATGTACATTAACCATGTCTAAGGTGGTTTCATGCCGTTTGTGCCTAGTGCACATCACAATGATGCTGTGACCTAGATATGCCATGTTCCAACCCAATATAAATAATTTGAAACCAATAAGATCCACTGCAGTGCAGCAGCCTGTGAGAGTTTTAGTCAAGCTTTCTTTAGTTGGGGTTTTACTGTGATTGCACTGAAGCAACAGCAGTTGTTTACACCAATTTCAGTCGAATGTGCTTCTCATTGGTAGCATACTAGCGGAAAACCATTTATTTAATATTGCATTACTATTCTGTCCATCAAAATGCTGAACTTACAATAAGGTGCAGTAATTATCCCCCCGGTCAAGCATCAATTATAAGAAACAACAGGATTATACTGGCTGCTTCCACTGTGAAAGGAGGTTGGTTATTACTGATGTACAGATCTTGCCAGTTGGCACATATTGTAAAGTGACCTGCTCCTGTCACATGAGTTTAGAAAGGAATGTTTATAAAGACGTGAGATGTCAATGTGAAGTGAGATGCTCTGATGGAGGTCCAACAAAATATGTTAACATTTGGCTGCAACAATATCTTTACACAAAGTTAAAAATCACACAACACCAGGTTATCGTCCAGCAGGTTTATTTGGAAGCACTAGTTGTCAGAGCGCTGCTCCTTCATCAGGTGGTTGTGGAGAATATGATTGTAGGACACAGAATTTATAGCAAAAGTTTACAGTGTGATGTAACTGAAATTATATATTCGAAAAAAACCTGGATTGTTTGTTAAGGCTCTCATCTTTTAGAATGGGCATGTTCATTTCAGTTCTTTCATATGTAAATGCAAGAACTTAAAGTCACATTCTTAAGTGAAGTTTATCAATAGGTGCCATATTGGCCCAGATAATGCATTGAAGGTGTGATGTGCCCTGTGTGAGGCTGCCTGTGCCCCAATGTTCAGACTGATTCTAATCTAAAAAAGGGATTTACAAAATCTTACATGGATTCATGCAGTTTTTGAGCAAAATAAAATGTAATTCTGCAAGTACACATTCACCCTACACATATATATATGCGTGTGTGTGTGTGTGTGTGTGAATGGGAAGAAGGGTATACTCCACAACCGTCTGATAAAGGAGCAGCGCTCCGAAAACTAATGCTTTCAAATAAACCTGTTGGACTATAACCTGGTGGTGTGTGATTTTTAACTTTGTACACCCCAGTCCAACACTGGCACCTCCAATTATATCTTTACACAGCTCTTCTGGCAAACTGTTGGTCCAGCAACCCTGTACAGAAAGACTCTTGAGTGTTGTAGTAGGACGTTATGGCAACATCTGGCGCCACCTGGAGATAATAATCTCTGAAATTAGCCACATGATAAAAAATATTGATTTTCCATTGCAACCTTCTTTGCTTTTCAACATATTTCTCCCATAAGAACTTCTCTAAAGCCTCTTTCTTTGATGAAGATTTTGGTCACCTTTCTTAAGTGTCTCATGAACAGCGGGCAATAGCCCAGTGATATTATCGTTTCACTATTAATCCAGAAACTCAACTAATATTCTGGATTCAAATCCTGCCATGGTAGATCGTGGAATTTGAATTCAATTTTTAAATAATTAAGAATCTACTGATGACCACGAAGCCACTGTCAATTGTCAGCAAAACCCATCTGGCTCACTAATGCCCTTCAGGGAAAGAAATCAGCCATCCTCACCTGGTCTGGCCTGCATGTGACTGCAAACTCATGGCAATGTGGTTGACTCTCAACTGCACTTTCAAATAGCTAAGCCACAACATGTGGTCAGGAAGTTAGCTCAGCACCACCTTCTCAGGACAAGTAGGAATGGGCAGTAAATGCTGGCCAGCCAGCGATGCCCACATCTCAGGCATGGCAATGCTATCTCAATGGGTTTGGGTGGGAGCATTGCAATAGCAATGGAGCCATGGTCAGCTGAGATGGTGGGCTCTGTGTTCAAACTGAGTGGTAGAGGGAGTCAGAATGAGAATCATGGTGTCGACATGGTCATGGAAAGCCAAAGCCCTTTGCTAATGCCACAAGGAGAGCTATTCTACTCCTCATGATTTGATATTCAGGCCATTGGCAGTCCGTCCCTTCTCCCTCAGATCTATATTTGTGAATCCCATCAGATCTTCCCCTCAGTCACTGTGAGGTGGTTGAAAATAAAAATCAGGAACAAAATGATTAATTTTGGGCGAGAATCAGACACTTGGCTGGGCTCTGTGGATAAGTGTTTTTTCTGTCGCGTTTCCGTGTGTATTTAATTCTGTGCAACCTGAAAACATCCAAACTAATACATTGTGTATGATTTTTTATCACATGAATGAATACAAACAGACTGGTATCACAGTCATGTTTCAGTCAATGCAATAGACTGTAACTTGATTGTCAATAAAGAAGTTAAGAAATTAAATTGGAATATTTTGCGTGACTGGTGAAAGTTGCCAGATTTTGGCAGTGCTTGTTTTTCGTGACAGCAGGAAGGAGTTGTGAAACTTGAATTTTCGAGGACACGTATATTAAGGTGGGGAAAGCAATGAAGGTGGAGTTTGAAAAGCTGACAACTCCTATTAGTCAAGCAAACTGCTGGGTGCTGGTGCAACCGTTGTGTGTTGGTTTCTGTTCCAAAACATTTTCACTACATCCATTGGATTAGTTACTTCCTGTTAGGAAATGTTTGCATGTCTTTATAACAGTATAAACATTTATTTAAGTTATTTTAAAGACAATTTTCTATTCTATTCTCTCAGTAGCCCCATTCCATTCCATATCAATACTTCCCTACACTCTGGAGGAACAGTAAAGAATTGAATGGTCCAGCTTAGGAGCATCTTGATGCTATTTCTTAACCGCCTCCTATTCAGAGATAGGTTTGAATGTATGAGAAGGTAGGTATTCTTGACTCTTCCTTATGTCTTTGGGCAAATCTTGAAAATTCACCATCTGCAGTGTCCCAGTTTCAAAAACACAAACTGAAGCTCAATTCTCTTAGTCATGAGCACAGCAACATGTTGTTGCACCAGCTCCCTCAGGAATTCGCAACCATCCTAACAGAACTCTGGATAGCCACACAGTGTAATGACAATACTTCAAGAACACAGTTCATCACCACCTTCTCAAAGATAACTAGGGGTTAAAATGCATGAAAGAAAATTTTAAAATCATGACAGTTTTAGAATTTACTATTGCATAATCCACCCAGTTGATTTTCTAGAATAAAAATGAATGCCTTCCATTCTTAAAAAGTTTGGTGATTTGAATGCACAAATTAAGGTAAATTGATATGTTTTAATTGCCATTAGTTGGACATGGCTGCAAGGTGACTAAAGTTATGGAAGTGAATATCCAGTGGCATTCTATCGTTAGAATTCTATATTTTTAGCTGTACTTAAAGAGGATATATGGCTGTACTTAGGATGACATTCCTGGGAGTACATTGAGTGAAGTTACTTGGGTGGAACTGAGAAATAAGAAAGGGATGATCCCCTCATTGGTATTGTACAAAGGCCCTCCAACAGTTAATGGGAAATTGAGAATCAAATTTGTAAGGAAATCTCAGATATTGGTAACAATAACAGGGTTGTAATGGTCAGGGATTTTAACTTACCAAACATAGACTGAGATGGCCATAATGTTAAGGGCTTGGATGGAGAGGAATTTGTTCAGTGTGTACTAGAAACTTTTCTTATTCAGTATGTGCATATACCTACTAGAAAAGCAGCAAAACTTGACCTGCTGGGGGAATAAGACAGTGCAAGTGACGAAGGTGTCAGTGCAGAAGTTGCAGTCAGTGATCATAATTCTATTAGTTTTAAAATAGTGATGGAAAAGGATAGACGTGATCTAAAATTTAAAATTCTACATTGGAGTAAGGCCAATTTTGACAGTATTAGGCAAGAACTTTCAGACATTAATTGGGGTAAGCTACTCTCAGAGAAAGGGAGGGTTGGAAAGTAGGAAGCCTTCAAAAGTGAGATAACAAGAGTCCAGAGGGGTAAACTCCTGTTAATGTGAAGGGCAAAGCTGATAGGTCAGAGAATGCTAGATGACTAGAGAAATTGAGGCTCTCGCCAAGAAAAAGAAAGAGACATGTGGTAGGTATAGACAGCTGGGATTGATTGAATCCCTCAAGGAATATAAGGGCAGTAGCAGTATACTCAAGAGGGAAATCAGGAGGGCAAAAGGGTGACATGAGATAGCTTTGGCAAATAAGGTTGGGGAGATTCCAAAGGGATTCTACAAATATGTCAAAGGCAAAAAGTAACCAGGGAGAAATTAGAATCTCTTAAACACCAACAAGGCCACCTATATGTGCAAGAGATGGGTGAAATACTAAATTAGTATTTTGCATCAGTATTTACTGTGGACAAGGATATGGAAGCTAGAGAGCTTGGAGAAATAAATAGTCATATCTTGAAAAGTGTCCATATACAGAGGAGGAGGTTCTCAATATAAAGGTGGATGAATCTCTGGGACTGGATAGGGTGCACCCTAGATCTTTAGGAAGGTAGGGATGTGATTGTTGGGCCACTAGTGGAGATATTTGTATCATCAAAGCACAGGTGAGATGCCAGAAGACTGGAGGGTAGCTAATGTGATGCTATTATTTAAGAAAGATGGTAAGGAAAACCCAGAGCTGTTATAGATCAGTGAGCTTGATGTCAGTGGTGGGCAAATTGTTGGAGGGGATTCCGCGGGAAAGAAAATTTGGAACGACAAGGACTGAATAGGGATAGTCTACATGGCTTTGTGCATGGGACATTGTGTCTCACTAACTTGATTGAGTTTTTTGAAGAAGTGACAAAAAGATTGATGAAGGCAGAGCAGTCAACATTGTCTATATGAATTCGAATTGAATTGAATTTATTGTCACGTGCACCAAGCCACAGTGAAAAGCTTTGTCTTGCAAGCAATGCAGACAGATCACAGAATTAAGTAGCATAATTAAACAAATAATAGGTAAACAGCGGCAAAAACCAAAACACAGGTACTGGCAAATATTAAGAATTTGTGAGTCCATTCAGTATTCTAACAACAGTAGGGTAGAAACTATTTTGAAACTGGCTGGTGAGTGTGTTCAGGCTTCTGTACCTTCTCCTCGATGGTAGAAGTTGTAGAAAAACATTGCCAGGGTGGAATGGATCTTTGAGAATGCTGACGGCTTTTCCTTGACAGCGGGCCTGGTAGATAGATTTTATAGATGGAAGGTTGGCCTTTGTGACGGTCTGGGCTGAGTTCACCACTCTGTAACCATCTCCGATCTTGAATGGTACTGTTGCAATACCAAGTAGTGATACATGGACTTCAATAAGACATTCAACAAGGTTCCACATGATAGACTAGTTAGCACGTTTAGATCACATGGAATCCATGGAGAGCTAGCCATTTGGATACAAAATTGGCTCTAAGTTGGAAGATAGAGAATGATGGTGTTGTTTATTTTGGACTAGGGGGCTGTGACTAGTGATGTACTGCAAGGATTGCTGCTGGGTACACCGATCTTTTTTATCCATAGGGGTTGCAGCTGTACAGGACATTGGTTAAGCCATTGTTGGAGTATTGCGTGCAATTCTGGTCTCCTTCCTATCGGAAAGATGTTGTGAAACTTGAGCAACATTTTCACGCAGAGGGTGGTACGTGTGTGGAATGAGCTGCCAGAGGATGTGGTGGAGGCTTGCACAATTGCAACATTTAAGAGGCATTTGGATGGGTATATGAATAGGAAGGGTTTGGAGGGATATGGGCCGGGTGCTGGCAGATGGGACTAGATTGGGTTGGGACATTGGTCAGCATGGATGGGTTGGACCAAGGGGTCTGTTTCCATGCTGTACATCTCTATGACTCTATGACTCTATGCGAATATAGGAGGAATGGTTAGTAAGTTTGCAGATGGCATCAAAATAGGTAGTGTAGTGGACAGAGGAGAAGGTTATCTCAGAATACAACAGGACCTTGGTCAGATGGGCCAATGGCCCGAGGAGTAACAGATGGAGTTTGGGTTGATAGTTCCTTGAAAGTGGAGTCGCAGGTAGACAGGATAGTGAAGAAGGTGTTTAGTACTCTTGCCTTGATTGGTCAGTGCATTGAGTATAGGAATTGTGAGGTCATTTTGTAACTTTACAGGACATTGGTTAGGCCACCCTTGAAGTACTGCATTCAATTCTGGTCTCCCTGTTTTTAACCTTGAAAAGATGCAGAAAAGATTTACAAGGATGTTGACAAGGTTGGAGGGTTTGAGCTAAAGGGAGAGGCTGAATAGGCTGGGGCTATTTTCCCTAGAGCTTCAGAGGCTGAGGGATGACCTTATAGAGGTTTACAAAATCATAAGGGGCATGGATAGGGTAAAGAGACAAGATCTTTTTCTCAGGGTAGGGAAGTCCAAAACGAGAAGGCATATATTAGATTAGGTTCCCTACAGTGTGGAAACAGGCCCTTTGGCCCAACAAGTCCACACCGACCCTCTGAAGAGCAACCCACCCAGACCCATTCCCCTACATTTATCCCAGACTAATCCACCTAACACTACGGGCAATTTAGCATGGCCAATTCACCTAATCTGCACATCATAGGTTCCAGCTGGGAGGAAAAGATTTAAAAGGGACCTAAAAAGAACCTGTTCACGCAGAAGGTGGTACGTGTATGGAATGAGTTGCCAGAGGAAGTGGTGGAGACTGGTACAATTACACCATTTAAAAGGCATCTGGATGGCTACATGGATAGGAGAGTTTAGAGAGATATGGGCCAAATGCTGGTAAATGGGACTAGATTTATTTAGGAAACCTGGTCGGTATGGATGAGTTAGACTGAAGGGTCTGTTTTTGTGTGGAGAACTCTATGATTCTCTGACTATAGAAGGATAAACAAAAAGGAAAAGGAAGTTGGGGAGCACGCCTAATAAGGGATGGCATCAGTATATTAGTAACAAAGGGTCTTCAATTGTAGAAACAAGATGGCAAATCAGTTTGAATGGAGTTAAGAGACAGCAAGAGAAAGGAAGCACTGGTTGGTGGTATTTATAGAACATCAAACTGCAGTGCTAATGTTGAGAAGGCTATAAATCAGGAAATAGGAGCTCACGTAATGTGGGTGATACTGTAATAATGTGTGGAACCAATTTGCATATAAACTGGGTTAACCAAGTCAGCATTAGTGCTGGGGTGGATGAATTCTGAATGCATGTACAACAGGGGGTTCTGGAACAGTATATTGAGGGTTATTGGGCAATATTAGATTTGGTGTTGTCTAATGACAAAGCACTAATTAATAGCCCTGCTGTAAAGGAACCTTTGGAAAATAATGAGAAATACCACAAGGCTGACAACAGAGATCCATTCTTCTAAAACTCAAACACCCAAAAGGAATGGGGTATCAAGATTGGTTTTTTATCAAGGAAGTGGTTTATAAGAATGCTAGAAAGAATGATGGACCTGAGGATTATGAGTCATTTAGGACTTGACAAAGGAAGACCAATAAGAAAAGGGAAAAGAGAAAATGAATATAAGCTGGTGAGGAACATAAATAAGGAGTGTAGAAGTTTCTATCAATGTGAAAACTGAGAACGATTAGTAAGGATAAATGTGGGGCCATTACAGGTGGGGATAGGAGAATTTGTTGTGGAGAACAGGAAAATGGAAGAGAAACTAAACAGTTTTCGTGGCAGAAGCTGGAGAAA
Source organism: Chiloscyllium plagiosum (assembly GCF_004010195.1). Taxonomy (NCBI): domain Eukaryota; kingdom Metazoa; phylum Chordata; class Chondrichthyes; order Orectolobiformes; family Hemiscylliidae; genus Chiloscyllium; species Chiloscyllium plagiosum. Next base: position 17,450,785 of record NC_057735.1, read on the forward strand.
ATCTCTCAGAAATACTAAATTACCAAAAATTTGCAACTGAAGAGCTAAAAGAAATTTGTGTTAGTTAAGAGGTATACTTGAATTAAAAAGCCACATTCAGTGTTGGGCTACTTTACAGAGTGTTGAAGGAAGTAGCAACAGAGATTAGGGATGCGCAGGTGGTTATCTTCCATAATTCCATAAGTTTTGATGAATGGAAAATGGCAAATGTAACTCCATTATTTGAGAAGGAAGGAAGAGAAAGAGTGGAGAATTACAGATCTGTTAGCTTGATGTCTACAGCTGGAAAATATTGGTCTCTATTATAAAAGATGTGATAACTGAACATTTAGAAAAGAGTGGCATTATTGGGGAGAATCAACATGGATCTCTTTAAGGTAAATCATTGTTTGATAAACGTGTTAAAGTGTTTTGAAGAAATGTACCACAGACAAAGGAGAATAGATGGTTGTGGTGCATCTGGATTTTCAGAAGGCTTTTGGAAAGGTCCTTACGGGAGGTTATGAAGAAAATGAGAGTGCATAGCATTGAAGTGAGAGGTGCCTATTAGTATGGTTCAAGAATTAGTTAGTGGACAGGAAGTAGAGAGTAGGAACAAACAGGCTGGTACTCATGGATTACCATAAGGGCCAGTGCTAGAGGCATAGTTGTTCATGATCTGTATGAATGACTGAATGTAGGGAAAAATTATAATACTTCTAAATTAGAAGATGATGCCAAATTGAGTGGAACTTACATTGGGAGAAGGTGCAAGGCGGCTTCATGAGAATTTGGACATGTGAAGTGAATGGGCTACAATATGGCAGATGGAATTTAATGTGAATGAGTGTGAAGTTATTCACTGTGGTAGCAAAAACAAAGAGAGATATATAGAAGTTAAATTATTGAACAGGTTAAAGAAAGAAGTCAATAACTTTCTAGAGTCTAATGACATTAAGGCATATGAAGATATTGCAGGAAAGTGGCATTGAGGAGATGATTAGCCATGATCTAAGTTGGCAGGACAAGCTTGGTTGGCTAAATGGCCTACTCCTGTTTATAGCAGGAATTAGCAAAGCAACATTTTAAGATGACCCTGTCCAATTTTGCAGTTGAAGTACATTTGGTTTACTTGTATCTTTATGAAGTAAGCCATCAGAATCTTTAAAGTAAGCCAGTCACATGCATTTTACTATATTTATGTGTATTTTCTTGAGTTCTCTAGTTTTGGCAAAGCCATAGTTGTAAATGGAAAATAGTAGCTGGGTGTTAACCCTTCTGCTTCTTGAAACCCACACAGAATAACCCAGAAAATATAAGCGACCAATTTAACAAACCTCCTGTTACACATATTGTTAATCAGCTTAATAGATCAGAAAGCAGTGAAATATTGTCTAGTGACTGGCATTATAATCTGAAAACGAACAGTAAAAATGTTGACATATGAACATTCAGTCCTTTGATTCAAGTTTGTTGTCACTTTGTACTTAAAACTATTTATTAACTTTCAGATACAAGAGAACGCTGCTTGGTTTATTAGTCACACAATCAGACTTCTGTTTCTTTTGAAGTGTATCTGTTATTTCTGTGTTTCAGTGCTAGTGGGATATGAATTACTCAGAGGTGTTAGTGACCACAGAAATGAAAGATCATTGGGAAAAGGAATGGAGGAGAAATGAGACTTTTTTAGATGCAGAAAAGGCTATGATTTGTAATAATGACTGTGTAGCTGTAACAATCTTAATAAGTATTTTCAACAGGAACTTGGATATATACTTGAAAAAAAAATTGTGCAGATCAATGAGCAAAGGACAGCCGACTGGGATTCATTGGATAAAGAACAAAAAGAAAAATTGCTGGCAAAACTCAACAAATCTGGCCATATCTGTGGGAAGAAAGCAGAGTTTTGAGTCTGCTGACTCTTCAACAGAACTGTTAGCAACTGGTGAAAAATGACATTTCTGCTGAAGCCAATGCCTTGGTTTTTTTTGGGGGGGGGAGGAGAAGACCACATTGTGAACGGTGAATACAATAGACTGGATTGAATGAAGTGCAGGTAAATCACTCCTTCACCTGGAAGGTATGCCTAGGGCCTTAGATGGTGAGGAGGGAGGAGGTAAACAGTCAGGCATTACACCTTCTATGTTTGCAGAGGAAGGTGTTGTAGGGGCACAAGGAAATGTTGGGACAGGAGAAGGAGTGGACCAGAGTGTCCTGGAGACGACAGTCCACTGCAGAGAGCTGACAAGAAAGGAAAGGGTATCATGTGTCTGGTTGAGGCATCCCGTTGAAGGTGATGGAAATGGTAGCTTACAAACCCTTTGAATGCAGAGGCTGGTACAGTGGTAAGTGAAGACCTGGGGACCCTATCATTGTTGTGGGAAGGAAAGGAGGAGGTGAGGGCAGAAGTGCGAGAGATGGGCCAGACTCAAATATGGGCCCTGTCAAACATAGTGGTGGGGAATCCTTTGTTGAAGAAAATGCTGGGCATTTCTGTGACTCTCATTCAGAAAGTGACATCTTTAGGACAGAACAGATCGTGGGATAAAAAATGGGCAGAAGCATGATGTGTAGAATGATGTGTTGTGTCTTCTGAACAGTATAATTCTGTTAAATCTTCAGACTCTACAAAGGATGATCCTCCTTTTCCTTGTGCCAAGGACATCAAGGAATTATTGAGGGACTGAGGTCCCTTATGTGTCTCAAATCTTTCTCCATAACGATCTCAGAGATTTATTCCTCAAATTCGTTTAGCTGTACCTGGAATGGGTGAAGGCCCATTCTGAATATTGTAAGGAGAGAAGTGGAACCTTTTTTGGCCTCCTATCTCAGTTTTCTTTCACTGTAAGATCCCGAGTGGATATTGTTTAAAGAAAGCTGACTGTCCTAAAGCAGGTCAAAGATGGTTGTAGAGAAAAATTTATTTTATAGGAGCTCTACTTTCCCAAGGTGATTTTTGAGTCTTGGGACTTCAAGGACAGTGATGAGGAGTGCAGTTTCAGAACTTCTATTCCCACTTCCTCTAGCTTTCTCTCTGACCCCAATGCTGCGTCAAAATTATCTCTCAGTGGTGGAGTGTGGTTGTTCCTGTCAGGCTGTCAAAGGGAGCCTAAAGAGTTAAACTGCTGTCATAGTTTGTATAGGTCACTTACACTGGCAATATCAATGTTAGAAAACTCCGACTTCCATTATGTTCATTTACTATTGTTGGAGTGATGTCCATGTTTATAAGCAATTCTTTCTACTGTACAATTTTGATATAATAATGTTTTCAAACTGCTTTGACCAAAGGACCATTTTTAAAATGGATTAGTAATCACAGACTTACCCAACCATATCTAAATTTAAATTTTATATAATCTTGCATTTTGATATCCTTTGTTTGGATTTAAGTAATATCTCATGCACTTAAATATTTGAAACTCCTCTCGATCCAAGGCTAAACTCAGATCAATTCTACACCAGCTTAAGCTGGCCCTCTTTCTGTTGTTTTCAGAGTTCCTCCAGGCTAATGCACCTGACAGTTAAGACAGCTGGCTCTCACTGCAATGTGTATATGGTGATCCTAGTCCCCTGAGCTCACAAGAAGCCCAAGCCATCATTGGTCATTTTCATACTGCTCCAGAATTTACAGATTCCCACAAACATCTGTCTGAACTCTCAGGGAAATTGCAGACCTCACTTTGAAACATACAAATGGGCCGGTCTGTTACTAGGCCAGTAATCCCGAAACCTACACTGAAAACTCCACAGAACATGAGTTGAAGTCCCACAGTAACATTTGAGAATTTAATTTCCATCAAAATAAATCAGAAAATTAAAAATCTGCAAAAAGGACGAGCAGACTGTTCAAAACTTCTTTTGGCAGAGGACTTTCCTTCATTATTGGTCTGGTCAGTTTGAGAATCCAGTGCCTTATAAAGTGGACTTCAAGAAAAAGATCTCTTCAGAATCGCCCAGGAAGGGGAAAGCCTGCTGCTCAAGAATATTTTCAAACATTGGATGGTTTCTCAAATTGTGTTGTGATCTTCTTTTTGCTAATGTTATACTTCAAATACTAAACACACACCTATTGTTCTTACTGGCAATGTAAAGAAGCATTCATGATATTGAATGTTGAAGAAAATGCCTATTTTTGTTGCTGAGTATTTCAAAATTATACAGCATAATGTCTGGCAACACTAATGCAGCATTACTTTAAGACTGAAGAGGTCTTGAAATGTAGTCATGATCTGGAGATGCCGGTGTTGGACTGGGGTGTACAGTTAAAAATGACACAACACCAGGTTATAGTCCAACAGGTTTAATTGGAAGCACACAGGTTTAATTGGAAGGACACATCATAACCTGATGTTGTGAGATTTTTAACTTTGAAATGTAGTGATTGTGATTCTACCTCTGGACCAGTGATCCTACTTGAAGTGAAACTTGAAGTCCCACCTGAAGTCATGAAAGGAGGATCAGAACACAGTCAAATAGGTTATTATCAATTTTCAAATCCTTCAATATGCCTATAGCAGGCTGTAAGAATGGGAGACTTCTCTGGTAAGTGGTAACTGCAGTACAAATGCCTCCTCCATTAAAAGACTTCATACGCAGGTTCTAGCAACGAGCTAGCATTGTACTTGTTCCAAAGGATTACCCCAAAATCTCTGAGATGAAGGTCATTTATATCAAAATGAATTAGTCATTTCATTGTTGCTGAAAGTAAAATTAATATCTAATTAGTTTGTAGTATGTTATATGCAAGGTTTATATTTGTAAGGCTCTTATCAGGCTTAACTCATTTTTATTTGGTTATGTTATATACACATTTGGTGCACGCCACAACTGACTTAGCAAACCCACTTTTTTTTTTTATTTTTCACATTTCCAGCACCTGAAATGTTTTTGGCTGTCTGGTTGGATTATGAAACAAAGTATCAAGCACAAATTCAATCAGATTTACAAATATTGACCTAAATGATATAAAATGAGAAATGATATTTACTGGAAAACAAATTGCGTAACAATTGTGTCCTACTAACACAATTGCTGATAAAAATGCAGTTTATGAAACACATTATCATAACTTTTCAACTCAAATAATTTATCATAGTTTTACATATTTACACATAAACAAGCTCATAATAAGATTTATTGACTATAGAAAGATTAAATATAGTTAAGTCAATCATACTTTCTGTGTGATGCTATCAAGCTATCTACAGTACAACTATTGTCTCTCTCAAATGGGCAGCGGTGACTATATGGAATATGGAATATGGCTAGATAATATTGCCCAACATTTACTGCTGTGTTTTTACTATGTTTAAACTTAATAATAATGAAGAAGACCCATTCACTGAAGTGTAAAGTTAAATTATGATTATAATATTATAGTTTTCAAGTTTGCTTAAACTTCTGACTGAAGATTTTAATGCTATGAAAATGACATTACAGAGTGACAGGCCTCATTCTATAACAGCATAAAAATTCAAAACCAGCCTCTTAAGGCAGATTGCCACTGCCATCTCAGGGACATTTTTTTTCATTTGTGGGATGTGGGTGTCGCTGCTTGGCCACATTTATTGCCCATCCCTAGTTGCCCTTGAGAAAGTGCTGGTGAACTGCCTTCTTGAACTGCTGCAATCCACCAGGTAAGGATAGGAAATAATTGTTTGTCTAACTGGCAATACTTGCATTCCAGTAACATATAAAATATAGTTTCTCAGGACTTAACAGCACCATGATGGCCAATCACAACATTCCTAATGAGTTTAGACTAAACTTCAGCAAGCGCACATTGTTCAATGGTACTATTTGTATGCGAACGTGAGGACTGCAGATGCTGGAGATTAGAGTCGAGAGTGTGGTGCTGGAAAAGCACAGCAAGTCAGGCAGCATCCGAGGAGAAGGAAAATCGCGTTTCAGGCAAAAGCCCTTGCCCGAAGAATCAATTTTCCTGCTCCTCAGTTGCTCAATGGTACTCTTTGTGCCTACCCTTTTGGCACAGGGTTTAATGTTTGTGTGAGGCCATTGCATTCATTGGGACAGTTGGATTAATTGAAAATGAGCTACCACTTATACAATAGGCTGGATGATCATCATTATAAATGTCTGTGGAAAGATGAAGTAAATTCTCTTAACGGTCGTTGTTTCTAAATGTACAGTTTAAAATAGAATGACAGGTTTGGGATTAAAAAGCAGTCTGACCTTTTATTTTTAGAAACTAAACTTCTTTAAACTGTTGATATTTTGCTTTCAGTGATTAAAGACATACACCTAACAGCAACTGAGTGCGGATTTATTTTATGGTATGTTGGACTTCAATTTACCACAAATTTAACTGATGGTCATACAGTTCACTTTCTGCCTATCAGCAACTGGAATAAGTGCCTAAGTATTACAAGTAGCTACTTAGAAGTCCTCTTTGTGTCCATAGGAAGGCGATAGTGAAGGGAATTATTTTTCCCACCAGCATCAAACTCAACTCCCCCGCCTCTCTCACACAAATACACATACACACATGCTGGTACAATGATAACTAGTTTCACAGAGCTCTCTCCTTTCCTCCTCTTTGTGCACTAAAAATATTAGTAAAAGGGGAGAACCCTTTTCAATGTGCTATTGATTAAACACGAAGATGTCATAAACAGATGGCCGTGAATCTGATTTAAAACGTCATGACATCTAGTTTCAAGTTGGCGAATGATGACTGATGTTTCTCAATAATTTTACACTTTCTGGAATTTGCAATGATTCTTAAGGGAAATATTCACTCACCATTTAGGTAGAGCACACATCATCCAATATCAAGTTCAGAGATACACAAATCCATTCTTATCACTTCACCTTCATCGTAAAACTGAGTTTCACCGATGAGTAAAATGGAGAAATTCACCCTTTAAGACACAGTTTTAATTTCCCCACGTGCATTCGCACCCATTGTGAAACCATGTCTGGAGATTAATATCAGCCTCAAATTAGTGGAAACGTTTATATCATCAGCCCAGGTCTCTCAGAGGTATTGTGCTTTACATTAACATTAGGGTCCAACAAACAAACATATGTTCCAGAATTAAGATCCCCTCGCTGCAAAATAAAATAGAAAATATTACACTGCGGTTGCGTGGTGCAGTAGCAGCCTGTATGCAACTTCTGAGTCAACAGCTGACAGATAATCTCTCAGTTATGAAGAATTCACCAGTTTTTCAATCAACACTGATCAAATCAATTAATTTTTCAATTGATGTATAGGTTTTCAAGCCTGCTCCACCATTCGATTATATCATGGTTTCTGCATACCATAACTTCATTTAACCCTCATCGACTCACGTAGAACATAGAACCTTATAGCACAGGAACAGACCCTTCAGCCCACCATGTCTGTGCCAACCATGATGCCATTCTAAATTAATCCCATATGCCTGCACATGGTCTGTATCTCTCTATTCCCTGCCTTTTCATTTGCCTGTCTGATTGCCTCTTAAGCAGTGCTATTGTATCTGCTTCTACCTACCACCCTCTGTGTAAAAGACTTTCCCTCTCTTCCCTTAAACCTATACGCTCTAGTATTTGACATTTCCACCCTTGGAAAAAAAGACTCTGACTATCCATGTCTTTCATAATTTTAAACACTTCTGTCAGAAGTTCTTGTTTGAAAGAAAGCATTTGCGGAAGTATAGTGTTCTTTCTATCTTATTTTCCCTGCCTCGATTCTGTGTGCAAGACTTTGTACTGGGACTTAAAACCACAATCTACTGACAATGTTTAAAAGACATTTGAATATGTACATGAAGAAGAAATGTTTGGACGGATATGAGCCAAGTGCAGTAGGTGAGACTAGTTTAGTTTGCGATTATGGTCAGCATGGATTGGTTGGACCAAAGTGTCTGTTTCCATGCTGCATAACTCTATGTCTCTTGTATGTTGTGGATTCAACGAGTGATCAGATTATTTTGCATTTGGAAATGTATAATAAAGCAGGTTTAATAAATACTCTCAGACTGAAAGATCTCCCAGGGAAGAGAAACCAGAACATAGCATTCATCTTGGGATTGAGAAATTTTGATCAGAAACAATTGTTCTGAACTTAAATAAAGGTAATTACAAAAGGGTCAGGCGGAGTTCGCTGGAGAAACTAGAAAGGATGCTAGCAGAGAAGATCTTTCAGGAACAATAGCAGATGTTTAGGTAAGCAATTCCTGACTCAGCAAAGATATATCCTGGTGAAGAAGAAGGATTCTTGGAAATGGATAAACAAACAATGATTAGTCAAATAAGTAAAGGATAGTATCAAATGGAAAACAAAACTATACAATACAGTAAATGTGAATGGTAAGCCAAAAGTTTCAGAAATTCTTAAAAGCTAAAATTAAAATAAAAGCATGAGTGAAAACTAGCAAATAATATAAAAATTGACAGTTCGAAGTTTATATGTATGGATAAAAAAAGGGCCAAGCAAACATAGAATTCTTAGAAATGAGGCTGGAAAAGTAATCATGGGAAAACAGGAAATGGTAGAGGAGATGCATCACTCTTCACAGTAGAGGACACGATTAACTACTAAATAACCAAGGCGTTGATGACAGAGAGGAAATAACATAATAACTAGCATTAGACAAATGGTATTAGGGAATCTACAGAGCAAAATGACCCCTGGACCTGATGCATTGCATCTTGGGATTTTAAAAAAAGGCACTGTAGAGATAATGGATGCACTGTGGTAATCTTCCAAGAACTCTTTGATTTTGAACAAGTCTCAGAGGATTGGAAAACTGCCAACACTATTTTTAAAAAAGGAAGGAGACAAACAGATAGTAATAGGCCAGTTAGCTTACCATTCCTCATTGATAAAGAGCTTAGGCTTGAAACATCGACTCTCCTGCTCCTCAGATGCTGCCTGACTGCCTGTGCTTTTCCAGCACCGCACTTTTTGAATCTATTATAAAGGATGTACTGGCAGAATTTTAAAAAATACACTATATAATCAAGGAGAGTCAGCATGGCTTCATGAAGAGGAAATTATGCCTGATAAATTTATTAAAGTACTTTTGAGGATGTAATGAACAGGATAAAAAGGGAGAATCAACTGATGTAATATATTTGGATTTCCAAAAGACAGTTGAGAAAGCATTGCATATAGGCTGCTTAATAAGGTAAGAGCCCAGTGTTTTGGAGTCTTAGCTAAGAATATAAGACAGGAAATTGGGATAAAAAGGGCATTTTCAGGATAGCAACCTGTAACTAGTGGAGTATCAATGCCTGGTGGGCAATTATTTACAATATACATTAATAGCTTGGATAAGGGAAATCAGTGTTTGCAGATTACACAAATATATGTGAAAGGTAAATGGTAAGGATGACACAATGGGTCTACAGAGGGATATGGAAGTTTAAATCCCTTGGCAAAAGCTTGGCAGATGGAATGTGATGTGGGGAAAGGTGAGGTTACGTCCTTTGACAGGAAGAATAGAAGAACTGAATATAGCTTAAATAGACAAACATTCCAGAAAACTGCAGCCCAGAGGGATTTGGGAGGTCCTCATTCATGAATCACAAAATGATAGAATCCAAGTTCAGCAGGTAACAGAGAAGGCAAATGGACTGTTGGCCTTTATTTCAAAAGGAATGGAGCATAAAAATTTGGAATTGATTTTCCTGCTCCTCGGATGCTGCCTGACCTGCTGTGCTTTTCCAGACTTTGATCTAGACTTTGATTTCCAGCATCTGCAGTCCTCACTTTTGCCTATAAAAATTGGGAAATCTTGCTATAATTACACAAGGGACTGGTCAGACCATATCTGGAATACTATGAACAGTTTTCATCCAATTATTTAAGGAAATATTTGCTGACAGTTTAGAGAAGGTTCCATGTATGAAAGGATTTTCTTCTGAGGAGAGTTTGAGTCAAACAGGCTTGTGTTCATTGGAGTTTAAAAAAGCAAGGTGAAGTTATTGATATATAGAAGATTCTTAAGGGGCTTGAGGAGGTAGATATGGAGAGGTTGTTCTCCTCTGCTGGGAGAGTTTGGATCCAGAGGACCTAATTTCAGAGTAAGGTGTCTCTCATTTAAGACAGAGGTGAGGAGGTTTACTTTCTCTCAGTGTGTAGTCAATCTGTGGAATCTTTTTATAGAATTCCTACAGTGTGAAAACAGGACATTTGGCCCAACAAGTCCACACCACCCTCTGAACAGTATCCCACCCAGACCCATTCCCCTACCCTATATTTCCCCTGACTAATGCACTTAACCTGCACATCCCTGAACACTATGGGCAATTTAGCATGGCCAATTCACATTACCTGTACATCTTTGGACTGTAGGAGGAAACCCAAGCAGACGTGAGGAGAATGTGCAAACTCCACACAGACAGTTGCCTGAGGCTGGAATCGAACCCTGATGCTGTGAGGTAGCAGTGCTGACCACTGAGCCACCATACCACCCATAGAGAGTTGTCCTATAGAGAGTTGTCGAAGCTGGGTCAATAAGTATATTGAAGGTGAGACAGAGAATTTTAATCAGTAAGGGTATCAAGGGTCATGAAGAAAAGGCAGGAAAGTAGAGTTGAAGATTACTGGATCAGCTATGACATAATTAAATTCAGTGGGCCAAATGGCCTATTTCTGCACCTACATCTTATGTGTTATGGTCTTAATTCTTTACGTACAGATATGTCTTGAACTTATTTGTGTGTAGATGTCTCTTTCAACAGTTTGATATGTAACCATTGAGAAATCATTTAAATTCCTAACAGAGATCTGCACATGGGTATAACAAACAGTTGAAAAGCATTTTGTGAATCAGATCTGACACTTCACTTATTTGCTTCATGCCATTATTAAACTGAATATCAATTTGCACCCTCCTTTTCTGAAGATGAGATATTCTCTAATGTCTTGTTCTAAAGCTATCCTAGTCAGGGAACCAACAAATCCTTCTAATAAAACTCCACCAATGCACTTACCACAGCTCCCATTCTAGTAGAGCACTCCAGACCAGCCTGGAACCTTAAATCAATTCAAAATACGCCAGCATCTTGACCTGGATTCAGAAGTTAACTAATAGAATATAAAAACAAAGTGATCAGGCTTGAAATTTCTACATTACTGTTTAGACGTCAGATGGAGTATTCTGAGCAAATCTCAATGCTACACATTAGAGATGTAAAGAAAGAGGAGATAGGAGCTTCCCCAGAATGTTCACAGAACTATGGAGCTTCTATTATAAGGAGAAATTGAATTCTCATGTCATATGCTGAAATGGATAAAGAACTGGTTGGTAAACAGAAAACAAAGATTAGCAATAAATGGATCTTCCTTTCAAGTGGCAGGCAGTGACTAGAGATGTACAGCAGAGATCCAGCCAATCCAGCTAGATTGGACTCCAGCTATTCACATTGTATTAATGATTTGGATAAGGGGGCTAAACCTAAAATCTCCAAGTTTGTAGATGATATAAAAGCTGGGTGGGAGGATAAGCTGTGATAAGGATGCAGAGGTGCCTCAGTGTGAATTGGATGAGTTGAGTGAGTGGGAAAATGTGGATAAAAGTGAGGTTATGCATTTTGGTAACAAAACCAGGAAGGCAGTTTATTATTTGATTGGGGATAGAATGGAGAAGGGGAGTTGCAACAAGACCTGGATGATGTTGAACACCAGGTTGCTATTTCATGGCAAGAAGCTTTGAGTACAGGAGCAGGGATGTCTTGCTGCAATTATATAGGGGCCTTGGTGAGATCACACCTGGAGTATTGTATGCAGTTTTGATATCCTTTATCTGGGAAAGGACGCTGTACCTCTGGAGGGAGTACAACTAAGGTTTCCCAGACTGATTCCTAGAGTAGCAGCTCTGAAGATTGGATTGGTTAAGGTTATATTCACTGGAGTTTGGAAGAATGAGGGGATATCTCATAGAAGCCCATATAATTCTAACAGGTCGACACAGGCTAAATATAGGAAGGATCTCCTGATGACTGAAGGCTCCAGAACTAGGGGTCACAGTCTGAGGATATGGGGTTGGTCATTTCAGACTGGGATGAGGAGAAATTTCTTCATCCAGAGAATTGTGATTCTGTGGAAGTTTATGCAGCATAAAATGGTTGAGGCCAAACCAATCAATGTTTTTAAGGGATTAGATATAATGCTTAAGACTAAAGGGATCAAAGAGTATGGGATGAAATTGGGAACAGAGGACTGAGTTGGATGATCAGCCATGATCATGATGAATGGCAAAACAGGTATGAAGGGCCAAATGACCTATTCCAGCTCCTAGATACTGTGTTTCTATGTTTCTATGAATAGATTTGGGCTGTTTTCTTTAGAAGAGAGAAGGTTAAGAGGTGACTCAACAGAGGTTTTCAGGATAATGTGAGATTTTAATGAATTAGATAGGAAAGCATGATGATCTCGGGCAAATGAGTGAATAACTAAAGGTCATAGACACTGGAAATAGATCTAGAGAGAACAGGAGTTTGTTCACTCAGAGGAGTTGGGATCTGGAATGCTGCATCTGGAATTGTGTTGGAAAGACTGAGTCCATCAATAAGGCTGAGAAACCTGCAATGTGGGGTAAGAGATTCATCTATACGTTATGTTTCTGACAACTGTGATAAGGTGTTATGGGAAAAAAATCCCTATTTTAATAACACGATTTATCCAAACTTTTTACTTGTTACACTGAACTGACCGCTTTGTATTCGCCTCCGTGCCTGGGACCAATGTTAAACGCAGAGGGAGAGGTGTCCATTGGAGTTTAGTTCACGCTGAAAATACACCAAGGGGGAACTGTGAATGTGTCCTGCTCGAATGAAAGTGGGTTGCTACTGCTTTCCGTTCAATCTTCGATATAGCTGGAGGAGTTCATGGAAGAACTGCTTATGGCATAATCACTTTAAGGAACCTAATTTTCTTCCAAGTTAGTAATCACTCCTAATTGGTGATTTGGGAAAATTTCAACATATCCAGCGAACCGTTTTACATTGCAGCATTTGGCTGACGCAAATTATTGATGAAATTCATTCCTCATATAATTAGTTTGTAGTGAAATGTTTAGGAAACCCCCACACCCCCAACTCTGCTGCACAGGTGTATATAAAGGGGGTAACCAGTGGCGAGATGTCACATACAAAGCCGAGGAGAAAGCAACCAGGAGGAACACATTCAGGTAAAGCTGCCTTCGAACAAGGTGTTGACCCAGATTCTCTCGGTTCATTATAGAAGACAAGTCGGATTGCCCAGGGAACTTGAATCGATTGGTAAACTTTAAGATATGACTTTTGTCCAGATAAGATCACTTAGACTTACCTTATGAGGTACACTGACTTGCTTTTTTAAGGGCGCGTCTCCTTTGAAGTGGAATAAACGATTGACTGAAGGGCACGTCCTAGACTAGGTGCCAATTTTTAATTCCAGTTAATTCTTGTTACCTCGCAAACGAATTCTCTGTGTTGCAAAGCCAACTGGTGCAGAATAGAATCGAAAAAAGAGCAGAATTGTGGTGTGGTATTGTAATGCTAGATATGACTTTTGTTCTTATCTTTCCTGCCAAACCCCAGAGCCTCAGAATGTTAGGGATTTCAAATAAACCTGTTGGACTAAAACCTGGCATCGTTAGATTTTTGACCTTGTCCATCCCAGTCCAGCTCCGGCACTTCCACTTCATGGCCAGTAAGCTGGACTGCTGAACGGTTCTCCCTTTGAAATGGCTGGATGCAGTTCAGAGGAGGAACTTTCAGACTGAATGAACGAGCTAAATTAGGAGCTACTTCTGAGAGGGTGAGGAATGGATTGATGAAGGCTTTTGAGATTTTAACTGGTACAGGTATAGATCCAGGGGCATTATTTTCCTGAGTTGCATGATTTGAAGACTAAATGTATATATGTTTAAAATTAAGGATGTGGAAAGAAAAGAGGAAATTATGCAGCATTTTATTAATGAGAGATCACCGAATTGCACAGTGGAAGCCACAGCAGGTTCCTTTTTCTTCATAAAAGCAATGAATGATCCTTTCAATGAAATTTTAAAAATCTGGTAAGTAAACTGATGAGAAATTGTGAATTGTAGACTAAATAGGCCAGTGGTACACTCCAGAGTCCAAAACATTGCTGAGTTACGGTGTCCAGTGGATTGAATGGATTTTCTATAAAATAAATAAGGATTAAGTTAAGACATGAAGAAATATTTCAGAGTTGAAGATACCTATATTTTGCCCTCTTCCATCCTAGGTTTATTCCAGAAGCTGCTGCCGACAATGATGAAAAGTTTTCCTACTATTTTCTGCCTGGCTCTTTCAGTTAGCATCTCTCAGCCCCCTTTTGCTGAAAGCAAGAGGCTACATTTTGGGCAATGCTCATTGACCGCGAACTTACAAGAGATTCAAGATTACTTCTCAGAAATAAAGCACATTATTGTAAGTAAAACACTCAGGAACACCTTTAACTTTTGTACTTAAAAGATATTTAATGTGCATTTGCAATAAAACACTGTCTACTTCCTTTGACAGCAAGCAGAAGATACCATTACTGACACCAGGTTTCTGACTGAATCTATTTTTCACGGCATTCAGGTATGGTTTTCATTGTAGTAAAAGTTTTGTTCGTTAATTTCTGATGCAAATTTAAATATTTTTCATTGGATAATCATACAATGAACGTAGTTATAAGAATAATTTAGCTTAAATGGTGCTATTTTAAAAAGAATGTTGATTCTGATAGCATATCAATAAGATCTCAATTGTTATTATCATGAAATACTTCTGAAGTCAATTTTATATGTGCCTATTTGATTAACAGAACAGGTATTAAAAACACTATTCAGATGCACCAGCTGCCAAAGAATTCAAGTCATAGAGTCATAGAAATGTGCAGCACAGAAACAGACCCTTTGGTCCAGCTCATCCATGCTGACCAGATATCCTAACCTAATCTAGTCCCATTTGCCAGCACTTGGTCCATATCTCTCTAAACACTTCCTATTCACATACCCATCCAGATACATTTTAAATGTTGTAATTGTACCAGGCTCTACCACTTCCTCTGGTAGCTCATTTCATACAGCACCACCCTCTATGTGAAAAGTTGCCCCTTAGGTCCCTTTTAAATCTTTCCCCTCAAACCCTAAACCTATGCCCTCTAGTTCTGGACTCCAGGGAAAAGACCTTGTCCATTGAGCCTATCCATGTATCCCATGATTTTATAAACCTCCATAAGGCCACCACTCAGCCTCCGACCCTCAAGGGAAAACAACGCCAGCCTATTCAGCCTTTCTCTATAGCTCAAACCCTCCAACCCTGGAATACCCTTGTAAATCTTTTGTGAACCCTTTCAAGTTTCACAACATCCTTCCAATAGGAGGGAGACCAGAATTGCACACAATATTCCAAAAGTGGCCTAACCAATGTCCTGTACAGTGGCAACATGACCTCCCAACTCCTATACTCGATGCTCTGGCCAACAAAAGAAAGCTTATCAAATACCTTCTTCACTATCCTGTCTATCTGCAACTCCACTTTCAACGTATTATGAATTTGTATTCCAAGGTCTCCTTGTTCAGCAACACTCCCCAGGACTTTCCTATTAAGTGCATAGGTCCTCCCTGATTTGCCTTTCCAAAATGCAACACCTCACATTTATCTCCATTCAACCCCATCTTTCTTTCCTCAGCCCGTTGTACTCTGAGGTAACCTTCTTTGCTGTTCTCTACACCTCCAATTTTGGTGTCATCTGCAAACTTACTATATACATCCTAAATTCACATCCAAACTATTTATATAACTGACGAAAAGCAGCGGACCCAGAACTGATCCTTGTGGCACACCACTGGTCACAGGCCTCCAGTCTGAAAGGCAACCCTCCACCACCACCCTCTGTCTTCTGTCACCAAGCCAATTTTGTATCCAAATGGCTAGTTCTCTCTGTATTTCATGTGATCTTACCTTGCTAACCAGTATAACATGAGGAACCTTGTCGAAAGCCGTACTGATTACGTCCATTGCTCTGCTCTTATCAATCGTCTTTGTTACAGTATATATTCAAATAAATAAATAATATGCAGTTTCTTTTATTGGAAAACAATGTTGCAAATTGACCTATTTACTCACCTGTTCCCCTAACCTGCTCTCATTTCCAGGCAGAGGAGAGCTGCTGTTTTTTGCGCCACTTGTTGAGATTCTATGTGGAGACTGTCTTCAAACATCACACTCCATCCAGCTCCCTCATCGAGAGGAGGACCAGTAGCTTGGCCAACTCCTTCCTCAGCATCAAGCGAGATCTTCGGCAGTGTGTAAGTAACAAGGATTGGAGCCTTCAAGTATTAGAGGTTCTGACTTTATTTTAGAGTATCATCAAGGTCCACATAGAATTGTGTGCTTTTCCCAACACAATGGCCTCCCAATCTTACTTTGTGTTCTGGTTCTCTAAATTCTTCTGTTCTCATAGGAAAGAAGAAGGCTAAGATGGGATTTGATCGAAACATACAAGATGATCAGAGGATTAGATAGGGTAGACAGTGAAAGTTTTTTTCCTAGGATGATGACATCAGCTTGTATGAGGGGGCATAACTACAAATTGAGGGGTGATTTAAGATAGATATCAGAGGCAGGTTCTTTACCCAAAGAGTGGTAAGGGCGTGGAATGCCCTACCTGCCAATGTAATCAACTCAGCCACATTAGGGAGATTTAAGCAATCCTTGGATAAGCACATGGATGATGATGGGACAGTGTAGGGGGACGAGCTGAGAATAGTTCACAGGTTGGCGCAAATTTGAGGCAGAAGGGCCTGTTCTGCGTTGTATTGTTCTATGTTCTGTTTTCTAAATGGGGTGACAGTGCATGAATAATTTTGCTACTGTGCTGGTTCATTACAGCTTCCCAGTTATAAAAGTAGAGGTTTACAATATTTTTGTATAAATCAAAGCACATTTTGATTCATTTGATGCAAAAGGGATATGATAACTAAAGCTCAGTACCTTAATTTGGTGCCTAAGTACATTGCAGTTGAGAGCTTTAAGGCTTCCTCAATTAGTTAGTTTCATTGCACTCCAGTTCAAACTTAGCCAAGTGCAAATCACATTTGTAAAGTTTTCACTCAATGTACTGTACAAGTTGTGATCATTAGAAACTTAAAATGAAATCTTTTCAATGTTAATAGCAGACACTCAGGATAAATCGATCTCTTTCTGGTTAGCAAGATGTATATAATGGTGTGTCACAGGGGATTTGCTCCTTGAGCCCCAAATATCTATAGTATTGATTTGAAAGAGAGGATAGCAAGCACTGTAGTCACATTTGCAGATAAATACTAAATTTGGCGAGAATACAGGCTGTAACGAAGAAGTTAGAAATTTAAAGTTGGATATGGATAGGTTAGGGAATGGGCAAAAGTTTGGCAGGTGATGTGTGAGGTTATCCATTTTGGTTGGAGGAATAGAAAGACACCTTATTATCTAAATAGTGAGAAATTTCTGAGTGCTTCAATGCAGAGGGATCTCGGTGCCCTCGGGCATGAATTGCAGAAAACAAATATGCTGATACAGGAGGTAACAACGAAGGTGAATGGAATTTTTGCATTTATTGATAAAGAAATAGAGTAAGAAATAGTGACGTGTTACTGCAACTGTACAAAGCATTAGTGTGACCTCACCTGGAGTGTTGCATAGAATTTAAGTCCCCTTATTTAAAGAGTTGTTGTAGACCAGGCCAGACCCCCTCAAAACATTTCAAGAAAGCAGCCCGGACCCTAACTTTGCTCGTTGTTTTAAGTGGGTATAGAGTGGATACTCCAGGAGTGATGCGGCTGGCCTAACCACTTAGTTTTAAACAAAACAAAATTTATTTGCAAGATCACCGAATGAAACACAAACAAAGGAAAACAAAGTACAGAATAACTAACCTATCCGAAAATCCAACAGATTATCTCAACATAATGATGCAGTTCCAAATACTTGCAAGAATCCCCATAAACACCCCATGGCAAAAAAGGTAAAATCAAAGACAGGGTCTTACAAGAGAGTTGTCAGAGAGAGGGAGGATCAGCATGGATCTGCTTCTTTGGGTCCAACAGCTTCACAACTCTGCTTGCTCAAAACCAAAACAAAACCCAAACCAGAGTAAAGTTGAGCTGGGAGAACTGGCCACTCACCTTTCATTGTACAAGTGTTTTTATTTAAAACTTAAAAGCTCCTTTGAGTAAAACAATTCCAGACATTTCAGAACCTGTGTCTTTATGACCACCTGAAAAAAACCAAGAACAATATAACCTTGTTAAAGAAGCAGTATCATCACAAGTTGCATTTGAGACATTTCAGACAAGGTTTGCTAGCTCGATTCCAGAGATAATAGGTGTGTTGTATGAAGGGAGATTGAGCAGCTTAAGCCTCTACTTAATGAGAGGAGATCTCATAAAGGTGTAGAAGTTGCTAAAGGGAATTGACAATGTAGATGTAGAATGGATGTTGCCTCGTGTGGAGCAATCTAAAATGAGAGGTCTTTGTTTTAGGATAGAAAGTAGCAGATTTAAAACAGAGAAAAGGAGAAATTACTTCTCTCAAAGATAGTGAATCTGTGAAACTCACTGCCCCAGAGTATGGTGAATTCTGAGACACTGAGAAATTTAAGGAGGAGATAGACAAATTTTTTAATGAGTAATGGTTGAAGGATTATGGAGAGTGGACAGGCAAGTGGAGTTGAGACCGAGATGAGATAAGCCATGATTGTATTAAATGACAGCTGAGGGACAGAATTGACCAGTCCTGTTCCTTGTTCTTCTGTTCTTATAGGGAATTATTAGTTTTTGTTTTGTTCCAGCATGACATTAGCTGTCAGGCTTGCAGAGATTACTGGATTTTACAAATGCTGTCTTTGTCATTGTGATCTGCTGTGAGGTACACCTGAATGTATAATTCAATATACTGGCTGTGCACAGCATTATGCAGACATTGACCTGAGGGTAGTCCATATAGGATAATAGCAGCCTTTAGTACAGGATGGTAATATATATCATAACAATTCATAATGTCATGGTATGAATCAGAAATATTACTGTCACCTTTACTGCATTTAACAATACAATAGGTACAATGATTTGAGTAGTCATTTCTGAATTGCTTACATTCAACAATTAAATTCATTTTACATGGAGTGCTGTGTGACATTTCTCACAGGTGATAAAACACTATAAAATTGCAAGCTGTTCATGTTTTAGATAATTCAAAGAATGCTCTTTAATGGAAAAAAATGTGCCTATCATGTTTGAGATCAGTTGTCTGTTTAACTTAAATGATTGTTAAATAAATAGCAAACAAGTAACAAGCAATACCTCAGTTGTAATTAAAAATGATTAGTACATATGTTCATTTAACAATTATGACGTTCTGCTATAACATGCATTTCATTAATATGAATTCACTGTAACACAATTGATGATTTGGGGACACTTTCGAAACGTGTTGGTTGTAATGCAATTACATCACCAACACCATAAGTGCTGTTTCTAAAGCGTGATTTTTCTATAGTATCGGGTTGCACAAAGGCAACCATCATGTTATAGAAGAACTACCTGTACTATGTATATATTCAGAATGGTTATTTGGACACTGGAACATTAGTTTCCATTTCTTTTTTTTCCTATTGGATAGAGTACGCAGTTCAATTGCCATTGTGGAGAAGAATCCAAAGTCAGGATACAGGAGATACACAATGCTTTTGAAAATGTAAGTTGACATGCTTTCCACTTCACTTCTATAAAGTTAGATAGGATAATGAGTCATAGTCCAAAAAGACTTTAGGCATCTCTTTCCTTTAGAGATAGAGAAAGCCAATTGATTATGCATACCTTGAGTGTAGCTACTCCACAGCATGAAGTAAGGTGAGGAGGCAGATATCTACAAGAAGTGCCACAACCAGTCTGGGAATCAAACTCAAGATGTTGGTTTTATTCTGCACCACGCATCACTTACAGTCATAGTCATACAGATACACAGCACAGAAACAGACCTTTCAGTCCAATTTGTCCATGCCAACTTGATATCCTAAATTAATCTAGTCCCATTTGCCAGCACCTGGCCCATATCCTTCTAAACCTTTCCTATTCATATACCCATCCAAATGCTTTGTGAATGTTGTAATTAAACCAGCCTCCACCACTTCCTCTGGCAGTTCATTCCATACACGCACTACCATTTGCATGAAAAGGTTGCCCCCTAGGTCCCTTTTAAATATTTCCCTTCTCACCTTGAAACTATGCCCTCTAGTTTTGGACTCCACTACCCTGAGGCAAAGACCTTGACTGTTCACTCTATTCATGCCCCTCATGATTGTATAAACCTCTGTAAGGTCACCCCTCAGCCTCCAATGCTCCAGGGAAATCAGCCCCAGCCTATTCAGCCTCTCCCTACAGTCCAAACCCTTCAATCCTGGCAACATCCTTGCAAATCTTTTCTGAACCCTTTCAAGTTTAACAACATCTTTCTTTAAGGGTGAATTCTTCAAGAATGAAAGTAATCCCCTGTGTAGTTTTAAACCCATATTGCACCAAGAATACTTCAATGAACAAAGTCTGAAGTCAAAATCATCCTTGAAGTTAGTAAAGAACAAGAGGGGAAAGACAAATCCCAAATGGTGAACCCAATGTGAAAGTACTTTGCTCTCTCTCAGCATAGTGTGAGATAGTTAGACTTCATATGTCTAGAAGTTCAAAGGGCCTTGGGAAAAGGGCTACGAAAATAGACAGTTACCTGCAACAAATCCTGAAAGCAATATATGTTGAACCATGGTTTGTATCCATGTTAACTTATGTTTCTAGTACTGGGAGAAGCAAGGTTAGGTCCTGACAAACAGAAGACATTAAAGAAAATAATAGTCTCTTCCTAATCTTTATTATCTCTGACCTTATGCCATTTATTATTAATTAATATATCTCTGCCTTTCTTTAGTTGGATCTTAATGTTGCTGCTGTAAAAGCTATCAGTGAAGTGGATTTTCTCATCCATTGGATGGCACAGTATCACCAAGACTAAGCACTATCTCTGAGTACAGCACAAAGAATGCGACAATACAAGATGGTACCAAGAAATGTAATACTTGGATAAGAGATGATTACCTAAGATCTTTGCATTTCCACCTTCACTATAAAATCCTTCAGTTCTAGAACTTTACCTATTATACCAGAGTCGACTGTCCTGTTTGATATTGTACTGAGTTCTGTTATATTGTGACTAGCCCTTAACTTGGCAGGAAGTCTCCTCTTAGAGAACTGCCAGCCAATTAGATTGACTGTCAGCTCTGTAGTCCCAGCTGATCCAGGATTGAACAGTGGCCCTGCTAGGAATATAGGCTCCCCCAAAAAGAATAAATGTCAATCAAATGTCGCTATCACCCAGACCAGGCCTGGGAGGGCCCAGCAAGGGATTGGAGGTGCCGGGGGTGGGGGGAACAGGTTGGGAAAGGTGGGGAATGGATTAAAGGGGGTAGGATCTTGGAGAGGTATTTCAAGGAAGTGCCCCACCCTCTTGCCTTACACCAGCCAGTACATTACCCGACTACCTGCTTGGTTTGGGTTCCCCCATTTTGATGGTAAAATAGTGTTGGAGGCTGGATGAGGCATTTAAGAGCCTCAATAAATCAGGGATTAGTAGGTTCAGCTCCACAATCCTCTATAAAATGGAGAAAGATCATGATGAGGTGGGTACCTTGTACTCCCTTGTGCCTTCAAAGATGCTTGTGTGAGACTGTCAATTCTAGCCTGTAATCTAGGCTAGCTTTACAATGCAGTACTGAAGGGGTGCTCTTGGAGGTGCCTTCTGCCCTTTTAGATTGCCCTTAAAGGTTTCATGGTAATATTTGAAAAGAGCTGGGGAATTCTGATGACCAACCTTACTAGACCAATGTTATTTCCTTCAAATATTATTAGTAAAACCAAATAATCTGGTTGCTTATCTCATTGTTGCTCATGGGACCATAATGTGTGAAATTTCATTGTTACATTCTTCATTATTCTGTGATTATACTTCAAGTACTTTCTGGCTGTTAAGTGTTGTAGGACATCCCCTTGTACTGAAAGATGACACATAGGTGTGAGTTCTTTTATCTCTGAAGACAATTATAATTAATTTTATTAGATGACATTTAAATCCTTATTTTCATGTGTATCTATGGATATTGTACATTACAAGACACAACTATTAATGTTGGTAAATATCACCAGGCATATGTAATTTGTGAAGTATTTATTTGATATTACTAAATTATCCTTTATAATCTATTTATTGGAATAAAATATCTGTGAAATAAATTATATTTGTTTTTGCTCTGAGTTTTATTTAAAACTGGAAAACTACAATTAATGTAATGATTGATCTGATGTCTGCCCTTACAAACTAATGAGCTTTAATTAAATTGTAGGCTTCAGGAGCTTGCACTTTTACTTTGATGACAAGCATGACACAACTTGCAAAATTTTCAGAACAGGTTACCCGAGCTGATCCTGGAAATGAGCCACTATTAAAGTTTACAGTGAAAACACCTCACGCCTTGAACTATTTTAATGCGTTGTGGGGTCATCTTTGCTTTATATGATGTTATTTATGTATCCTATTAGAATATTAATACAGATCAGTCAACAACTTCATGATTCTTAGATGCATAATTAAATTTAAAGAAAGAGCTGAGTATAATTGACCTTAAATGTATTTCAATATATTTCTGCCTTTAGGCTAAATTTTGTGTGCACACCATGGTGTGAGTCATACCGTGAGGAAGCAAATGGCAGAATGTAAAATATTTAAAAACTGTCAAACTAAGAGAAAAATAGAACATGCTGGAAATGCCCAGCCGGTCTGTCAGTCTCTGTAAGGGAATAATGTTCTTGTCTGAAGCAACCCTTCATTATAGAGAATTTGCAAGCTTGAACCTATTTAAAATTTGATGGTGAAAAGTGAGGGACCTGAATAAAATGTCCCAGAAAGAGAAAAACTGGAGTGATTTATGAAGTGCCGGAGAGGACGTCAGTTGTTGGTTACAAAATTTCAGATGATTACTGGGATGTCAGCATCAATATTTAATGCCCATTTCATGTTGTGCTAAGAAGATATTCTAATTGAATGATCTATGCAGTTTAGTGGGTATTTATTGAAGTGGTATTAATAGATGCTGATGAGGACAATACTGAAACAAAGAGATTTAGAAGCCATAGGGAACATGTTAGAGATTTTTATGATAGGGGAGGGGGTGGGTTTGGGGTGCAGGCAGCTCTGAAGTGGTAACAGGAGGGACTATGAAAAGATTATGTAATAGAATTAACAAAGAACATTCCAGACAAGGGCGCAAAAGGAAATTAAATCTTCTAATTTACTAATAAAGGAAGTTGCTGGATGATTCCCAATATTAACGTATTCTGGTTGATTCATTTTCAATTTAAAGAATTTCCACTCTATTTATTTGTTTAGTTCTGTATTGTTTGATGCAATGATATCATTGCAGGGATTATATCTACACTGCAATTTTAAAATATTTACTTCATTTACTTAAGGTTGAATGTAAAATGATTGCATCTTTGCAAATGCTAATGGATCATATTTAATTTATGAGTGGGGCATGGCAACCTGCATCATCACAAAGTGGGATTCCCAGGCACTAAACCATTTGTCAATCTTAGTTTTATACCTAGAAATGTTACCACACACAACTGAGCGACTTGCTCACCGCCACAAATCACTATGACATTTTTCATTTCCTTTTAAAAACAATAACCACCATCAGTTCAAAACTGTTCACAGTATTCCAAATGCTGTCTGACCAGAGCCCTATACAGTCTCAGCAGTACATTTCCGCCTTTGTATTCTTGCCCTCTTGAAAGGAATGCTAAGATTGCATTCACCTTCCGAACTGGCAACAGAACCTGCATGTTAATGTTAACAAAATCCTGCACCAGAACTCGTAAGTACGTATGAACTTCAGATTCCCAAAGACATTTCCCATTGAGAAAATAGCCTATCCCTCTATTCTTCCTATAAAAGTGCGTAATTTCACACTCCCTGACATTTCATTTCATCTGCCACTTCTTTGCCCACTCTCCAAACTTGTCCAAGTCCTTCTGCAGCTTCCTCACATGCTCAACATTACCTGCCCCTCCATCTATCTTTGTGCCATCTGCAAATCTAACAACAATGCCCTCAGTTCCTTTCTGCAGGTCGTTAACGTATAATGTGAATAGTTGTGGTCCCAACACAGGCCTCTGCAGGAATCCACTAGTCACTGGTTGCCATCCTGAAAAAGATTGTCTTGTCTCCACTCTCTGCTTTCTGCCAGTCAGCTAATCCTCTATTAATGCCCATACCTTGCCCCTAACACAATGGGCTCTATCCTATTTGGAAGTCTTCTGTCCAACATCTTACCAAAGGCCTTTTGGAAATCCAAATAGATCATGTTGATTAACTTTCTTTTGTCTAACTTGCTTGTTATGTCCACAAAGGAATTCTAACAGATTTGTCAGGCATTATCGCCTCCTGATGAAACCATGCTGGCTCAACCCTATTTTACCATGTATTTCCAAATATTCCACAATATCATCCTTAATAATAAATTCTAAAACCTTACTAATAATTTATGTCAGGCTGACTGGCCTATAATTTCCTATCTTCTACCCTCCTCCCCTTCTTTAACTGGGGTGTTACAGCAGTCATTTTCCAGTCCTCTTGGACCTTCCCGGTCTCCAGGGGTTCCTGAAAGATCACCACCAATGCCTCGCAATCTCCTTAACTATCTCCTTCAGAACTCTGGGGTGATTATCTGAATGATTTATCCACCTTCAGACTTTTTATCTTTCCCAGCTCCTTCTCCTTAGCGATGATCATCACACTCACCTCTGCCTCTGAGTTCTGATGAGCTGCTAACGCCTTTCACCATGAAAACTCTTGCAAAGTACCCATTCAGTCCATCCACCATTTTTTTGTTCCCCATTAGTCCTTTTCCAACCTCATTTTCCAGTGGTCCAATATCCACTCTTCCCTCTCTCCTATGTTTTAGATATCTAAAGAACTCTTGCAAATCTTCCTTAGTATTACTAGCTAGCTTACTCTTATATTTCAGCTTCTCCCCATTGATGTTTTTTTTTAGTCATCCTCTGCTGGTTTTTAAAAGTTTTCAAATCTTCTGGGTTTCCACTGATCTTCACCACATTGTATGTTTATTCTTTTGCTTTTACACTATCCCTGATTTCCCTTGTCACCCATGGTTGCCTCATCCTCTCATGAGTAAGGTTTTTCTTCCTTGGGATGAATTTCCGCTGCTCTTCCCGAGTTAGGTCAGAAACTCCTACCATTGCTGTGCTACCACCGTCACTGCTAGGCTCCCCTTCCAATCAACTCTGGCCATCTCGTCCCTCACGTCTTTGTAGTTACCTTTACTCAGTTGTAATATTGTTACATTTGATTCCAGTCTCATCTTCTCAAGCTGCAGGGTGAATTCTATCAGGTTATGCTCACTGCCTCCTGGGGTTTCCTTCACCTTAAGCTCCCTATTCAAATCTGCCTGATTACATATTACCAAATCAAAAATTGTCTGTTCCCTCATGGGCTTTACCACAAGCTGCTCCAAAACACCACCTCATAGACATTCCATGAATTCCTTTTCTCGAGATCCGCTATCACCTGATCTTCCCAGTCCACCCATATATTGAAGTTCGCCATGATTATTGTAATAGTGTATTTCTTTCAAAGGGATCAGGGCTGGGAGTTACATATCCATGGACTCAAGTCCCATTGAAAGGACAGGCAGATGGGCAGAGGGGACAGGGTTGCCTTGTCAATAAAAAATGAAATTAAATTGAAAGCAAAATGTGATTATAGAGTCAGAAGGCATAGAATGGGTAGAGTTGAGGAGTTGGTGGGAAGAGTTGGGAGTTATGTACAGGCCTCCTAGCAGTATCCAGGAAGTGGGGAAGAAAATACATCAGGAGCTAGAAAAGGCATGTAAGAAATACACTATTATAATAATAATCATGGTGGACTGCAATATGTAGGTAGCTGAAAATGTGTTACTGGAAAAGCGCAGTAGGTCAGGCAGCATCCAAGGAGCAGGAGAAGGGCTTATGCCCGAAACGTTGATTCTCCTGCTCCTTGGATGCTGCCTGACTTGCTGCGCTTTTCCAGCAACACATTTTCAGCTCTGATCTCCAGCATCTGCAGTCCTCACTTTCTCCTGCAATATGTAGGTAGACTGGCTCTGTGATACCTACAATATCATACCAACCAATTTCAATCTGCATGATGAGCTCATTTGCCTTTCTATGTATACTGTGTGCATTAAAGTACAAAACCCTCAATCCTGTGTTGACTACCTCTCTCTTCATTGTTGTCCCCATAGCTGCTCTGCCTGAAGTTAGATTTGTGACCCTTTCCATTCTCTCTGTGCTATTATTTGTGCTGGAAACTTTAATAACCTTTGTTGAGTCCTTTCCTCCTTTAATTTTTTTCTATAATTTTCCATGCAACTGAACCCAACCCCCAACTATTTAGTTTAAAGCCCTATCCACAGCCCCAGCTTTGTGATTCACCAGGACTCTTGTCCCAGCATGTTTCAGGTGGACACCATACAGTCAGAACAGCTCCCTCCCTTCCTACTACTGATGTCAATATCCCATGGATTTGAACCTATTTCTCCCACATCAATCCTTGAACCACACGTTTACCTCGTTAGGTTTGTTGACACTGTGCCAATTTGAACATGGCTCAAGTAGTAATCCCAGGGATTATTATCTTCTTGGTTCTGCTTTCCAATTTAACTCTTAACTGCTCACATTCCCTCAGCAGAATCTCTTTCCTCATTCTACCAATATCGTTGGTATCAATGTGGACCATGACACTTTGATCTTTCCCCTCCCCCTTTAAGTTCCTCTGCAGACCAGAGGAGATATCCTGAACCCAAGCAGGCAGGCAACACAGCCTTCGAGACTCTCAATCATTGGCAACAGAGAACAATATCTCTTCCCCTGACTGTACTATCCTTGATTACAATTACATTTCCCTTTTCTCTCCCATATTGAATGGTTCCACGAACTGCAGTGCTCTGGTCAGTTTGCTCGTCCTCCCTACAACCTCCCTCTGTCATCCACACAGGGAACAAGAATCTCAAATGTGTTAGACAAACTCAGGCTCTTTCAGCACTACCTTCGGGATCTCTTGTGGTTACACATTCCTACTCCTGACCACTGATCAAATTCAAGACAGTTAATCTATGGGGTGTGACTGCATTCTGAAACACAGCATCCAGGTAAATCTCCCCCTTCCTGTTATATAATTTATCAAAGCACAGACTCCAGCTCATCAACTCGGAGGCAGCGTTCCTCAGGCAACCTACATTAGGTGCAGACATGCTCACTATGAGTGGGGTCTACCAGCTCCCACATTATGTAGTTACAACATCACATGGCCTGGTATCTCTTTTTTAATTACTTAGAGCTTAATTTAATATTTAAATATTTCATCTTTCTGTTCGTAAACTGTAAATATTTCCCCTATTTACCTTCAATCTCGAAGTAACTGACAATATATAGTCAAATTTGCTATTGTCATAGACTAAGTCGGACCACTCAAAATATTCTTAAGCAGGCAGCTCAGACCATAACTTTGTAGTTTTTTTTGGTAAGTGTACAGTGAAAATTACCCAGATTAAGTTGGTTAGGTTGACTACTACATTTTAAAACAGAGAGAAGTTTATTCACAAAATTACACAATGAAACACAAAGAACAAAATAAAGAATCCCTACTGAACTCAACCTATCCAACTAGACTTAATTATGCTGTTCCGAATATGCACAACAGTCCCAGTAAGCAAACTCCCTTTAAACACCAGTAGAAATGGAACACATGCTAACAGGTTGAAGTTGCAGGGCAGAAAGAGAGAGAGAGAGTTTCCACAGCTCCCTGTTGAATTTCCAACCAGTTCAATACTGAACTAAAACTGCTCAGTTCAGCTAGAGAGCTGACCACTCCCCTTTCTTTATACAGGTCACTTTTAAAGCATGACCACTTTGGCCTGAAATCTCATCTGTTTGCATATAAACAAAAGGCCTCTCAAAATCCTTTTCATATCTATACCAAACCAGATTGATCAGAGCCCAGCCTGGTTTATTGCCCCTCTGAAAAAAATCAAGGACAGAGTCTCATTGAGCTAAGGAACAACTTTCGCAAAAAAAGGAACTAGCTTTGTGACGCTATCACCAAACAATGAACCTATGGTTTACATGAGATGTCAGTAATTTGTTTTAGGTCCCCGATCTTTCACTCCAATTTATCCATTATAAAAAATTAGCCAAAAATCAAACAAAAAGCCCTTCTGCCTCTCTGCACTGAATTTACACACTGCCTCCAAATGCCCAAAGTTTAAAATCACACAACGCTGGGTTATAATACAAGTTTATTTGGAAGTACAAGCTTTCAGAGCGCTTTTCCTTCGTCAGGTAACTAGTCCAAATTCCCAGACTAAATACTCACTCGGCAGTGTATCATTCTGCGTAAAGTCCTTTCTTCCTGAATGTGCGAAGATTACTAATATGCTGAAATAAGCAGATTTTTGCTCTCTCAGCAAATCAAGGGATCTGGGGAACAAATGGGAAAGCAGAATTGAAGCCCAAGATCACTCATGATTGTATTGAATGGCAGAGCAACAGATTTTTATAGGTCTTTTCCTCCTTTTTCTATTGCTTAGGTTCCTCTGTTTTCTTTGAGATAGAGAATTTCAAGAAAATTAAGAAATTTCTCCTCATTATTGTCTTGAATGGGAGACCCCTTATTTTGAAACTATTTATCCTCGCTATTGATTTCCCCAAAAGCAGAAATGTACTCTTAGCATCTCCCCATCACTCCTCATCCAAATCCGAATTGTTTCAAGAAGATCTCCTCTCGTTCTTTAATAAGTAAAGGTCCAACTTGCTCAACCTCTTCTTATAAATCAGCTCCTTCATCCCAGGTATCAACCCAATGGAGCTTCTCTGAACTTTCTTCATCGTAAGTGTATCCCTTTGCAACTAATGAGACTGCATGAAATGCTGAAGTTATGATCTTATAAATGACTTCCACAGTTTGAGCAAGACTTCACTTCTTTCATATTCCAACCTGTTTGCTTTAAGGATCAACATTCCATTTGCCCTTCTATGTAATAGCTATACTTGCATGCTAGCCTTTTTCTATTTCATGAACTAGATGTGACTAGGTTTCAATGCCTTTGAAGGTGCTTTATTGCACTTTTAAACAGATATTTACAGGTAGAGGTGAAGGGATGACAGCTAGCTGTAAATGGAAACTACAGCTAGCTGTAAATGGAAACTTTCTGGTATCTCTGCACAGGAGAGAGAGAGAGAGACAGAGACAGAGAGAGAAACAGTGAGAGTTTTGATATTTTCTCTTTGCAAGGTAGTTGGGTTTTTTTTGCTGTATTGACCCTCATACAAGCCAAGGTCTCCTGATGAGGAGCCAATCAAAACATTGCCATCAAGCAATGATTGGCCCAGAACCAATTGGCTCAGTAATGTTTGCTTTTGATCTTACTATTCCAGGAAAAAATTGCAATATTTACATACTCACCATGTGTTCCAATAAATATGAATCTAAAACTGCAGCCATCACTTTGCATTGACTCCTTGGTTTTAAGCAATACTTTCCTTTCTTTAGTCCATGGTCCAAAATTAAAGAAATAAAATGATGTGATCTTTATACTTTGTTGAGAATTTTGAATTATTTCCTTAAATGCTTGCCACTGCTGCTATCATATCTTTTAATCTATTTTCCCAGACCACTCTGGTCGATTCCATTTTTATAGTTTTGGAATTGTGTTTATTTAAGTTTAAAGACACTCTGTAGCTTCCACGTTGTCATAATTTATTTTTTCTTGAGAACTCCTTATGATCTGATCATTAATTAATCCTATCGTGTTACAGACTATCGGCCTTAAAAATAACCTATTCTCTGCTTGGTTCTAGAACATCTTGTTTTCAAAGCTGCCCTGAATACTGTCTACGAGCTCATTCTTAACACTACCTTTTCCATTTTGATTTGTCCGATCCATAAGAAGATTAAAGTCACCCAGAACCTTTGCAATACCTTTGTTACAGGTTTCCAATATTTCTTCAATTATATTTTTTTAAATTGTGTAGCTAGTGTTAGGGACGACTAATCTATTCTCATCCCTTGTTCTTTCCCGTCACTTCTTACCCCGATCCAAGCTCATTCATCATCATTATCTTCTGAGAAAAGATTATTTGTCCTTGCTGTACTGAATTCATCCTTTATCAACACATCTACTCCACCTCATTCTGTTTATCTGCCTATCATTCCAAAGCATCAGAATTCTCTGAATATTCAGTCCCAATCTTGATCTGCTTTCAAACTTTAGTGGTTATTAGATTGTACACATTTATTCCCAATTCTGCCTTCAATCCTTCATGTTGGTTGGATACAGATGAAGAGGCTTTCATTTTCATCTTCTATTTTCCCCACTGAAGGCCTATTTGCTCTGCTTCTTCTTGTCACACTCTTGTCATTATTTACCCATTTCACTTCATCACCGCTCTGTAATTTTTCTTGAAGCTTTTAAATTTCCATTTTTCCTCCTACTATCTATTTTAAGTGGCCATCCATTGATTTGCCTGGACACTGGTCCTGATGAAGGGCGTTTGCCCGAAACGTCGATTTTCCTGCTCCTTGGTTGCTGCCTGACCTGCTGTGCTTTTCCAGCACCACTCTAATCTTGACTGGTCCTGTGGAGGCAACACAGCCCAGTGGAACAGCTTCCTCTCTCCTCAGGATACTGGTGTCAGTATCCTATAGATCGAAATCCATTTCCATAGCAATCTCTGAACCACACATTCAACTCTCTGATCTGACCCGAGGACAATTTGTTCGTGGTTCAGGTAATAAGGTGAGGACAATTATCTTTGTGGTTCTCCTTTTCAATTTGTTCGCTAGCTACTCACATTCCCTCAGCAATACCTCTTGCTTAGTCATATCTGTGTTGTTAGCTCCTAAATGAACTACAATGATTAGATCCTTTCCC
The DNA here is from genome assembly GCF_004010195.1 of Chiloscyllium plagiosum. Taxonomy (NCBI): domain Eukaryota; kingdom Metazoa; phylum Chordata; class Chondrichthyes; order Orectolobiformes; family Hemiscylliidae; genus Chiloscyllium; species Chiloscyllium plagiosum. The sequence goes on from NC_057735.1 coordinate 17,481,791, forward strand.
TCCCACTCCAAGTTCCTCCCCAGCATGATAAAATATTCTTAACACTGGGCCTGAGCAGGCAGGCAGCACAGCCTTTGGGACTTACCCTCTAGTAGTTATTTCGCTAACGGTTCTAACCCTACACTTAATGTCATGGTCAGTTTGCCAATAAACCTTGTAACAGCCATTTAGGTCCTGAAATTCATGTCACATGTGTCCTGTTACATGTTTGATTTATAGTCCTGGCATACCATTCTATCTTGGATTTATGGAGCCATGGGTTGCAACTAGTTCCCAGATATTTTGTGCTGCTCTTTTGATCTACAATCTTGTTTGCTGTGTGAAGCGACTACCAAGTTAATCCTTACATGGCAAGGATGCTATTCTCTTTTTATCTGGAAATTCTTAATACAAAGGCCCAGTAAAAGGTCATTTGGTCCGGCATGTTATCATGTTGTTATAAAAGCAGTTCTATTGCTTTTAATCAGAATGGTCTTACTCATTCAACATTTCATGACTCAGGAACGTATATATATTTCTCAAAACTGCCCCCATCCACTCGTAACTTCTCAAAACCAATTTGTCAATTCCCAAACCTAATTTAGTTACAACATTCTTGACTTTGGTTATTCTTTCTGATTTTTAAAAATAGTTTTTATAGATTACATAACATTTATGGAGCAGAAATGCTCAATTCAGCCTAACAGGTGTGACTCAATGTTTATGTTCCTCAAGAACTTTGTCTCACCCTTCTTCATCTCTGTATCACCAAACAGCAAGAAAAGTGAAAAGGGTTTCATTTTCTCACTCAATTTGATGTGTATAAAATAAGTAAATGAAGAGTGAAGGTACCCTTCTCTAATTTTCCTTACTCAGTCTGTTGTCTTTTTCTCTCTCTCTTACTTCTCTTTCTGCCTCCAATTTGACTTGAATTCATCCTATGCTCTTCTTCACTATTTACTGTGTCTCTAACACGATACTTCTGTTTTGTTTATTAAATAAATAGGAGAAAGTGAGGACTGCAGATGCTGGAGTACCAGAGTTGAAAAATATGCTGGAAAAACACAGCAGGCCAGGCAGCATCTGAGGAGCAGGAGAATCGACATTTCGGGCATAAGCCCTTCTTCAGGAATGGAGGGCTTATGAAGGGCTTCCTGAAGAAGGGCTTATGCCCAAAATGTCGCTTCACCTGCTCTTCAGATGTTGCCTGGCCTGCTTTGTTTTTCCAGCACCACATTTTTCAACTCTTATTAAATAAATAGGCCACAACTCAGAGGCCCTTCATGCATCCTTGCCAAGATGCAGTAATTTGCAGATTATAATGTGATCTGAAGAGGGCAGTAAAGAGTCCAATTAGCATCATTCCTGTGAGATAAGCCATTTCAGCAATTTTGATGAATTATTTTTGATGAGAGGGGTTATAGTGTTGTATGAATTAGCAGATTCACTGTGAAGGGTGTTTCCCAGGAATCCTTTCATCTCATATCAACTATAGAATCATAGAATCTCTACAGTGTGGAAACAGGCCCTTTGGCCCAACAAGTCCACACCAATCCTCCAAAGAATATCCCATCCAAACCCATTCCCCTACATTTACCCCTAACTAACATATCACTGAACATTATGGGCAATTTAGCATGGCCAATTCACCTAATCTGCACATCTTGGGACTGTGGCTGCACCCAGAGGAAACCCACACAGACACAGAGAGAATGTGCAAACTCCACACAGACAGTTGCCCGAGCCTGGAATTGAACCCAGGGCCTTGGTACTATGAAGCAGCAGTGCTAACCACTGAGCCATCATGCCGTTCTATGTCACACATTGACTGGTATGGTGCAAACGACCCACTCTGTTGCAATGGTCTCTGTCACACTTACTGTAGATGAGGACACAGGATGGAGAAGGTGCAAGTTTAGCTGGCTTTTCATCTCTCAAGGCCCCCAACAAGTGGATGCCATACAATATGGGTTCCCTAATCAGGACTGTTGGTCTGGTCCAATCAGGGAACGCTGGTTGACAGATATTATCAGGAGTGCCTGCCTCTCGTCCACGGTTACGTTAGAGCCCGGGTGTCCTTGGAGAAGGAGCACGTGGTGTCGACCAACACCCTGGAGTTGTTCAGGGAGAGGTGGGTGCCGCAGGGAGTGGACTGCATCATTTCTCCCTCCAACTCTATTTTGATTTAGTCCCTACCCTCCCCCTCACTGTATTGATCACACAGCACTGCCCTTTGATGTGAAGGGCAGTGTTTGTCACTGGCCACCCGGGTGTTTGCCTATTGTGAGTAGAAAAAAAAAGAGAAAAAAAAATATAACTAGAGATTCACGTTAGGACCCGGGTGTCCTTGGAGAAGGAGCACGCGGTGTCCACCAAAACCCTGAGTTGTTCAGGGAGAGGTGGGCGCCACAGGGAGTGGAGTGCATCATTTCTCCCTCCAACTCAATTTTGATTTAATCCCTGCCCTCCCCCTCACTGTTTTGATCACACAGCACTTCCCTTTGATG
>NC_057735.1:17484720-17533595 GCF_004010195.1 Chiloscyllium plagiosum
AAAAAATAAGCACTACTGCACTTAGGTGGAAAAAAAAAATAAATAAATAGGGATACGGGCCCGGGTGTCCTTGGAGAAGGAGCACGCGGTGTCCACCAACACCCTGGAGTTGTTCAGGGAGAGGTGGGCGCCGCAGGGAGTGGAGTGCATTATTTCCCCCTCCACCTCTATTTTGATTTAGTCCTTGCCCTCCCCTGCACTGTTTAATCACACAACACTGCCCTTTGATGTGAAGGGCAGTGTTTGTCACTGGCCACCCGGGTGTTTTCCTTTCTTCCTGGTGGTGGAAATTGAATAAAGATTCATGCACCTTGTATCTCTCACTGTGTTTCACACCTGCACACACACACCATGGGTGCTGAGGAAAAAATAAGCACTACTGCAGTTAGGGGGTAGAGTGGGGGAGATAAAAAAAAAGAAAATGGGAAAAAAAAATAATAAACAGGAGTTTCAAGGGCACTGTTTGTCACTGGCCAAAAAAAAACAAACAGGAGTGCCTGCCCCTCTTCCGCGGTTACGTTAGAGCCCGGGTGTCCTTGGAGAAGGAGCACGCGGTCTCCACCAACACTCTGGAGTAGTTCAGGGAGAGGTGGGTGCCACAGGGAGGGGAATGCATTATTTCCCCCTCCAACTCTATTTTGATTTAATCCTTGCCCTCCCCTTCACTGTTTGATCACACAGCATTTCCCTTTTGTGAAGGGCATTGCTTGTCACTGGCCGCCCTGGTGTTTTCCTATCTTCCTGGTGGTGGAAATTGAATAAAGATTCATGCACCTTGTGTCTCTCACTGTGTCTCACACCTGCACACACACACCATGGTGCTGGGGGGCAAAAATAAGCACTACCGCAGTTAGGCAGTAGTGGGGGGGTTAGAGAAAAAAGTAAATAAACTGGAGATTTCCCCTTCACTGTTTGATCATGCAGCATTGCCCTTTGATGTGAAGGGAACTGCTTGTCACTGGCCAGTCAGGTGTTTTATATCTTCCTCGTGGTGGAAATTGAATAAAGATTAAACAAAAAAAAGAGAAAAAACAAATAGGTGTGCCTGCCCCTCTTCTGCGGTTACATTAGAGCCCGGGTGTCCTTGGAGAAGGAGCACGCGGTGTCCACCAACACCCTGGAGTTGTTCAGGGAGAGGTGGGCGCCGCAGGGAGTGGAGTACATTATTTCTCCCTCCAATTCTATTTTGATTTAGTCCCTACCCTCCCCTTCACTGTTTTGATCACACAGCATTGCCCTTCGATGTGAAGGGCGGTGCTTGTCACTGGCCACCCGAGTGTTTTCCTATCTTCCTGGTGGTGGAAATTGACTAAAGATTTGTGCATTTTGTGTCTCTCACTGTGTCTCACACCTGCACACACACACACCGTGGTGTTGGGGAAAAAATAAGCACTACCGCAGTTAGGCGGTAGTGTGGGGGAGAAAAAAGAAGAAAAAGGGAAAAAAATAATAATAAACAGGAGTTTCAAGGGCACTGCTTGTCACTGGCCAAAAATAAAAAAAAATTCAATAAACAGGAGTGCCTGCCCCTCTTCCGCGGTTACGTTAGAGCCCGGGTGTCCTTGGAGAAGGAGCACGCGGTCTCCACCAACACCCTGGAGTTGTTCAGGGAGAGGTGGGCGCCACAGGGAGTGGAGTGCATCATTTCCCCCTCCAACTCTATTTTGATTTAGTCCCTACCCTCCCCTGCACTGTTTTGATCACACAGCATTGCCCTTCGATGTGAAGGGCAATGTTTCTCACTGGCCACCCGGGTGTTTTCCTATCTTCCTGGTGGTGGAAATTGAATAAAGATTTGTGCACTTTGTGTCTTTCACTGTGTCTCACCTGCACACATACACCATGGGTGCTGGGGGAAAGAATAAACACTACCGCACTTAGGTGGTAGTGTGGGGGTTAAAAAAAGGGGAAAAAATATAAACAGGAGATTAAATAAAAAGAGGAGGGTTAGAGATACTTTTTAAAAAAAGAAAAAAGAAAAATAAATAAAAAATAAACAGGAGTGCCTGCCCCTCTTCCGCGGTTATGTTAGGGCCTGGGTGTCTTGGAGAAGGAGCACGCGGTGTCCACCAACACCCTGGAGTTGTTCAGGGAGAGGTGGGCGCCGCAGGGAGTGGAGTGCATTATTTCTCCGTCCAATTCTATTTTTATTTAATCCCTGCCCTCCCCTTCAGTGTTTGATCACACAGCATTGCCCTTTGATGTGAAGGGCACTGCTTGTCACTGGCCATTCGGGTATTTCCTTTCTTCCTGATGGTAGAAATTTGAATAAAGATTCGTGCACCTTGTGTCTCTCACTGCGTCTCACACCTGCACACACACACCATGGGTGCTGGGGAAAAAATAAGCACTACCGCAGTTAGGCGGTAGTGTGGGGGTTAAATAAAAAAAAGAAACAGGAGATTCAGGGGTTCTGTTCACTCTGAGAGCTGGCTCTGAGGGAGCTGGGTCAGTGTCAAGGACTTTTCTATTTATACTTAAATGGGGATTCGGTGATGGAACATTGGCCTCTGTGGAGTTATTTCAATAACAGTATAATGCGTCTCATTTATAACATGGACTCTCTGGCACTGAGAATGTGAAATATGAAAATACAGTTTTCTCCATCTCTCATTAATCACTGTGATGAGTACAAAAATATAAACACCTTTTAGATACCTAAAAATAAATAAATAAATAAACAAACAGGCGTGCCTGCCCCTCTTCCGTGGTTACGTTAGAGCCCGGGGGTCCTTGGAGAAGGAGCACACGGTCTCCACCAACACCCTGGAGTTGTTCAGGGAGAGGTGGGCGCCGCAGGGAGTGGAGTGCATTATTTCCCCCTCCAACTCTATTTTGATTTAATCCCTGCCCTCCACTTCGCTGTTTGATCACACAGCATTGCCCTTTGATGTGAAGGGCACTGCTTGTCACTGGCCACTCGGGTGTTTCCTTTCTTCCGGGTGGTGGAAATTGAATAAAGATTCATGCACCTTGTGTCTCTCACTGTCTCACACCAGCACACACACAACGTGGGTGCTGGGGAAAAAATAAGCACTACCGCAGTTAGGCAGTAGTGTGGGAGTTTAAAGAAAAAGAAAAAAAAACAAAAAGAGAAAAAATATAAACAGAAGTTTCAGAGGTTCTGTTCACTCTGAGAGCTGCCTCTGAGGGAGCTGGATCAGTGCGTGTGCGCGTTCAAGGACACTCCTCCTTGACTGTGTCTGAAAAAAATGAAAAAAATAATAAACAGGAGTTCCTGCCCCTCTTCTGCGGTTACGTTAGAGCCCGGGTGTCCTTGGAGAAGGAGCACGTGGTGTCGACCAACACCCTGGAGTTGTTCAGGGAGAGATGAGTACCGCAGGGAGTGGAGAACATTATTTCCCCCTCCAACTCTATTTTGGTTTAATCCCTGACCTCCCCTTCACTGTTAGATCACACAGCATTGCCCTTTGATGTGAAGGGCACTGCTTGTCACTGGCCACTCGGGAGTTTCCTTTCTTCCTGGCAGTGGAAACCAAATAAAGATTTGTGCACCTTGTGTCTTTCACTGTGTCTCACACCTGCACACACACACAACATGGGTGCTGGGGAAAAAATAAGCACTACCACAGTTAGTTAGGAAACACCCGAGTGGCCTGTGACAAGCTGTGCCCTTCATATCAAAGGGTGATCAAACAGTGAAGGGGAGGGACACTCCTGTTTATTTTTTTTCCTGTTTTTTTTTTGTTTTTTTCTTTTTTCCTTTTTTTCCTTTTTATTAATTATTTCTTTTAACCCCCACACTACCGCCTAACTGCGGTAGTGCTTATTTTTTCCCCAGCACCCTTGATGTGTGTGTGCAGGTGTGAGACACAGTGAGAGACACAAGGTGCACGAATCTTTATTCAGTTACCACCACCAGGAAGAAAGGAAACACCCGAGTGGCCAGTGACAAACACTGCCCTTCACATCAAAGGGCAATGCTGTGTGATCAAACAGTGAAGGGGAGGGACACTCCTGTTTATTTTTTTTTCTGACACTCCTTTTTTTTTATTTTAACCCCCACACTACCGCAGTTAGGCAGTAGTGTGGGGTTTGAAAAAATAATTTAAAAAAGGAAAAAAAGGAAAACAAAACAGGAAATAAAATAAACAGGGGTGTCCCTCCCCTTCACTGTTTGATCACACAGCATTGCCCTTTGATGTGAAGGGCACTGCTTGTCACAGGCCACTCGGGTGTTTCCTTTCTTCCTGGTGGTGAAATTTGAATAAAGATTCGTGCACCTTGTGTCTCTCACTGTGTCTCACACCTGCACACACACACCATGGGTGCTGGGGAAAAAATAAGCACTACCGCAGTTAGGCGGTAGTGTGGGGGTAAGAAAAAAAAATAAACAGGAGAGTTAGAAGAAAAAAAAATTAAAAAAAAAACAGTAATGTCCCTCCCCTTCGCTGTTTGATCACACAACATTGCCCTCTGACGTGAAGGGCGCTGCTTATCACTGGCCACTCGGGTGTTTCTTTTGTTCTGGTGGTGGAAATTTGAATAAAGATTCATGCACCTTGTGTATTTCACTGTGTCTCACACAAGAAAAGAAAAGAAAAGAAAAAAGAAGAAAAAAATAAAATAAAATAAACAGAAGTGTCAGAAGTACTATGCACATGTAAATAAAGGATGACTTTGGCGACAGGATACAGTGTCATGCAACTGAAATGATATACTAAACAAACCTGGATTGTTGTTAAATCTTTCACTTTTTAGAATGTGTTGCAGGTTCTGGTAAATTCCAGAACTTCTTTTAAGTCACCTTCTCGAGATAACTTAAGATTTTATAACAAAAGGTGACATCTGAGCTCAGACAATACGTTAACAGTATGAGGCTAGAGTCTGTCTGTATCCTAATCTTGAGTCAGACTGGTTCTATTTCCAAAAAGGAATTTACAAAATATTACATGTATTCACTGCCTGCATTGACTGTCTACAGATTGTGAATTTTTGAGCAAAATAGAATATATCTGCAAATATAATTCTGCAAATATAAATTCACTCCATAGACTTATATGTGTGTGTGTGCATGAGAGAGAGAGAGTGAGTGTGAGTGTGAGTGCACATTAGGGAGTGTGTGTTTGCATGCGTGAAAACTTGGTAAAGTGTATGTGTGGTTATGATGGAGTATAAGCCTGTGAGAGGGTGTGTGCGCAGAGTGTGAGTGTGGGGGTGCATGTATGCTTGTGTATGAGAGAGCGTATGTATGAGAGGGTCTGCATAGGTGTGTGAGTATGTAAGAGTGCGTGTGTATGTGTGCTTGTGTGTGTGTGTGAGAGAGAGTGTATAGTGTATTGGGGTCACCTGTAGTGTGACACGAACCTAAGGTCTGGTTAAGGCCATCCTCATGGGTACCAAACTTGGCTATCAGCCTCAGCTTGGCCACTTTGCGTTGTTGCCTATCCTGAAGTCCACCTTGGAGGATGGTCAACCAAAGATCTGAGGCTGAATATCCCTGACCACTGAAGTGTTCCCCAATTGGGAGGGAACATCCCTGTCTGGTGATGGAGTTAGAGATGGACACAGTAGTGTCACATCCTCAATGCCTTAATCGCTCAAAGAAGAGGATGAATTTCTTCCAAGATGCTTAAGGCACAAGAGGCAGACTATGGTCTGGTACACATCACCTGTATCAATGTTGAGTCAGAGGAATTGGATCCAGTGCAAAAATTCCCCAGAAGTGGCTACAAGGAAAAGAATAGCCTTCCATTCCTGGATTTAGAGGGGGAGAGATGTATTGAATGCAACAAGGTCAGCCAGGTGGACCTTGTAAAGTATGAGTTCCCTGATTGGCGCTGTTAATCTAGTACAATTAGTGAGCCCAGACTGACAGACATAAACAAGAGTGCCATAGGCTCTGCTCACTCTGAGAGCTGACTCTAAGGAAGTCAGACCAGCGACACGTGTAAATAAAGAATAACTTTTTGACGGGAAATTGGCCTCTGTGGAATTATTTCAGCCAGCTGAGTTTTTATTTTGTTTCACTTCTTCCAATAACTCTTTGTAGATTCTGCATTAAAATGTCATGGTCCTAGATCTCACTATTGTCTGTGTCAATGTCCTCTATCTTTGTTTCTTGCTCGCAAGTTTCGTTGTATTTAGGATATGGATGTTCAACAGGCCCTGGCCAGTTTCTTGTAAAGAATACTGGGAGTACAATCATTACTTATCCAATGAACAGGGCTGAGCCACCGCAACATTGACTTAGTAATGAGTGCATGCTAAGACAATCAGTATGCTGCAGAACCTCTGTGCCGGTGAGCTTTTCCCATCCCCCAAGAGACGTCAAGAACATGAATGAAACAGGGAAGATAGAACCTGTTCAGACTTGTTTCCTGCCTAATTTTAGTTGTCCGAGTTTTACTACTATCAAGGGATGCACTGAAAACACAGGGTCTGCAGACTCATAGTTTCAAGGTCTCCATCAAATTGTTATTGTCCTAAACTCTTAGCTTGTCAGAAAAATTGCAGCTTTTGCAATGCAGGTGTTGATTCCAGCATGAAGTGACAAATTGATGGTGATTGTGGAGCCTGGTTAATGTGAAACTTCCAGAATTACATTGTCAATGCTGATTGGTGGCAGTAAACCAACACCTTGGAAAATGACATTTGTCTTTCTATTGGGATGGTCAAAGGAAACTCTTTACAGGCTTAAGAGTATCTCATTACTGCTGAATATATTCCTCAGTATGGAATGCTCATGAAGCATCTTGGCAGGATGTGATGAATGCAATGAAGCCGTTGTGACTAAATTTGCAGACAAGACAAAGATCATTGTGAAGAGGACATAAGAAGATGCAGACGGATAAAAATAGGTCGAGTGAGTGGACAAAAATCTGGCAGATGGAGCATAATATGGAAAAACATAAAGTTGTTAACTTTGACAGGAAGAATAAAAAAAAGTGTATTATTTAAATGGAGAGTGACTGAAGAATTCTAAGATGCAAAAGGTGTTCTGGTGCATGAGTCACAAATAGGTAGCTTGCAGACTAGCATGGGAGGAAGTGGTGACATAGTGTCAATGTCACTGATCCAGCTATCCAGAGCCTCAGTCTATTCAGGAGACATGGCATCAAATCATGGCCACGGGGCAATTTAATGTTAATAAATAAATGTGCAGCGGAAAGCAAATCTTACTGAGTGACATTCAAAATGCTCTCCGACGGTTTCCTTGTAGTGAGATATGGATGTCCAACAGAGGTTTCCCACAAAGAGTAGACCTGGTGTTTGGCCATCATTCATCTAATGATACCTGGGGCTTATTCATTAGCTTAGTTATGAGTGGGATCTTGTTAGGCAAGGGAATCGAAGGTTATTGGGAGTAATTTTGAATGTGGAATTCAAAGCACAAACAGACTAGCCATGATCTTATTCAATGGCTCCAGAAGCCAACTGGTCTACTCAGGCCATCCAACCCATCAAGTCTGCACTGAGCCTCCAACGAGCATCCCGCCCAGACCCACCACATCTCTTTATCACGTATTTACCATTACTAGTCCACCTAGCCTGCATGTCCCTGGATGCTACAGGACAATTTAGCCTGGGCAATCAACCCAAGCTGCACATCTTTGGTCTGTGGGAAGAAACCGGAGCACCCAGCAGAACCCCACACAGACATGGGGAGAATATACTATGCCATACAGTCACCCAAAACTGGAATCAAACCTGGGTCCCTAATGCTGTGAGGCAGCAGCGCTAACCACTGAGTCACAGTACCACACTGAGTGCATTTAGTGAAGGGTGATGGTGCAGAGAAAATGAGGGGTGATGCAGACAGACTTTTAAGGGATTGAGTGTTTGAGAATGAGGAATACTTTGAGGATTCGCCAGTTGAAATAATGTCTGTTAGAAATTACACAATATGTAGAGGTATTGGAATTGTGCAGAAAAAGATCAAACTATTTCTTCCAGGTGCTATTTGGTTGATTTCTTACCATGGTAACATATTTGGGAAAACAAAAACTGATGGCTGTTAAGAGGGAAGTGAAAATATTTTTAAAGAAAGATTTGCTGGAAATTCAAGAAAGTGATTTCAGTTTCACACCATCGGTAAATGGCGGCAGGTGAAATCAAGCAAAATGTTATGCAAATTACTGAGGAAATGATATTGTCCCGCCCGAGGAACTTCGGAAAACCTCGTGTATGAATCTGAAAATAAAAATCCCCACTCTGTTGTGCAGGTGTATTTAAGGGACACAAACGGTGGAGTGATGAGCAAACCTGGACGAGGGGAGCCAACAGCCACTGCCAACATACATAGGTGAGCCTCCCTCTATCCAAGTGTTCATGCTGTGCCATCATGCTATGGTGAGAAACCTCCTTTAACTGTTGTGAGGGACAGTGCCTTCTGCGCAGTCACTTCACAGGACAAGCAATCTCAGGTTACAATTGCGGGCTGAATGTTGTGTGGTACGTTTAACTTGTGAGAAATACATAAATAGACTGTTTCAGTGGAATAAAAGCAGAATGTGCAAGAAATTAGTCACGAATCAAATTCATTGAATTGTTTTAACTAATTTCTAATCAACCTGTTTTGAGGTGTTAATACACACCTCTGGAACAGGTGGGACTTGAACCCGGGCCTCCTGGCTTAAAGGTAGGGATAGTACCACTGCTTTTTAATAAAGTAGCATTTTATTTGTAAAGTGCTTTGAGACGCCGCGAGTACATAATACAATGTCTCAGTAACCAGACAAATAGAACTCCGTGTTACTTGGTAAGGTAAATATAATTGATGCTATAATTTGAATTCCCTAATTGTAACTATTAGTCCTTTATTGTCAATGCAATAAATTAACGAATCTTAATAAATAACTGAATATTCGTATACAGAACTATTCCAATTTTTTTCTAGCTTTCGTGGATTAACTAGAACTCAACATTCACCGATACCAAGTAAGGACTTATAGTAAAAGGCATGAACATTCGATCCTAGACGATAGAGTGACAAGGCGAAGATTTTAGTGAAATGTCGGTTGTTAATGTCGTGGTGATATCAAGGCAATTGTATGTGAACTAAACCTTGAGCTAACCCACTAGGAGATTTCTCTTGTTTCAAATCGTTTACATTTGGACTGCAGATTCATTCCTGTTAAAGAAAGCCTGTTTTTAAATCTTTGCATGAACCTTTTGGCTATTTGTGTTTGTAGGTTTCTCGTTGTCTCTAACGATGAACGGTCTGAGTGCTGTTTTCTGGCTGGTCGCTGTGACCCTCTTCCAGCCCTTGCTTACACAAGCCAAGAGGTTGCACTTTGGACGATGTTCACTGGCCGCTAACACAGCTGAAATCCAGCAGGCATTCTCAGCTATCAGACAGCCAATTGTAAGTCAAGATTCACTGTACCCTCCTATTTACACCCTTTATTATAGAATTTGAAGCTACCTAAGGGAAACGCTATTAAAACAATTTCTTCCTCCACAGCAAATGGAAGATACAGCTGATGATGTGAGGCTTCTAGCCAAATCTGCCTTACAAGGGATTCAGGTACTGGCATTGCCTATTTCACCAATGATCCTGATGTTCAAGTTATCCCAGTTATCCAGTGTATGTAGTGCTTAATAATGCCACTAATTAAAATAGATACCGTTTCCATCCATTATATAGGAGTCAGGGGTCATGTAGTTTATTATTGGAAACTAAAACAAAATATGCTTGAAAACCCAGCAGGTCTGGCAGCATCTCTGGACAGAAAGTAGAGTTAACGTATTGGGTCCATTAACTCTCCTTCAAAGCAGAACATTTTTATTATCTAGCCTGTTCTGTAGCATCTATTTTATCCTGACTATTTTGTCATGATAACCAAGTGGTTGCTTAAGATAGCCACAACACATAGTTAAGTTGGTATCTAAATTGCATTCTTACCTCAGAGCCTGAGATATGCAGCTTTTCTCTCATTCCCTGCTCTCATTTCCAGGCAGAGGAGAGCTGCTGTTTTCTGCGCCACTTGTTGAGATTCTATGTGGAGACTGTCTTCAAACATCACACTCCATCCAGCTCCCTCATCGAGAGGAGGACCAACACTTTGGCCAACTCCTTCCTCAGTATCAAGCGAGATCTTCGGCAATGTGTAAGTAACAAAACCAGAAGCAATGTCACATTTATTTTACATGTTAATTGCACACATTATAACTGTTTTTGATGTTGAAACATTATTCTGTTGATCCTTGAATTAAATGCTGTTATGACTTCCTTTATTGGACAGCATGCAGAGATGAAGTGTCACTGTGGAGAAGAATCCCGAGCTATGATGAAGAAAATACAAAATACTTTTGAAAATGTATGTTGTCATATCTTTCATTTCATTGACAAATGAGAATATTTGCTTTTCATAGAGCAGCACTGATTAATGTTAAAAGACTGGAAAATCTATGCAAAGTAAACATATTGCAAAATTACATTTTAGATAACAAATTAAAATTAATATAGCAAAAGACAAAAATTAGGCATGGGTCCAACCTTAATATAAATGATGCTGAATGCAGAGGTTGAATTCCAATTTTGAACCTCAAACAGAACTCAAGGTTTATGTTTCATTCGTCATCCTCTCTGTGCCCATGCAAAATACTTCACTTTTGGATGACAGTCACTTTGTAAAGTTGGAGAACTGCCAGAACTGATAGGTCAGGCTACAAGTCTGTTAAGTTTCTATAGCAGGGTTGACTGTAAGTCTGGTAGTAACTGTGGACAGTGTGAGTCCATGTCCAAAACTGTCTGCTCTTCCACAATAACAAAGAATATCAATGGACAAGATCTGTTGTAACCATATTCAAAGCTTATTTTGCAAATGACTTCATAAATCTCTGTCCTTTTTCAGTTGACTCTCAGGGCAGCTGCTGTTAAAGCTATTGGTGAAATCGACATTCTCATAGAATGGATGGAACAAGATCACCACAACTAAGCATTACATCACAGCATACAGGGCCGAAAAAACTGAATACCAAGAAACAGCTTAATAATGAACATCTCAGAACAGAATTCATATGTTTAATTGTCAAATAATGCTTGTTTAAGTCCTTAAACAACTAATGGTTTAATTTTTTTGTGTTCCTTTATGTTGAGTTTTGGTAAGTTACCAATGGTATGTTAGATGGTATGTTAGTCCTCACTTTCTCCTCAATGGTATGTTAGATACTTCCACTCTAAATAATGAATACAATGAGAAACATGTGTATTTTCAGCTATCAGAGAAATTTGTAGTTGTGGAAATGTTAATATTGCATATTTGTCACATGGGTAGACATCTATTTCTGTTCCCATTTATAAAGACACTTTTCAGTCATATTGCTAAACTAGGTTTAAGATGTTGTATTTCATGTCTGTACATGAAAAAAAGCTTGTAAGTACATATTGTACTATTATTGTTAGCAATGATATTGAGGGCAATAGATCACAGTATAAACATATTGTTTTTGAATCTTCCTGTATTAGTACTAATTAAAATAACATGCTATGAATTCTACAACTTTGCTGTTTTATGCATATAATTTATAGAAGGTAAAGACCATCGCGCATTAATTTGTGTAGGTCCAACTGCAGGCATAATACATTATCAAACAGCATGTAACAAAATTATAGATTTTAGCAGTAACGGGTGATATGGCGGGAGGAGTGGCGTGGTTGTGGCTGAGGGTCTATGTAATATAATAAATTAATGACTTGGTACAGTTAAAAGTCATTATGATACAGTCATTATGGTACAACATAGAATTTATAAGTCTAAATATAATAGAACAGTACTGAGATAATCGACACCAGTAAGAAAAATAAGATTTCACAATCCCAAGAGGAGATAACATCTATGGCCTCACAACTAACAATTTGCGGTAGATTCAGAGAAAGAGGTGCTAGCATATCCTTTGAAGAATGTAGACCAAATAGAAATAAAGTATAAATGTCAAATGCAATGTACCCTTGATACTTCTGATCAAGTCTTGACCTGAATTGGTGATGCTCCTGCCCCCAGTTGTTAGAATAATAAGAATCTTTGCTTGTAATACGGTACATGTTCAATAAATCCTTGAAATGAATCTGTGTCTGGACTCTTACTATCTATAGACTGAACTGGGAGAATGATATGTATAAGTGTGGTTTGGAAGATATCACTTCTGAGTTGAACAAAATAATAAGCTTTTTTAACATTTAGGTCAGTCTGAGCCAATAGTTAGTAAAGGGAATGAAACCAGTGGCAAAAATTAAGAATTTTGATTTTGAATATTCCCAATAGGCTGGGGTTGTGTGCTTGAGAGCACAGAGGTTCTGCAGGGGATTGAGATATGCAAACTTCTGAGGGGCATAAATAGAGTCAATAGGAAGAAACCTTTCCCCTTAGTGGAGGTGTCAAAAACTGGGAGTGGTGGTAATTTGAAGAAAAAGAATAGGAGGTTTACAGGTGATTTGAGGTAAATCTTTTTCAACCAGAGGGTTGGAGGTATCTGGAGGTCACGACCTAAAAGAATGGTAGAAGCAGGAAACCTCAAGACACCTCAGTAATATTTAGATGAAAACTTGAAACACCATAGCATACAAAGCTTTGGGTTAAGTGACAGAAAATGGGATTAGAACAGATGGATGTTGGATGACCAGCACAAACACAATGGGCCCAAAGAGCCTTTTTCACAACTGTTAAAATTCTACGACTTGAATATTTAATTGGATAAAACTTTGGATTTTCCATGTTGTTACTCCAGATTTCTGACAACAAAAATTGGTCATGGGATCAAACAAAGTCATGGGCCAATAGACTTACCTTTGAAGGTTGATCTGTATCTACAAATTATTCTAGCATGAGGAAACATAGAAATTAGGAAGATATGAGTCTCACAATGAGGAAAGGATTAGTTAGAGTAAATATAGAGAAATGTTTGGGAGACAGAAGGGTCAGTAACCAGACAACCCAAATTGAAGATGATCAGCAAAAGAATTTCAGGGATGTGGTGGAGAAAACAGTATGCAGCGAGTTGTTATCATCTACTGTGTGATTTGCTGTGGTTTTCCAGCTTCCCATCTAAAGACTCTGGTTTCCAGCATCTGCAATCCTTACTGCCTTCAAGTGTATTGCTGACTTTGTAGGTGCAGGGATAATACAATGATAGAGACTGTGTTCAGACATGTTAAAACGAAACCACAATAACCAGTTACTACAACTGGAAAATGGAGAATTGAAGAGCAAGCTACGGTGAGGCTGCGGAGGACCAGAAGGAATAAATTTTATGGTCACTTCATAGAACAATTATAGGGTGTAGGTTTGCTCGCTGAGCTGTAGGTTTGATATCCTGACGTTTCATTACCTGGCTAGGTAACATCATTATAGATGTGTTGTCCCAGTCGAAATGGTGGTTTTTTTCATCCGTGTGTACGGCTACGAGGGAGAGAGGGTCGTGTCTTTTTGTGGCTATCTGGTGTTCGTGTAGAAGAAGGGCTTATGCCCGAAACGTCGATTCTCCTTCTCCTTTGATGCTGCCTGACCTGCTGCGCTTTTCCAGCAACACATTTTTAAGCGCTGCCTTCTTAACTATCCTGCTAACCTGTCCTTCTGCCTTCAGGATTCTGTGAACAGTGCTTCAAGATCCTTCTGTTTCTCTGAGTGCCCAAAATTGAGGAAAACTTTAGCTGGATAGAGCTTAGTGAGAGCTGTATTTTGTGTTATCTTTGTGGAATTAATTCAGGCTCAGCCAGCAAGTATGATTGGATTGCTGTTTGGAAAAGCAGCTTAGAGGCTATGACAGCTTTGTGTCTTATGTGGTTTATAGCTCCTTGAAAGTTGAAAAATAAAGCCAGGCCCATACTTTAAAAGGAGTAAAGGCTAGATCTATTGTCCAGGATACAACCTGAGTTGCAGGAGCTGGAACTTAGTATAAGACAAAGTTGAAAAGGGGGAAATTGACTGGAAGATTTGTTTAGCTGGAAATTAAAGGAATAAATCCACAGTAATCCTCAATAAGAGAGAGTTACCCTTTAAGAGATTGAAGTTCTGGAAATAATCAGCTTGCTTGTAATTTGAAACTGTCAGCAGGAATTGCATTCAGGAGAAAGTGAGGACTGCAGATGCTGGAGTACCAGAGTTGAAAAATGTGGTGCTGGAAAAACATAGCAGGCCAGGCAGCATCCGAGTTGTGGACCATAGTGCTGTGAGGTTCATAAGAAAATTGAAGCATTAATTAGCTACAAGGTAATGGAAGCACCCCATCAATTCTTGTATTTTGGTGAATAGCTGCAATGTAAGAGAAAAATCAGTATGAACTCTGGAATATTTTGTTATATCTCACATATCTGGAAACAGGGCTTTAGGCCCAGCGTCCATACCGACCCTCCGGAGAGTATACCACCCAGACACATTCCCCTACCCTATATTTACCTATATGACTAAGGCACCTAACTTACACATCCCTGAACACTATGGGCAATTTAGCATGGCCATTTCACCTGACCTGCACATCTTTGGATTGTGAGAGGAAACCCGTATAGATACAGGGAGAATGTGCAAACTCCACACAGACAGTCGCCCAAGGCTAGAATCAAACCAGGTCCCTAGCACTGTAAAGCAGCATTGCTAATCACTGAACCAACGTACCACCTATATCTATTGAATTAGTCCTAGGATAAGTGAATGAACGTTAATGATCTTGACAAGGTAATGCTTAGGAAGGAAATTTTTAAAAAGTGGAACAGAGTTTTAAAGAATTGCTTGAGCTAGGGGATTTCAATTTCTCCAATATTAACTGGGATAGACAAAGAATGAAAGACATAGAGGGTTGGAATAATAAAAATGTGTCTAGGCAAGTTTTTAACCCAACATGTATGAAATTCAGCAAGAGAAAGAACATCCTGGATCTAGTTTTAGAGAACAAAGTTGGACAAGAGGTAAATGTGGCAGTTGATAATAACTATAATTCTGTAAGATTTAAGGTTAGTTAAGGAAAAGGACAAAGTTAGATTGGATATAAAGGTTCTGGATTGGGAAGGTTGGTTTTAATAAGATAAGACAGGATCCAGCCAAAGTGACCTGGGAGCAGCTACTTCCAGGAAAATTCACATCAGAGTAGTGGGAGATATTCAAAATGGTAATTCTGAGACTGCAAAACCAATACATTCCTGAAAAGGTATATCAGTAAGTCCTGAGAACCCTGGATGTCAAGGGATGTATAGATTGGATATGGAATAAGAAACAAAGCTTATGATTGATACCAAAGGCTCAAAACAATGGGGCTGTGTAGAGCAGTATAGAAAGTGTAGGCAACTGCTTAAAAAAGAAATTAAGAGAGTGAAGAGGGGACATAAGAAGACATTAGGTAATATTAAGGAAAATACCAAGGTGTTTTATATTAGGGGCAAGAAATTAACATGGGAAAGAGTAAAATCCATTAGGGACCTGTGGCAACCTGTGTTTGGAGCTAGAAGCCATAGCAGAGGTTTACAAATGAATACTTTTCTTCCGTGCTCACTGCAGAAAAGGACGATGTAGGTATAGAAATCAGGTTTGGAGACTGTGATAATGAATTAGCATAGAGACTGTGGAGGTATTAGTGGTTTTAACAGCTTTGAAAGTAACTAAATCCCCAGGCCTAGAAGGGATGTATCCCAGGTTGCAGTGGGAGACGAGATTGCAATGGCTCTGATCTTAATTTTGAAATTCTCTTTGGCCACAAGTTCAGTGCCAGGGGACTGCAAGAAAGATTAATGAGGTGCCATTATTCAAGCAAAGTGGTAAGAATAAACCAGAAAGCCAGTGTGTCTAGCATCTGTGGTAGAGAAATTATTGGAAAAGTTCTGAGGGACAGAATTAATATCCACTTGCAGGAGCAAAGACTAATAAGAATAGTCTTTGCCAGGGAGAAATCATGTCTCATAAATTTGAATTTTTCAAGCATGTGACTATGTATGTAGATGACGATAATGCATTTGATATAATTTACCTGGACTTGAGAAAGATTTTTGACAAGGTTTCACATGGCAGACTGATTAAGAAGCAAAGAGTCCATGGTGTCGAGGGAAATTTGGCAAGTTGAATGCAAAATTGGCTTTGTGGCAGAATGCAGAGGGTGATAGTTGAGGGTGGACCACAGGGTTCAGTGCTGGGTCTCTTGCTGTCTACAGTGTACAGTGTGTGGTAAATAGTTGGGAGGAAAACCTTAACCTCCAGAAAATCTAGCTGGGCTGGTCAGATTGGTTGAACAGTGGAAAATGCAATGTAATCCTGGAACATGTGAGGTGATGCATTTTGGGAGGACTAACAAGGAAGGGAGTAGACATTGAATGGTAGGAATCTAGGAAGTACAAAGGATCAGAGGGACTTTAGTGTGTATATCCCTAGATTCTTGAAGGCTGCATGAGTGGTAATGTGGTTGTTAAAAAGGAAATGGGTTGCTTGCTTTTATTAGTCAAGGCATTGAATATAAGAGCACTAAGATTATGATGGAGTTGTATATAACATTAGTTGGACCACAGATGGAGTATTGTGTGCCATTCTGATCTCCACATTATACAAAATATCTGATAGCATAATCAAGGGTGCAGAAGAGATTCCCTAGAATGTTGCCTGGGCTGAAGTGATTCACCTATGAGGAGACCCTAAGTAGGCTCATGTTGTTTTTCTTAGAACAGAAAAGGCTGAGGGGGTCTGATTAAGGTGTACAAAATTCTGAGGGCATTGACAGGGCAAAGAAGAGAAAAAAGCACTCTCCTTTGTAGGGGGATCAATAACAAGGAAGCACAGTTTTAAGGTAAGGAATAAGACGTTCAGAGGAGATTTGAGGGATAGTTTTTTTCACCCAGAGGGCTGTGGTCATTTGAAACTCATTGCCTGAATGGGTGATAGAGGCAGGAACTCTTACATCATTTAAGAACTTTTCTTGATGAGCACTTAAAATGCTTTGGTTTATAAGATTACTGGTCAATGAGTTTCAAATAAATGAATGTTGCTCCTCATCTCTGACCTACTCTTGCAGAATTTATATATCTCTAGACTAGCTAGTCCGCTTGAGTTTCTGATCAATGGTAACCCTCAGGATATTGATTGTGGGGATTTTAGTAAAGACAGTGTCTTTGAACGTCAGGGTGTATTGTTTAGATTCTCTCTTGTTGTGAATGATCGTTGCCTAGCATTTCTATGACGCAGACGTTACTTGCCACCTGGCAACTCAAACCTCAATATTCCTCACTTTGCTTACTTTGTTTAATTTTTTTTGATGTACAACACAGTATGTTTTTTAATTTGAAAAAAAAGGTGAAATCTTTTTTTTAAAAATAAGTCTTTATCTAATTATAAACCATTTATACATGCTCAATAAGTTTTATGTGAATACAAAATATTTTGGTAACCCATTCCAAGGATGTAAGATATGGAACATTAAATGAACATTAAACATACAGTATATTGTGAACAGTTGTATCCCTCAGTTGCTCATTATCAGTAAATAATTTTGGCAATTAAGTAGGATTTGATGAAAATAAAGTACATTCATAGAATAAAGTGTTTGTACTTAAAATTACAAGCTATGACAGGCAAAAGCATGTGAACATTTTTGTTAGCTTTTCTCATAGAAAAAAAGTTTTAATCTATCAATTCTAACTTGACATGTTTCCTTTGTGTTACTATAACAATTATAACTTAATTGATAATAGACAAGACAGCAACAGGTTTGTTGAGTCAGAGTAGCACCATCTAGCACTCTTTGTATCACCTTCATCTCTTTACTGGCACTTCATCTTTAGCTTGTTGATACTTGTTCAGATTTCTTCTTTAAAAGTTAACAGTCCCTAACCGGATTTGTAATGGTGGTCAGGGGCTGAGAGGTGGGAAGACCAAGATGAGATGGCCTAGAGATTGGAAAGTATGGGAATTGAGGAGTGTTGATGCAGGATCAATATTAAAATGGGTGGGCTGCTGACAGTCAGAATGTGACTGTTGCCATTTTGATTTGGGGTTGTTTTTCATCATCTAATCTGAATTAAGCATTAACTATTTAAGAATGTTTATTTGGGTCCTGCTCCTCTTTTGTTACCCAAGAGTTCTTTACATCAGGCCTTGATTTCTATTTATCAATTCTACATCAGGCACTGAAGTTTTGAATGGGAACATACAGAGAGAAGAGTGCTACATGCAGCAATAATTAAATATATCTTCTTTTAGGATATCGTTGGTTACTTTATTTGGACTGTTCGAATCCTGCTTTTGAATTTGTGAGGAGTTTTAGTTTATGGAATTGAATGAGCTCAGGGGTTCATTTTTGATAAAGGACTTCTTGTGAACATAATATTTTTGAATGTGTTTGTTTCTAGCACTTGCGATTTTACTAGGAGGAGCAGGAGAAGCTGCAGAAAGGTACACTGAAAGAACAGAGAAAGCCTTGCCTCATACAAGTGTACAGACTCAGAATCTCTTCAGAGAATCTATGAATGATTACAGCACATAAAGCCAGTGGAGTATCAGCATTGGAACTCTCTCTACAAGGGCAGCTTCCTGCTGCCACATCATTGCTTTTACCCGGTGTCCTTGCAAATTTCTGACTTTGCAAATCATTATCTAATTCCCCTTTGAAAGCCATGATTGAATTTGTCTCCATAAGTCTGAATTCTTATGCATATCAGATCTTTACCAATTACTACATAAAAAAGGTTTTCCACATGGTAGGTGTCTTTTCCCTAAGATGGGAGATTTCAAGACTAGAGGGCAGATGTTTAAGGTGAGAGGAGAGAGGTTTTAAAAAGACGTGAGGAGCAAATTCTTTATGCAGAGGATGATTCGTGTGTGGAATGAACATCCAGAAGAAGTGATGGATGTGGACACAGTTACAATGCTCAAAAGACACTTAGATCATAGTAGCAATGCCATGATTTCGGCCAGGATTGATGGATTCTGGTTTTAGGTTCTGGGACTCCAGAGGAGTCTCCTGTTTGGGAGACTTATTCGAGGGGGAGGTCATGATGTCTTTTGATCAGCTGAACCATAAATATGAATTGTCTAGTAGGGACCTCTTTCATTATTTTCAGAATAGAGGCTTTATACAGAAAAAGACCGCACTACAGGTTAATTCCTATAAGTCTGATGTGGATAGGAGAGTACTTCGGTCCACAGGTATTCTCTCGATCAGTACCATCTACCATTTACTGGGAGGTGGCACTTTGAAGGACATTGAATGGCTCTGCGGGATCTGGGCTCAGGAATTGGGAGTGGAGATCTCATCAGAGGCATGGGAGCACATTTGGGAGAATGTGAGAAAGATTTTAATCTATAATAGAACACAAGCTATGCAACTGAAGGTTCTCCAAAGGGCCCGGAATGGCTTGCAAAATTTTAAAAAGGAACATCTCCAATGTGCTCCAAATGCAAAACAGACATTGGTACTCTTACCCATTGTTTGTGGTCATGCCACAAGCTTCATAGATATTGGGGCACTATAGCAAGGGATTTTGGGAACTGAAGTCAAGGTAAATCCAGTATCCCTTCTCTTGGGCCTGCAGAATCTGCCTTCTTTAGATGCACATGAGAAGAAACTGCTTAATATTGTGCGAGGGAGAACATTCTGATGAGCTAAATCTTGGAAAAAACCCTAGACCTTTCGGGATGGCATAGGATAGTTATGGAACATATCCCTCGAGACTTTCTTACAAGTATGGTGCACCAGAGAAAACAGAACTTTTTTATAGGACATGGCGGTACCTTTTTGAACTATGTAGATGCAGACTTGTTGGCTAAAGTGGTTAGGGCCTTTGTGTAGCCACGATTGCTGTGTCTGATGAGCTGGGAGCCCTGAGAGGAAGAATCCGGAATAAATACGGGTATTTCAACTGATGCTCCTGATGGTGGTGAGCTTCAGTGGGGTTGCGCTGAGTGCTGTAATTTAATTTAGTTCAACCTAATTTAATTAAGCTTATTTTGTTTTTATATTGAAATGTAGTATGGGTAGATGTTTTTTGATTTTTTTTATTTGTTTGTGAAGTACAGTAGTTGTTCATTTATTGTTATTGTTGTTATACTATAAGATTGTTATACTATTTTGTGTAATTTTATAATTTTATAAAAAATTCAAAATCTTCCTCAATAAAAACAAGTTTAAAAAAGACACTTAGATAAGTACATGAATTGGAAAGATTTGGAGAGATATGGATCAGGAGCAGGCAGGGTTGGACTTATTTAGTTTGGGATTATGTTTGGCACAGACTGGTTAGATCGAAGGGTCTGGTTCTGTGCCATATGATCTATGACTCTACGACTTTAAGTCACCAGTTCTTCTGTTGCCAATTACCTTAAATCAGTGGTCTGCTTCTTGATCGACTCACTAATGGAACAGTTTCTCTCTACCTAGATTGCCCAAATTCCTCATGATTATGAATATCAAGTCTCCTTTCAATCTTCGCTTTTCAAGGACGGAAGTCAAGCTTCTGTGATCTATCTGCATAGAGTCGTGGAGCATGGAAACAAACCCTTCCATCCAACCAGTCTATGCCGACCATGTTTCCAACTAAACTAGCCCCACTTGCCTGCACTTGGTCCATATCCCACCAAACCTTTCCTAATCATGTACTTATCCAAATATCTTTATCAATATGTTGTAAATGTATCCCCATCCACCACTTCCTTTGGCAGTTCATTCCACACATAAACCACTCCCTGTGTAAAAAATGTTGCCCCTCATGTCTTTTTAAAATCCTTCTCCTCTCACCTTAAAAATGTACCCCCTGGTTTTGAACTCCCCCACCTTAGGGAAAAGACCTTTGTCCTTTCCCTTATCTATGCCCCTCACGAATATATAAACCTCTATAAGGTCACCCCTCCACCTGCCATGCTCCAGCGAAAAAAGTCCCAGCCAATCTAGCTTACTTTTATAACTCAAACTGTCCATTCCTGGCACATCCTGGTAAATCTTTTCAGAACTGTCTCCAGTTTAAAAATACCCTTCCTATAGCAGGGTGACCAGAACTGCACAATACTCCATCAACATGACATCCCAACTCCTATACTTAAAGGTCTGAGCAATGAAGTCAAGCATGCTAAACAATTTTTTAACCATCCTGTCTACCTGTGATACAAAT
Organism: Chiloscyllium plagiosum; assembly: GCF_004010195.1. Lineage (NCBI taxonomy): Eukaryota > Metazoa > Chordata > Chondrichthyes > Orectolobiformes > Hemiscylliidae > Chiloscyllium > Chiloscyllium plagiosum. The sequence goes on from NC_057735.1 coordinate 17,505,758, forward strand.
TTCAAAGAATTATGCACCAGAATCTCTAAGGTCTGTCTGTTCTACAACACCACTCTTTAATTGTATGAGTGCTGCTCTTGCTTGTTTTACAAAAATGCAACACCTCATTTTTATCCAAATTAAACTTCATCTTCCTTTCCTCAACCTATTGAACCAATTGATCAAGATCTGTTTGTAATCTTAGATAACCTTCTTCACTGTCCCCTATACCATCAATTTTGGTGTCATCCACAAACTTACCAACATGCCTCTCCTATATTCTTATCTAAATCATTTACATAAATGACAAACCAAACAGGACACAACATCGACCCTTGTGGAACACCACAGGTCACAGATATCCAGTCCAAGAAACAAACCTCCACCACCACTCTCTGTCTCCTACTGTACAGGCAATTTTGTAAGTAACTGGCAAACGCATCTTGAATTCAATGTGAATTAACTTTAATAATTAGCCTACCATGTGGAACTTTATCAAAGACTTTACTAAAGTCCAAGTAAATAACATCGTTTTAGTTACTTCCTCAAAAAACTCAATCAAGTTTGAGAGACGTGATTTCCCCTGCACAAAATCATGCTGACTATCCCTAACCATTCCTTGTCTCTCCAAATGCATATAAATCCTATATTTCAGAATATCTTCCAACAACTTGTTCCTTATCCATGGAGCCATTCTCATAAGTATTTTCTTCACTCATTCAAATGCCTTCAAATCTTTCCTGCCCAGAATTAAGCGAATGTGGAATTCCTGTTTCTTGGGGCCATGTTATTGGACAAAAACAAATAGCCACATAGAATATGAAAACAAAGGTTATTGGGGAGTTTCCCATACCATCGACAAAGAAAGCAGCACTACAATTCCTGGGATTGAGTGGGTTTTACTGGAAATTTGTATCAAATTTTAGCAGTATGGTTGCTCCACTAACTGACTTATTGAAGAAGTGCTGAAATTTCAATGGATGGCAGTCTGTTAGAAGGCATTTGACAGCCTGAAAGCTGTGTTAACCACTGCCCCAGTATTAGCCACACCTAATTACACAAAGCCATTCAGGATGGCTATCGATGTGAGTGATGTGGGTGTCAGTGCTGTACTCTTACAAGAAGACAACAAGAAGATAGTAAGGCCCACTGGACATGTCTCCAGGAAATTGAATACTCATCAATGGAAATATTTCTCAATTGAGAAGGAGACCTTGGGCTTGGTGTTGGCATTACAGCGTTTCAACAATTATGTTGCCAGTAATGTGTTTGGGACAATTGTATATATCATAAACCATTAAAGTTTTCAGAGAAATTTAAGTACAAAAGTTCCAAGTTGTTGAGATGGAACTTATTGTTGCAGCCATTCAATTTGAAAATTATACATGTGGCAGGATGAGGAAATGTAATTGCTGATGCGTTGTCAAGACTTGGATGAAGAAAGACAGAGGCGTACGGTGGCAGGTGTAAATGGAATGAAATAGAATGTAACAGTGAATATTTGCATGCTTAGTCAATGTAGTATATATATATATATATTCTGGTGTATTAATGGAGTGAGTCATCAGGATTTAAAATGAAGCCATCTTTGTATATTGATGGTTCATTTTTTTTAAATAGAGGAGGTGTGGTGATGCTGTCACTTTAAAAAAAGGTTACTTTGTCCTTAGTTTTTTTGAAGAGCAGTCATAAAGGCAGAGGTGCCAAGGAGTCTAGGGGTTTAACAGGTTAACAATGGAAGGGGAATGGCCAATGCTCCCAGTCTTTTTTAGCTGTAGCAGTCGCAAGAAGTGGGAGTCCAAATGTGTTGCAAGCCTCAGTAAAAGATTCCTCTGACTTTCTCTAAAATCTCTCTCTGGATGTTACTCCCTCCTGCCTGTCAGAATCTATATTTGAATTTAACTTTTTGCCAAGGGGTGTGCTTATGGGATGTTACTGAATTGGAATAGTTAATTAGTTAAGTTGCTGTATCATATTGGTTAAGTTTTCCAATACAGTCAGTTCTGATATAACGCAATAGTTCTGTCCTCATGCGATCTCGCATTATAAGAAAATTGTGCAATAGCCATATCATTTAAACTAATGGGGCCAGAATCATGTTTTGGCAATATAGGTAAGGAAAGTTCATGTTCTATAAATAATGGTTGAAGGCGCATGATTGCAATTGGTTCCATGCATAGCAATTGGCATCAGAACACCGATCACGGAATTGCCTTCTGGTTCCACATGCCGTTACTGCATGTGGACCTCAGGGGCCTGTGTAGCAGGAAAGAAAACTAGAGGGAACATTTCTGGGAAAACTAACATTTATTACCCATCGAACAATACCCCTCAGCTTAATGGTGTGCTTGGTCGTTTCAGAGGATAGTTGAGTCAATCATCATTCCTGGGGTCAAGAGTCATGGGTAGGCCAGACAATGTGAGCAGAGCTGACTTCCTTCCATCAAGGAACTGATTCTATAAGGATGGGTTTTTACAATAATTGGTCATAGTTAACATGGTTGCAATAACTGAAACTAGTTTTCATCATCATCCTCATTAGCTTTACCTTGCTTCATGGACGATGTCTACTCAAGATTGTGAGTTCTTCTCGTGAATCTTTATGTGAGAAAATAGACTGCTCTTCAATCTGCAAAACTTTAGGCACACGGAGCAGCTGGTCCACAATTATTAGTTGAATTTAAGTTCACCCAGCTTCTATCGTGGGGTTTGAACCTATGTTCAAAGAGAAAAAGCTTGGGCCTCTGGAATATTAGTGGCTGTCCCAGTAACTTACTCAAACTTATTCAAATGTCCCAGCTTGCAGCTTTTCTCTCTTCATATGAACCATATCAGAGATTTCCGCCAGCATTTTTCCTTTGTACAAAGATTAGTATCTTCACTTCCATTCAACTTCCCTTTACTTCACACTCCAAAAGTGTTTACTGGCATTGCTGGAAAGAAAAAAGCTTAAAATAGTGGAATTCATTCTGAAGTCATGAACCTTAAGGAAAATAAATTTGATCAATGACAGATAGCCGCTGTATTGTGTCTTCATTTTCTGCATAATAATATTTTTTCATTATTCATTCACAGGATGTGGGCATTAGTGGCTAGGGCAGCATTAATTGCCCATCTCTAATTTGGCCAGAAGGCAGTTAACGATCAACCACATTGCTGTGGGTCTGGAGTCACATGTAGGCAAGACTAGGTAAGGATGGCAGTTTCCTTCCCTAAAGGGAACCAGGTGGGTTTTTCCTTACAATTGATTCATGGTCATCGCTAGATCCCCTAATTCCAGAAACATTTTTTGTTGGATTCAAACTCTACCACCTGCCATGGCAGGATTTGAACCCATGTCCCCAGAACATTACCTGGGTCTCTGGATTAACAGTCCAGCGATGACATTTCTAGGCCATCGCCTCCCCATTGGATTACATGATGAAAGGTGGACAATTTTTTAGAATACTTAATATTTTGCCAGAAGCTAAGAAAACCAATTTGTTCCTCAGCATTCCAATCACTTCTGACGTAGCTCAATCATTGCTACATAGTAATTTCAACTACTGGGATTTACTGTGTTTTATTATGTAATTTCCAGTGTAACATCTCCTAATAAAGGGTGTTCCTTGTTTTCTGGAACAGAGGTGTGGTACTTCCTCTTTTTCTTTTTACAGTCAAACTCATTCATTATTGATTTTCGTACTGTCACTTTCAGGTTCAGGCTATCTATGAAGCAACGTTTGGATTGTTTCTTCACATTTCTGAGCTAAGCCCATCGCGATGATTTTTTTAGAGGCTTTTTAAAAATATATTCATTCAATGGATATGGACATCATTGGCTGGGCCAGCATTTATTGCCGGTCCCTATTTGCCCTTGAGAAAGTGGTAAACTGCGTTCATCAGCCATCCCAGTCAACATGTTCAACTGGATCAAAATCTTACCATTCGATGAAGATAAAGATCTTTTAACCTTTCCTGATATGTTATTATAAACCTCTTTAAATCATGCAGAACTAGTCATGCTAACCTCAGTGAAGAGAGATTGCCAATTCCCAGCTAAAAAAAAAAGCTCAATGTTTGGACTATTTCCTAATTTAAATTAACAAAATTCCTAAAACAAAGGTCAAAATTGAAGAAAATGAATGTGATGAAGTTGGAAAACAGAAATGTTTGATTAAAGGATAAATAGCTGACATTTTCCAAACAATATAGATACTGGAGGGAGATGAATATTTGTGCACCGAATTGACTATTCTCAGCCCTAAGTTTTCATACATCCTTAGAGAGCAAAATTAACAAGACAGCTTGTCAGCAAACATTTGTCATTTTATACAAAAGTGTTTGGGATAATTTCTAACTTTATTGATGGATTTAACTTCCCATCAATTTATCAGACTGAATACATAATTGTTCAGCTTCCTAGCACCAACTTACATGTATTAATTTCCAGTTCTGGAGCCTTTAACAGATGTAGTGCACAATTTTTAACTGTCTCTCACTCAGAAAACTATAAGTAATGACTGTCAAGCTAATATATACTCACTCATGCACCATCATTTGTTATTCACCAGCCCCCTTGAAAGCCACATGGTTTGAATATTTTATCTGACCCATCAGTTTTTATGTTAGGTCATATAACATTAGAAATGAAGGGAATATACTGTATAGGGGCACTGATGAAAACAACATAAATTTATCACAATGATGATATATAAACGTAGTATTCCCCAACAAAAAATAGAACTATTCTTCAGAGTTCCAAAAATAAGAGTCATATTGGTCTTGAATGTTACCTTTGCTTCTCTCACCATAGATGTTGCCAGACCTGCTGAATTTGTTCAGCATTCACTATTTTTATTTCAAATCTTCTCAGGTCCTTGTTTAATACTGTCAGGACATTCCTGTGCTATGATCTTTTGCAACTCCATTAGTTGCTTATCTTCAGCAATTGCAAACTGCAACTTTTCACAATGGCTTTGGCCAAATAAAAACAGATTAATTTTGAGCATGTCTACGACTTCATGATCTAGGCCAATGTGTAGATCAAGAGGACTAATTTAGCCTTTGTGTAGGTTGGATAATCTGCTCAGCATGTCAGATGTAATATCATGGTACCTTAATGGTCATAATTCTTGCACATAGTTAACTGATTCGATTGCGTCACATCTGGTCACTCCCACAACAGTGGGAGTGCTTTGAATAGCATGCATTGTGACCATACTGAGATCAGTGCATTCTGGCAATTCTGGCAGTGTTGGTCTGTTGGCATCTATGGAGGAGAACATTTTGGAAATCCAAGGTGAGCCTACATAGTGGTGACTCTACCAATGCACACCATATGCACTTTGACGGTCTCTTGTACACTATACCAAAAGTGCTGACGTACATGTCTCTCAGAATGCATAATGATAATATATTGGCACTACTTTCGTGATCTTAGCTTTTAGTGTGTGTTGTCCTGCCTTTTAGATCATATGATATCAGTGTTTGCAATGGTTGCTGATCACCTTGTATCATTGAAATGATGCGTAAGGTTAACAATTTGGAAAGCTTGGTCATCTTCTGAAATTTGCCTTTAGCTTAGTCGACTCTGAAGCTCATTAATGTCTTTGGACTTCTGAATACTCTCCTTGCTGCCTGTGTTATAGTGTTGTACCATCATGTTGGTCACCTGTGTTTTGTTTTGGGCTCTGACTTGACCCTTGGAACCAGATATTCTATACAACACCTAAAGCAACCCACATATGCTCTGAATACAGAAGAGAGGATGTGATTGAGAAACACATTTTCTGCCTGAAGTAAGGAAAGGTGTAAAGGAGACCAGCATCATCATATCTACGAAATGTTCCCCAAGTAAGGAATTTTACCTTTGAAATTTTAATATTTCAATTATTTAAAATAGCACCCTCAAAATCTGTTTTGTAAAGAATCACTAGATTTGGCAGAGCCAGAAAGTTGCCACAACATATTTATGTCCTTGGCAATTAAATTCCACCCCTACAATGAAGGAATTTCTAAATTACATTCTAAGGGCTCACTGTCAGTATCGACCTGATAGAATGTGTAATGTTCCTAGATTCCCTGTAATCAACAAATTTCAGTAATAATATAGTACTTGTAACATGATAAAATGTCCCACCTAAGGTACTTCCGAAGAAAGTTAAACGGAATTTGGCACCATGCCAGTATAAGAGAGACTAGGCAAGATGAGCAAAAAGGTGATTGCGTTTGTTTCAAATAAGATTACAATCTTCTAATCCTTAAATGAATAACATAATATGATCACACATCAATGTGATGAATCATACAGAGGATCACAATCTCAGATCATCCTATGGGACTGTTGAGCAGTTCAAATGGAGGAACTCCTTCGAAGGTTGTCTGAGGGATATTGATTAAATGAAATTTCTGCTTTGCTGTTTTGACTAGAAAAAGTTCATATCAGATAGAGTTTTGGTTACACACACCAGAAACTTTTCCTTTGTAACCTGGAGTTAAGGATTTTGCTATCATCAGTAGATATTGTAAGAAGTAATGCTGACCTCTTAATTAATTTCTTAAATTGTGTAGTTAGAAATAGTTGAGTTCAACACTTTGGAGCTGTTTGACCAAGCCTCCTGGGGTGTGAGGAGGGATGGTTACAAATGAGACAAAGGCTCACATTGCAGATTAAAAACTGGCTATGACCCTTCGCAGGGGTTAAGTGGTATGCCATTAACATATAGAATTGCAATTCTTTAGTATTAGGGGTTTCTTCGGAGACAATCTGTCTCTGTGGCAGTTTATACTGGTTAAGTCCTTCCAGCCCCATTGAAAGATACATGAGGTGTTGAAATAAAGCAAAGAATTGTGGAAATCTGAAACAAAAACAGAAAGGCTAGAGAAACTCAGTAGGCCTGGCAGCATTCACAAAGATGAAAGAGTTAATGTTTTGAGATCAGTGAGTCTTTGTCAGAACCATATGATTTTAGGAAACTAAGGTGAGCCTGCATATTGGTGGTTCTACCAATGCACAGGGTTAGTGATCTATTGTATACTGTATAACGGCAACAGTACCACTGAACACAAATGGAACTAGACTAAAATATAAATACTGTGATTACAAGAGCAGGTCAAAAGCCAGGAATCCTGCAGCAAGTAACTCACTTCCAGACTCACAAAACCAGTCCAAAAGACACATATCAGCAGTATGATGGAATTGTCTCAATACATGAAGCTCTAACAACACTCAAGAAGCTTGACACTATGCAGGACAAAGCATCCCACTTGATTGACACCACATTCACAAATATTCAGTCCTTCCACCACTGACACTCAGTAGCAAGCATATTGTATCTGTAAGATGCACAACAGTAATTCACTAAGGTTACACAGATGTAATTTATCAAACCTGAAACCTCTACCACCTAGAAGGTTAAGTGCAGCCAACATATGGGAACACCGTAGGGGGTCGCATGGTGGCTGAGTGGTTAGCACTGCTACCTCACAGTGCCAGGGATGCAGGTTCAATTCCACCCTCAGGCAACTACCTGTGTGGAGTTTGCATGTTCTCCCAGTGTCTGTGTGGGTTTCCTCTGGGTGCTCTGGTTTCCACAGTCAAAGATGTGCAAATTAAATGGATTGGCTGTGTTAGATTGCCCATAGCATCCAGGGATGTGTAAGGTAGGTGGATTAGCCACAGGGAATGCAAGGATAGGTTAGGGAGGTGGGTTTGAGTCAGATGCTCTTTGGAGGGGTGGGCTGAATGACCTGCTTCCACACTGTAGGATGCTATGATTTGTAAATTGCCCTCCAAACCATACATGGAATTATATCATTGCTCCTTTACTGGTTCTGGCTCAAATCCTGGAACTCCCCTTCAACAGCTTTTCACTAACACTTTATTTTAGGCAATTAAGGATGACATTAAATGCCAGCCTAGCCGATGATGCCCACATCGTGCTAGTGAATAAAAAACTGTCTAGATCCACCATGATTTTGTGTCTCATCTCAGTCTTCTCTTTTCCAAGGAAAACAGTCCTGATCTTTCTAATCTTCCTTAACAATTTAATTTCCTCATCTCTGGGAACATTCTAATTAATTATGAAAGGAGCTATAGCCCCATCTATTGACAAATTATGTCATGGCATGTAGGTGAAGACAAAAAGCATTAGAGAAACACCTGCACTGAGTGCAGGGACTCTTCTGGAACACTGGTAGTGCATCTACCTTTGGACTAGGAAGTCCAGGTTCACTTTTTTTCTATTAATTCCTGGGATGTGGGCATTTTTGGTTAGAACAGCATTTATTGCTCATCCCTAATTACCCAGAGGGCAGTTTAATAATAATTACGTTGTTGTGGGTCCGGAGTAACACATCGGCCCGACCAGGTAAAGATGGCACTTTCTTTCCCTGAAGGACATTAGTGAAACAGATGGTTTTTTCCAACAATTATTTCATGGTCATCATTAGACTTTAACACCAGATTTTTATCGGATTCAAATTTCACCATCTGCAATAGCAGGATTCAAACCTGGATACCCATAACATTCCCTGAATCTCTGAATTAACACTCTAGCGATAATACCACTAGGCTATCACTTCCACATGGATTCCAACCCACCCTGAATGTGTGTCATAATGTGCCTGAACAGGCTGATTAAAATAACACCATTCAAATCAATATCCAACAGCAGTCTACCCTGCGCAGATATGTAATAATTGGAATTGATCATCAGGAAGAAGAAATGATGATTATAATAAACAAAAGTGTGAATTGGAATACCAAAAATGTATTCCTGGGATGTGGGCATTTTTATTGGAATACCAAAAATGTATTCCTGGGATGTGGGCATTTTTGGTTAGAACAGCATTTATTGCTCATCCCTAATTACCCAGAGGGCAGTTTAATAATAATTACGTTGTTGTGGGTCCTGCTTTTTCAGAACACATTCAGTTCACCTCAAGCATAGCAACAGTTCGAAGAGAAAACTTCTGCCTCTAAATCTTACGGCATCTAGAGAAGACCCTTAAATGTAACTTGGCCTGTGTTGCCTTTATCAAGAGAACATATTAAAACTCTGTAAGTGCAGCTCAGGAATGATAGGTTGTGTCCATGGGGAAAACAGAATCGAAGAATATAGTGTTGGGGTTAGGTGATAGAGTGACACTTAGTGATAAACTCTGGAATAGAACAATTGCCTAATCTCATATCTGTTTGTGGGATCTTGCTGTGTACATGTTGACTGCTACATTCTTTACTTTACAACAGTTGGCTACGAATACTGTAAAACAGTCTGGGATATCGTAATTAATTTCAAACTCTCTTTTCTGCCTTATTTTCCTCAGTCCCTATCTAGTAGTTCATCTTTCTTTCCTTTCCTTGTTTCTGTCCTTGCCCCAATTTCCACTTTCTTCATCCATTCCTTCCTTCTTTGTCCTCTCCACTCTCCAATATTCAGTCTGTTTACCAATCGTGGGTCTGTCTCCCCTAAAGTTGAGAAACTAATTGCAAAAAAGATGGCAGTCGTTTTGAACTCTCTATTTAGTCATTTGATGTTGAATCCGTATTGAAAATAATTAAGACATTTATTGAAGCATAAGTGAAACTTCATATATTTACTCAGGCACCATTTTACAAAGTTCATTGAGAATTCCATTCCTTGTTATTGTCGTTTGGATAGTCTGTCCCTCATTTTTGTACACATATTTGGATATGAACCTGCTTGGTGTTATTCCTGATCCTTCCATAGCAAGAATGACCCCAAACCTCATAGACATAAGCCAAAAAAAAAGATCCATAGAAAAATCAATCATAGGCACAGCAAGTTCTGTGTTCAAATATAAGCCTTGGATTTCCCTCTTTGGCTTTTCAGTCTCACTACAAGTTTCTTAGCTTGTTTTTTATTTTCACGGTTGGTGACCTAACCTAGGGCCTTGAAGATAGAGTCATCATTGAGTCACTACAAATGAGATAGAGGCCATTTGGCCCTTTGGGTCCGCACTGATCCTCTGAAGAGCATCCCACCCAGACCTATCCCTGGACTGGATCCCTGTAACCTTTCATTTACCATGGCTAATCCACCTAGCTTGCACATCCCTTGATGCATAAATGCTTGATAACAAACATTTTAACTGCAGATAAAATCCAGATTTTAATATAGCAGTTCTAACCAATTTATTGCATCACTTCAAAGTACTTCATTAACTGTACAGGGCTTTGAGACCTCTGATGGTGAAACGTGCTGAATTGGTTGAGGATTATATAAAATGAAATATATGGACTGGCAAGCTTGATAGTATTCTGCAATCTAGCAAAATATAACACTGAATAATAGTAAAAGGATTTGATTATATTTTGATATTTGATTATATTTCAACAACTTACAAATGTTTGAACATTTCCACAGACATAGAAAGAGAGAAGAATTAAGGCTATATAAAGCTCTGTGTCTTACTTACTCTGCTCTTTTTTCTCTAACAATAATAAAGCCACTTAAGATATTGCATCTCCTGGATGTCCAAAAGCCAATTTTGCAGAACCACATGTTTAGAATTAAATTTATTTAATTTATTTTCAGTGTTGAAAGCATAAAATCGGGATCAATTGTGCATTTAACAACCTCAGTTGTTCATTAATAGTTAATTACTTAGTTACGTGTGTTGGGTGGGTTGCCAATTTTGGCATCAAACCACCTTCTGTATCATGCAGGTGAACTCAGGGTTGATGGGAAGGTGGTGGGTTAGCCAACATCCTTATATTATATGCTCCCAAAAAACACTAACCTGACTTTTTAATTTCCTGAAATATCCCATTCTTTGTGCCTGGATCCATTTTATTACATTAAAATGACACCAAATCCAAAGTACTGTTGTGACAACAGCTTTTGTTAGTAATTTTTTTGATACACAGCAATTAGCAAAATCCTTTTTACTTACTGCCACCAGCGTCTTAATGTCAAATTTGTTGTTCCCTTATTTGTCAGGTCAATTGGCTTTCTCATATCTATACATTACATCACATTTCAAAAACAAGTCATACCCAATCTTGGTTGTTTACATAAGAGATAGAAATATTTGTAATTAGTTCAGTGGGAACTTCCACATCTCCTCTTCTGGTTCACTCTGTCTGGAACGTAAACTCTTTCATGCAGATTATCAGCAAGCTATTACAATTTGATGTCAGAAGCCTGCAGATATGGTTCGAAACTCCTAAAACTGGCAGATCCTTTTAGATGCCATCAATATTCAAGCAGTCTGAGAATCATGTTCTGTTCCTTAAAAGTAAAACAAAGAAACCATTATGGCAATTGATAGAAGGACAAGGGGCAAATTTGTCAACTTGTAATTTTCTTTTTGCCAATTTAGACGATAAAATATAACAGGTGAAAATGAGGACTACAGATACTGGAGATACTGGAGAGTGTGGCGCTGGAAAAGAACAGCTGGTCAGGCAGCATCCGAGGAGCAGGAGAATCGAGATTTCGGGCAAAAGCCCTTCATCAGGAATGAGGCTGTGAGCTGAGGGGGGTGGAGGGAGAAATGTGAGGGGGGTGGGGCTGGGTGGAAGGTAGCTGAGAGTACGATAGGTAGATGAAGGTGGGGGTAATGGTGATAAGTCGGAGAGGAGGGTGGAGCGGATAAGTGGAAAGGAATTTGAACAGGTTGGACAGATCATGAGGGTGGTGCCAAGTTGGAAGATTGGAACTGGGATAAGGTAGGGGGAGGGGAAATTAGGAAACTGGTGAAATTCACATTGATGCTGTGTGGTTAGAGGGTCCCAAGGTGGAAGAACACTATTCCAACGAGCCACCACACACTGCAACACAGACAAACTTCGGAAAACAGAGGAGAACCACCGATACAACGTATTCAAGAAGAACGGATACTCAAATAATACAATGCGCAGATTCCTCAAGGACAAACCACGACAAGCAGACCAAACACAGCCAGAAACCCTAACCACCTTACCATACATCAAAGAAGTTTCAGAAATGACAGCCAGACTACTAAGACCCCTCGGAATTCTAGTAGCACACAAACCCACCAACACTCTCAAACAAAAACTAACAAACTTAAAAGACCCAGTACAACCCATGGACAAAACCAACGTCATCTACAAAATTACATGCAAGGACTGCCACAAACACTACGTAGGACAAACAGGAAGAAAGTTAGCTACCAGGATACACGAACACCAGCTAGCCACAAAAAGACACGACCCTCTCTCACTCGTAGCCCTACACACGGATGAAAAAAAACACCATTTCGACTGGGACAACACATCTATCCTGGGACAGGCTAAGTAATGACATGCCAGAGAATTCCTAGAGGCCTGGCACTCCAACCACAACGCCATAAACAAACGCAGAGATCTAGATGCCATCTATCCCTCAGAAAATGAACAGGAAGTGACATCACCACAAACCCCAGGAACCCCATCCAGGAGAAAGATATAAATAGAAAGCAGGAGACAACAGCTTCGCTTCACTTGGATGTCTTCACTGATGATGTTACCTAGCCAGGTAATGAAACGTCTGGATATCAAACCTACAGCTCAGCGAGCAAACCTAGACCCTAGAGGCGTTCTTCCTCCAGACATCAGGGGTGGTTAGGGAGTGGCGATGGAGGAGGCCCAGGATCTGCATGTCCTTGGCGGAATGGAAAGGGGAGTTGAAGTGTTCGACCATGGGGCGGTGGGATTGATTGGTGCAGGGGTCTTGGAAATGTTCTCTGAAGCACTCTGCAAGTAGGCATCCTGTCTCCTCAATGCAGAGGAAACCGCTATAATTCTCATACTCATCAAATTAGACTGTGTAAACAGGCAGCACAGCTAAACAACTTACTAACATCATTATATCTTAGCCCACTTCCTTCCCCCCTAAATAAGAAGGCTACAGATAAGATTGTGTCTGACACTTGGAAATATATTTTGATTATAATGCTGCTCAGCACTTTTTTCCAGCAGGGACTCCCAGCCCCCCTGTGGGAAGAAACATCAGTTGGTAATGTATTATCAGACCTTTTAATCAGAACAGCAGAAATTCACAATTAAATGTTAAATCAATAGTAAATTGTGATGTTAAAGATTACATAATAATCAAAAGTACCCACTTTGATTAGCTACAGTCAACTAAACACAATTGCTGATATTTACTGCTCATGTTATCATCAATTTCAAGGAATGTAAATTTGTGTATTTAGATAATCACAGGTCAGTATTGATGGCAACTGGAGGAAAGATTTGTGATCTAGACAATCTTACCATCCCAGCAATAGAACTTAATATGTGAGACAGCAACAGAAAGAAGGAGTTTTAGAAATCTATTCAGATTATAGAACAGCAGAAGTTTTATGAATATAAAAACAAGCAACAGGATTAGTCCATTCAGCCGTTGAGCTGGCTCTGCCATTCAATAAGATCATGGCTGATCTGACTGGAACGTCAAATCCATTGTTCCTGCCTATCCCAGAAACCTTTCACCCACTTGTTTGAGAAGATTTTAAGTCTCCCTTAAAAAAAATTCAAGGGCTCTGCTTCCACAGAATACCGAAATATCATGATCCTCAGATAAATAATTTCATTTAATTTATGCTTTAAATGGGAGATCCCTGATTTTTAATCAGAGACACCTGGTTCTAGATCCTCTTCATGTCGACTTTGTCAAGACCCCTCAGGATCTTAAATGTTTCGCCAGTGGATACATACCTAGCCTGTCCAATTCTTCTCTGAATCAATTCCAAAGTATTTATATCCTTAATTAAATGAGATGACCAGTATACTAGATGTGATCTCAGCAGCATATTGTACAATGAAAACATAATCTTTTGTATTCAATTCTCTTCACAATAAAATATAACATTCTGTTGACTTCCCTAATCACTGCATACTACCATTTTGTGATTCGAGGACTCGGATCTCTCTGCATTTCAGAACTCTGAAGTGTCTCACCATTCTGTAATCAAGTCTTTGGAAAGGAAGTTCAATGCAGGACCTTTTGACTCAAAAATAAGAAACCTATCATCAAGCAACACCTAATAACTAAATGTTCTGCAGAACCAGCATTGAGCATAAGTAATATCCGAATCAAACGATCTGACTTGGAAAGCTGTTCTGGTTTCCACTCTTTTGTCTTTTGTCTTGTTTAGATGCTCCAAGCCACATAAAGGATTATCCTTTCTTTGAGAAACATGGCCAATTATGGCGGAGATGATTCGATGGACCGAATGGCATAATTCTGCTCTTATATGTTATGAACTTATCTGGTAAATGGATTGAAAACCATTTACTGAGAAGAATGGAGTTGTTCAAGAGTTTCAGTATCCTCTGAATTGTATCGCAGCTAAACCCAGACAGCCATGAAAGAAATATGGGACAAAAACTTTAGTAAAATATAAAACATTCGAGGAGAAAGTGAGGACTGCAGATGCTGGAGATCAGAGCTGAAAATGTGTTGCTGGAAAAGCGCAGCAGGTCAGGCAGCATCCAAGGAGCAGGAGAATCAACGTTTCGGGCATAATCATTCCTGAAGAAGGGCTTATGCCCGAATCGTCGATTCCCTTGGATGCTGCCTGACCTGCTGCGCTTTTCCAGCAACACATTTTCAGCTAAAATATAAAACAGTCAATCACATGATTCAATAAATTGAGGTTTCTTTTTGGTTGCCCTCACTAGTCAGTGAACCAAAAACTTCAGTTGCTTGAACACGTATTAAGATTTTTGTCAGTAACTTAATAGAACATTACAGCGCAGTACAGACCCTTTGACCCTCGATGTTGCACCGTCCTGTCATACTAATCTGAAGCCCATCCCACCTACACTATTCCATGCATGTCCATTTGCCTGTCCAATGACGACTTAAATGCATTTAAACTTGGTGAATCTACTACCGAAGCAGGCAAAGCATTCCATACCCTTACTACTCTCTGAGTAAAGAAACTACCTCTGACATCTGTCTTATAACTATCCCCCCTCACTTTAAAGTTGTGTCCCTTCGTGTTTACCGTCCCCATACTTGGAAAAAGGCTTTCCCTGTCCACCCTATCTAACCCTCTGATTATCTTGTATGTCTCTATTAAGTCACCTCTCAACCTTCTTCTCTCTAATGAGAACAGCCTCAAGGCCCTCAGCCTTTCCTTGTAAGACAGTCCTTCCATACCAGGCAACATCCTAGTAAATCTTCTCTGCACCCTTTCCAAAGCTTCCACATCCTTCTTATAATGCGGTGACCAGAACTGTACACAAAACTCCAAGTGTGGCCATACCAGAGCTTTGTACAGCTGCAGCATAACCCCCTGGTTCTGGAACTCGATCCCTCTATTAATAAAGGCCAAAACACTGTATGCCTTCTTAACAAGCCTGTCAATCTGGGTGGCAACTTTCAGGGATCTGTGTACATGGACACCGAGATCTCTCTGCTCATCTGCACTCCCAAGAATCCTACCATTAGCCCAGTACTTTGCATTCCGATTACTCCGGCCAAAGTGTATCACCTCACACTTGTCCACATTAAAGGAGTCTTGTTGGAATTTTCAAAGCATATTGTACTGTTTAGAAAGTCTACACAAAAATCTCTGGATCAGATGGAGCAGAAATAAGAATGTGTCACAATACTTTTGAATCCCCAAGTAAGTAATTGCACTGTATCAGTCACAGCTCTGAGTTCGAGGGTGATTCAAAGGGAAGTTGAGAGACATTAGCTGTTCCATAAACAGGGCACAAATAAATTAACAGCTGTGTTTGTACTGTGGTCAGTTTCAGAACCATTACATTAATATGGGTGATGTGGAGGTGCCGGTGTTGGACTGGGGTGGACAAAATCAGAAGTCTCACGATACCAGGTTATAGTCCAACAGGTTTATTTGAAATCACAAGTTTTGGAGTGCTGCTCCTTCGACAGTGGAATTAATTTGAGTAGCAAGCAATTTTAAAATTGGTAGTCCCACCAAACCTTTGACTAGAATTATTTGTAGTTTCTCATCAGCCTAAACTAATTTAATTGATTGTGATATTGTAATTGAAAATACAGAATATTTCCTGAGAGGATCAGGAATTTGTTAACAGTTGAATACAAGCTTCTAAATTCTAAACTTACAATTTTTATCATAGTCTGCTTTATTTAAAATCAGGAATGCTGCAATTACAGCTTTTTCTGCACAATTTGTTACATTTGTGAGTAGAATATGAAATGTGTAATGGCATCGCAGCCACAAAACAACACTACTCACAGCTGACAGGAAATGGCTGACACTCCCTTGTACATATGACACTATTCTCATCCTTGTCATTGTTTAACCGTAATACCACACAGTTTATCTTCTGTAGCTACGTCCGATCTGAATGGCACCACCTCTCTGTCCCCAGTGCCCAATGCAGAACTGCATCTGATCATTATCAAGTAGTGGAACATAACAAAGGGGGAAATAATTGGATAACTCCAATTAAAATATGGGATTTTAAACACAATAAATCGCCACGTATGCATAGGAGATAATCAATTGTTGTATGTCCTTACCTGATATTTTCTCAACACTTTTTGCTGTTGCACCTAATGGAAGTAAACATTAAATAAGTTACAAAGTAAAAGCAAAATCACTGTATTAATCACAGCAGTTTTAAACTAATTTAGATTCTGTAGTTCTCTGATAATGGGTAGAGAATCTGATTAGTGTAGTATTAAGTTAAGAACTAAGGAAACTCAAAGTGTTGAGTTGGCCAACTGCAACAGCAAATGCCAGAATTGACAATTAAGTGATGCGTTAGAGTCCATAGTCTGTACAATATCAGTGCTTTTAAGGGAAGATGAGAGAAAATTGAAAACAAATTGTACTAAGGCATCTGCAATTTCACACTGTCTGATGTTATACTTCAGCTTGCATCATGTAGAAACAGCTCATTCAGCAGGTTCTGTCAATATATTTTCTATTATACATTTCAAAGTCAGTAAATGACTCACCATTACCTCTGTGTTTATTCAGTAGGACGACAAAAAGAATGACAGCATTAAGAAGTTTCACGGACAAATAGAGGACCACGACTAAGAAAACAGTGTTCCATTTCATTGAAAGACTGCAAAGTAAAAAAAAAATCATGTTTTCTTCATGGAAGGTCTTACCAAAGTACAGTACACAAACATGGCACAAACATACTTTGCTAACATTAAAATTGAAATTGCACGACAACAGCAAGCAAGGCTAAATAAACTGTGTGAAGATTGCACTTTTATAAAGTCATAGTGTCATACGGCAGACTGAAGGCCCTTCCACCCATCAAGTCTACAAATTGTTGCAAGCACAATACCTTGTTTGAAGAAACACTGTGTAGAATTTAGTTGAATTACTTCCAGTATTCAGATGCTCATGAAATTTACTGGAATATGAAAAAATGTAGGAGTAAAATTCAGCCTATTGACTCTGTTCTGCCGTTTGATCATGGCTAATGTGTGTCTCAACCCATTCTCCTGCTTTCTCCCCATAACCCTTGATCCCCTTACTAAATAAGAACCTATCCTTCTGTCTTAAATCCTTCCTTAGGTGCCCAAAACTGCTCCAAATGATAGATAAATTGGTCTGATTCATCCCATTCCCGGAACAACTCTCCACTCATCAGATATCCCCATAGACCAGCATCCTTTCTGCCTGTGCAGCTTTGAAAAGCTGATGTGCAACCTGACAAGTGTTGGTATTCCCTGGTTGTCCCTCACCATTAATGTAATGACAGAGCAGCCACAAAGCAACACTGCACATTGCCAATGGCAGCTGACAGGAAATGGCTGACACTCCATATGACACTATTTTCATCTTTGTAATTGTTTAACCATAATGCCACACCATTTATCTTCTGTAGCTTCATCCAACCTAAATGGCACCACCACTCTGTCCCCAATGCCTACTACAGAACTGCATTTGATCATTGTCCAGTAGTGGAACATTACAAAGAGACAGGCAATTGGACAATTCTAAACTGGAGCATTTATTTACAGCCACCAAAAGTAAATATAAACAAACCAAAGCAGGCTGTAGTTCACCCCCACAACGCAAACTAATGACCAATTTATGAGTCTGCACTCCAAAATGGTCCACTCAGATCTCATCTACTAGAGTTGGATTTCAATCAGGTCTTGTTGGGCTTGTAGAGCCCAACTCATTTGAGCTCTGACATGGTCAAGGAGAACCTCCTCATCCCCAGTGTCCTCACCCTTGTGGGAAGACTACTTCACTCAGCATCAACCCAGTGCTTGATTGAATTCTGCCAATCCTTTAAAAAATAAAATTTATCATAGGCAAACAACAAATGCAGCAGAGCAAAAAGTTTAGCTTGTGCAGGTAGCCCCTCCCTCATTTCCTATCAAGAAACCATGCATTATATCAATACAATTGGCTGCAAACCATATTAAGATACTAAAATATGAAGAATCAACTTTCCCAATCTCAGCTGTAACATTCAATTAAAGCAGATTCTGATCTTGTATTTAAGTACCTTTGCACACAGGTGGATATGTTCCATTGTGCAGGCAAATGACGGTTGCTATGCCAATCAATGAGTAGCCAACATTACATGAATATTGTGCCATCATCCCGTATGTCCACGTGTTCACTACTGAATACTGTAGTATTGATGCATTCCCATTACCAATATAAGGTGGCACGGTGGCTCAGTGGTCAGCACAGCTACCACACAGTGCCAGGGGGTTCTCCTTGATCATGGAATGTTTAATTCCATCCTTGAGTAATTTTCTGTGTAGAGTTTACACATTCTCCCTGTGTCTGTACAGGTTGCTGCCCACAGTCCAAAGATGTGCAGGTTAGGTGGATTGCTATGCCAAATTCTCCTCTTCTCTCTTCACTGTCCAAGGCCTCAAACACACCTTTTAGGTGAAGCAGTACTTCTTTGAAATGAGTCTACTGCATTCACTGATCATATTATGGTAATTACATTGTAAGAGTGGAGACTGGATGACCACTTTGTATCCACTGGATATCCACCCCATCCATAAAAATGACTCTGATCTCCCAGTTGCTTCCCATTTTAAGAACCCATGTTGCTTCCATACTAACCTTTCAATCCTGGGCATGCTACAAGCTCCAATGAAGCTCAATGCAAGCTGAACAAACAAGACCTCATTTTTGCTTCGGCAGCTTACATTCTGGGTTCCACAACTTCAGAGTATGACCCGTGTCCTCCACTTATCTCATATCAGCCCAATCATGGCCATGACTTGTAGACTTTGCTCTCAGCAGAGTGGGTCCATTTTTGCCTTTCAAACCTTCATTTACACTTGTTTTACATCGCTATTCTCCTTTACCGCTATTAGCACTGGCATTACCTTTTCGCTCTGGGCACCCTCACAATCTGTTCCCCTCACTCCTCCTCACCCTCTGTCAACAGCATAAAAAACACACATTTTCAGTCCCTTGCAGTTCTGGAAAAAAAGAGTCATACTGGACTCAAAAGATTAACTTTTATTTCCTATCTTCACAGATGCTGCCAGACCTGCTGAGTTTTTTTCAGCATTTTCTATTCTTATTTCATATATGATCACGTATCACTGAAATCATGGACACTGAAACACAATCATGTATCTGTTCCTGCTGACTGTCAGAATTATTCAATATGTAAAATGTTGTTTCTATGTACTTCATCAATATAGTGTCAATTATCCAACTACTGGTGTAAGGATATTGCTTTAAAATACATATTTTGTCCTTTTTTTATGAAGAAAGATTGAGACAGAGGTATAGAGCAGTCTACTTCATGGCAATCAAGTAAACAGCTTGTGAGGCCTAGGGTTTTTCTAAAATTGGAAGAATTGAAGCAGCCTTAATGGATGTGGTCAAGCTCCCACAGAACCAAGGGTTTCTAGTTTAGCTTTCAATAGCTGTTGGGTTGTGAAAGCTGCTACATCTCTCTCACTTTGCTACAGCTGAGAGCTTGGATTGTCTTCCTGCTGCTAGAATTGCATGTGAGACTATCTATTTTACTGACTTTGCC
Source organism: Chiloscyllium plagiosum (assembly GCF_004010195.1). NCBI lineage: Eukaryota > Metazoa > Chordata > Chondrichthyes > Orectolobiformes > Hemiscylliidae > Chiloscyllium > Chiloscyllium plagiosum. The sequence continues at coordinate 17,525,688 of NC_057735.1, forward strand.
TTTGCTGAGGGTGTCAAGAGTGTGGTGCTGGAAAAGCACAGCAGGTCAAGCAACAACCAAGGAGCAGGAGAATTGACGTTTCAGGCATAAACCCTTCATCGGGAATGAGGATGGTGGGCCGGATGGGGGCTGAGAAATAAATCCCCATTTGAACTATAGTGCATGAATAAAGTATGTTTTGCGTCAAGCCTGGTAGTATGACCAATTGAATTGCATGTGGAACACAATGGCACTTGCCTTTAAAATAAGAAAAGGTTAGGGTCTAGGCTATCTCCTTGATATGTTTTGAGGGGGTTTGGTCTGGTCCATAACACTGGTTGCATTGGTTCTTCACATAATTATTCAGTTTCACAATGCACAACAAATTTAGGATTAGGTGATCACCACCCCACTTTCCAAACATCGCCAAGAACTTTGGAAATGGATTGAATATTAAGGGAATGGCAAGTTCTCCTCTCTCTAAAGATTTATGGTTGGGTGCAACCTGTGTGTGTGACCAATGTGTGCAAACTTTGTTAATGTGAAGCTATACCCAAGTATTCTCCAATCTCATTTGAATACACCTGAACAAAAAGCAGGTGCAAATTAGTGCAAACAATTGAGGACTCAAAGAAATATTGATCCATCTTTGAAACTTATAATTTCAGTGAGTTCATCAGCAAAGGCAGCATTTGCTGCCCATCTATAATCACCTGTGAACTGAGAGGCTTTCTAGACTTTTTCAGAGTGCAGTTAAAAGTCGGCCATTTTTCTGTGGGTCTGGAATATTGGGTAAGAATGGCAGATTTCCTTTCCTGAAGTACGTTGGTGAACTAGATCAGTGCTCACAACAATCATTACCACATTCCAGCTTTATTAAACAAATTTAAAACTTATCACCTATGCTGGTGGGGTTTGAACCAGCAACCCCAGAGTATTAGCCTAGATTTACTAGCTACTGGCATTACCACTATGCTACCATGGCTGTCAAAATTCTAAACAGCTGCCATCTAATTCAATTCATCCATACTTTCTCTCTTGGACAATTCATTCACTTAGTTCCATTCATTTCATCCTTATCCATCTTCTAGAATTTTTATCTTCATGTGTTTTACTGGCATTGATATGTTGTGCCAAAAGGCCTCCATCTTACAGAGTTCGTTCAATGACTATTTCCCAATTTAAATGATTCAGAGGGAGTGTCGCTCCGAAAGCTAGTGTGCTTCCAATTAAACCTGTTGGACTATAACCTGGTGTTGTGTGATTTTTAACTTCCCAATTTAAAGCTATTAAGAAATAAGCTTCAGCCACTATTTCATGTTGCAACAGCCATTATGCCTCTGAACCTTACCCATCAGGAATAAAACATCAAACACAAGAATACAAATGTTAAATTTGAAATGTTGGGGAACTGGGAGTCAATGCTGTGAGGAAAAAACAGGGCAAAGAGAAAAACTGTAACTTATCCACAATCAAGTGTCAGCCAAACTGACAAAGATGAAGGGCAGAATTAAACCCAAGTGACAGGGTTTCAATCTGCCAGCTGGGGAGTTGGCAAGAGACCCACATTGCCTCCATTATGGAAGGCTCTCCAATAGTAAGTGCCTCAAGTGGCCAACAGCAGGTTCTCCCCAGCTTCAAGGACCTGATCAGGGTCAAAACTTCAGCTTCTCCTACCTGAGAGCTGCCAGCCAGTCAGGGGTTGGCAACTCTTCATTGTGGGCAGAATTAAAAAAAGAGCATCAATACCTGCCGTCACAGCTCAGGATCAGTGAGGGTCTCCAGGTCAGAACTTGTTAAGTGGGATAAGGGTTGTCAGGCGTACTTAATTGGGATGGAGGCAGAAAGGCAGCACGGTCCCCACCTGACACCATCCCACTTCTGATCTATGATGTAGGAAAGGTCACTGATGAAGCAGCTGAAGATGGTTGGGCCTATGACACTATCGCACAGATGTCCTGGAGCTGACTTCCAACAACCACAACCATCTGCCTAGGTGCAGGTATGACTGCAACCAGAAAAGAGTTTGTCCCCTGAAACCTATTGCCTTTAGCTTTGCTAGGGTTCCTTGATGCCATACTCAGTCAAATGTAACCTTGACATTAAAGGCACTCACTCTCACGTCGCCACTTAAATTACATTCTTTTGTCCATGTTTGAACCAAGATTATAATGAGGTCAGGAACTGAGTGGTCCTAGCAAAACCCAAATTAGACGATAGTGAGCAGGTTGCTGCTTGATAGCACTGTGGGTGAAACTTTTCGTCACTTTACTGATGATCTAGAATAGACTGACAGGACAGTAATGGTCTGAGCTGGTTTGTACTGCTTTTTGTATATAGAACATACCTGGGTTACTTTTCACATTGTCAGGTTGATGTTAATGTTGTAACTGGAGTGGAACAGCTTGGCTAGGGAAGCAGCAAGTTCTGGAGCCTAAGTCTTCAATAATATTGCCAGAATGTTGTCAGGGCCCATAGCCATAGCGCCTCCAACTATTTCATGATATCATGTAGAGTGAATCGAATTGGCATCTGTGATATTAGGAATACCTGGAGAAGGCGGAGTTGGATCATTCACAGTACGTCCGGCTGAAGATTGCTGTGGAAGCTTCAGCCTTATCTTTTATATTGATGTGCTGGGCTCTTCCATCATTGAAGAAGGGGATATTTGTGAACCCTCCTTCTGCAGTGAATTGTTTAATTGTCTACCATCACTCAAGACTGGATGTGGCAGGACTACTCTGTTTATCACTTGCTGCTTGATAATTTTACCTGTTTAACACTTCATTTTCAGATCCCCTGGCTCAAAGGTAGTAGTTGAGTGGGACATGTTGAGGGTTATGAGGTTGCAGATTGTGCTGGAGAACAATTCCTCTGCTGTTGATGGCCCACAGCACCTCATGAATGCTCAGTCTTGAGTTGCTAGATCTATCCCATTTAGCACAATGATAGTACCACACAACACAGTGGAGGGTATTCTCAATGTAGATGGGATTTTGTCTCCACAAGGACTGTATAGTGGTTACACTTAATGATACTGTGGACATATGGATTTGCAGCCAGCAGAATGGTCAGGATAAGGTCAAGTATGTTTTTCCCTCTAAAGGGAAAAAGGTATATAAGACTTCAATAAATTGAGAAAGCAGGACAAAACAATTCAAGTTTACATTTCACAGTTTGAACCTATGGATGATGCGAAGAAATTCTTCTTTGTGGAATAATGAACTTCCTATCTAACAGCACTTTAGGAGTTCTTGCACTATAAGTACTGCTGCAGTTCAATAAGTTACAAATCACACAACACCAGGTTGATGAAAGACTTAACAACAATCTAGGTTTGTTCAGTATATCATTTTAATTGTATGATACTGATCTTTTACTATAAATTCTGTGACGTATGATCCTGCCCACTAGTTAGCTGATGAAGGAGCAGCACTATAAAAGCTAGTACTCCCAAATAAACCTGTTGGACTATAACCTGGTGTTGTGTGATTTTTTTTGTAAAACTTTGTCCACCCCAGTCCAACACCAGCACTTCCACATCACAGTTCAAGGAGGCAGCTCATAACCATCTTCTCCCATTTCTCAATGAATGGTGAATATATCCTAGCCCAGCTAGTGAGGCCCCCATACCATGAACAAATAATAAAAATCAGACTTTCAGGAAGAATACTAGAGTCAAATACCTTGGAATCTTTGAAGAAAGAATCAGTGCAGTAATAAGGAACACTAGAATTTTTTTCTTTCCTCAGATTAGGACAATAAGAAGCTAACAGTAAGCTCACGGAACAGGACATAATCTTTCAATTGGACACATCACAGCCTTCCAGAATCAATGCTGACTTCAACAATTTCAGGTTAGAATTCCTTGTCCTTTATTTACATGGAACATAGTGAATTAGACTGGGGAGTTACACGTGCAAATTGATGCGATACTGTGGCAATAACAGACCTGACTCAAAAAAGTCAGGATTGGGTTTTAAAGATTCTTGGGTGTTTAGAAAAGGTAGAATGCGTGCTGGAGGAATAGGACAGCAGGGGATTCAAGGACAAAAAGTACAATCTGGCTAGAACTGAGGAACCACAGAAGAATGCAGTTACATTGTCTTGTGCAGTCTACAGAGCATCAATTGGTGTCAAGTATATACAGCAACAAATTTGCAAGAAAAATGTACATGGCAATACCATTATACAGTGAGTATAATTGGGGTCTTTAACTATCTGAATGCAAACTAGGACAGTAGAAGTGTATAGGTGGAGAGGGACAAGCATGCTTAAAGTATGTTCAGGAACATTTCTTACAACAGTTTGAAAACATGCATTATTGGACCAAGTTTTGGAAAATTAGGTGGGCCAGGAAGATCAAGAACAAAGAGAAATAGCAAAGGTTGAGGATAGGTGGAAAATCATAATAGAGAATCAAATACAGATTATGAGAAATGACGAACATGGAAACCCAAATCTCCTAGAGGCATGTTAGTAGCAGGGTGGTACAAACAGTCGAGCCAGTTTGGGACAAAGAATAGGGGATTTACATATGGAAGGAAGTTATGGCTGAGATTTTAAATACTTTGCATCTGTCTTTGTCACAGATAAACACAACATAGGCTACGATGACAGAGGAGGAAACTCTAATCAATTTTGAATCCATATAGTGACAAGAGGGAAGTGATGGATAAACTATCAATACTTTAAGTTGAAAAGGAACCAGATATAGTGCATCTAAGGATATTGAAGGAAGTTAGTGAAAATTGTAGGGGAAAAGCCATCCTCCCCAAGACTCAGGGAAGGTGCCACAGTACTGTAGAATTGGAGCCATTGTCCAAATAAAGGTTCTAATGATAAGCTCAGCAATTAATTAGTCAGCTTACCTTCAATAGTGGGAAGCTTGTAGGAAGTTATTTATGACAAAATTTGTAGTTATAGGGAAAAGGTGAGTTGTTTATAAAGAGCAAGCATAGATTTCTGAATGGGAAATCATGTTTAACTAACTTGCTGCAGTGCTTTGAAGAGGCAGCAGAAAGGGTTGATGAAGATAATGCAATTGATGTATTGCTGCTTATACCACTGAGCACACAAGTAGTCTTATGTTGTGACTTCACCAGGTTGACATCTCATTTGTAAGCATATCCTCTTATTTTTTCATTAAGTGAAGATTAGCCCCCGGCTTGACAATTACTGATAGAATGAGGGATATGCCTAGCCTTGGGGTGGCAAGTTGTGTTTGAACATAATTACACTGCCGCTAATGGCCTGAACACTCATGGATGACCAATTGAGTTACTAGATCTGTTTGAAACCCATCCCATTCGGCATAATGATTGTGTTGTGTGTCACAATGTTGGATATCTTCAATAGGAAGATGGGACTTCACCTCCAAGATTGTATTGTGATCTCTACTGCTGATACTGCCTTGGACAGATGTATCTGCATCAGACAGCTTAGTCAAATGTTTTTCTGACTTGTTGGTTTCTTAGTCACCTGGCACAGCCCAGTCTAGCATAAGTGTCCTTCAAGACTCCACTAGCTTGGCCAGTAATGCTACTGCTGATCCCTCACTGATAGTTACTGAAGATCCTCACCCGAACTACGTTCTGTGCCCTAGTCACATGGAGGCGTACTAATTCATCAGTTGAGGTAGGGGTGTGGTAACCAATGACAGGTTTCATGCCTATGCTTTACCTGATGCATCAACACTTCATGGGAACAGTACAGCACAGAACAAGCCCTTTTGTTCACCAACACAATGCATTTTGGAACTAAAGACTTGCTTCTACGCAGTCTGTATCCAACCACTCCCTGCCTATTCACATATAGAACATAGAACGTTACAGTGCAGTACAGGGCCTTTGGCCCTCGGTGTTGCACTGACTTGTGAAAATAATCTGATGCCCATCTAATCTACACCTTTCATTATTATCCATATGTATGTCCAATGCCCATTTAAATGCCCTTAACGTCAGCGATTCTACTGCTGTTGCAGGCAGGCCGTTCCACACCCTACTACTGAGTGAAGAAAATAACACTAAAATCTGTCCAAACTCTATCACCCCTCAATGCCTTCACCATCAAAGGAAAAATGCTCTAATTGTCCAGCCTATCGAACCCTCCGATTATATGTCTCAATTAAGTCACCTCTCAACCTTCTTCCCTCCAACAAAAACAGACTCAGTTCCCTCAGCCTTTCCTCAAGGCCTTCCTTCCATACCAGGCAACATCCTAGTAAGTCACCTCTGAATCCTTTCCAAAGCTTCCTCATCCTTCCTATAATGTGGTGACCAGAACTTCATGCAATACTCCAGGTGCAGCCTTACAAGTGTCTTTACAGCTGAGGAATGACCTTGTGGCTCCAAAACTCAATCCCCTGACCAATAAATGCCAACACACCATATGCCTTCTAAACAAGCCTATCAACCTGGGTGGTAACTTTCAGGGATTTAAGCACCTGGACACAGATCTCTCTGTTCATCTACACTGCCAAGAATTTTACCATTAGCCCAGCACTCTGCATTCCTTTTATTTCTTCCGAAGAGACCTATTGCACTTTTCTGCATTAAACTCCATTTGCCACTTCTCAGACCAAGTCTGCATCTTATCTATGTCCCTCTAACCCACATCCTTTGGCACTACCCACAACTCTGCCTACCTTAGTGTCATCCACAATTTTACTAACCCATCCTTCTACGCCCACATCCAGATCATTTATAAAGCAGTGGCCCCAAAATAGATTCTTGCGGCACACCACTGCTAACTGAGCTCCAGGATGAACATTTCCCATCAACCACCACCTTCTGTCTTCTTTCAGCTAGCCATATTCTGACGCAAACCGCTAAATCACCTTCAATCCCGAAACTCTATTTTCTGCAATGTGTGGAACCTTATCAAGTGCCCTACTGAGGTCTATATACACCACAGCGACCACTTTACCTTCTTCCACCTGTTTTGTTACCTTGTCAAAGAACTCAATAAAGGTTAGTGTGACACCTATCCTTCACTATCCCTAATCAAATTATTCCTTTCCAGATGATTATAAATCCTATCTCTTATAACCTTTTCCAACGCCTTACCCACAACCGAAGTAAGGCTCTTTGTAAACCTCAATCACATCTAATCTTGTAGCCGGTATCTCCGTATTCTCACTAACATTGCCCTTTTCCAATGTGAATACTGACGAAAAGTATTCATTAAGCACTTTCCCCATGTCCTCAGATTCCACACATAAAACTTTCCACTACTATCTTTGCCTGGCCCTAATCTTACTCTCGTCATTCTTTTATTCCTGATATACTTATAGAAGGCCTTACAGTTTTCCTTGATCCTATTTGCCAACAACTTCTCATGTCCCCTGCTGGCTCTTCTTTTCTGGCCTCACTTATAACTCTCAAGCCCCCTGAGTCTTCACGCCTTATCCTCACATAAGCCCTCTTCATCCTCTATGTTGAAACTTTATTGCTGGAACAGCACAGCAGGTCAGGCAGCATCCAGGGAACAGGAGATTCGACGTTTCGGGCACAGGCCCTTCTTCAGGAATGAGCAGAGAGTGTTCAGCAGGAGAAGATAAAAGGTAGGGAGGAGGGACTGGGAGGAGGGGCGTTGGAAATGTGATAGGTGGAAAGAGGTCAAGGTGAGGGTGATAGGTCGGAGTAGGATGGAGGCGGAGAGGACAAGAAGAAGACTGCAGGACAGGAAGGCGGTGCCGGGCGGGAGGGACCCGGCGGAGACAAGGTGGGGGGAGGGGGGAATGAAGAAACTGGTGAAGTCCAAGTTCATCCCCTGTGGTTGGAGGGCTCCCAGTCGGAAGATAAGACGCTCCTCCTCCGACCGTCGCGTTGTTGTGGTTTGGCGGTGGATGAGTCCAATGACCTACATATCCTCGGTGGAGTGGGAGGGGGAGATGAAATGCTGTGCTACAGGGTGGTTGGGCTGGTT
>NC_057735.1:17535234-17544589 GCF_004010195.1 Chiloscyllium plagiosum
TTTTGGGCAGGAGGTAGAAGCGGGCGGTGCGGGGTTGTGGGACTATGAGGTTGGAGGCGGTGGATGGGAGGTCCCCTGAGGTGATGAGGTTATGGATGGTCTGGGAGATGATGGTTTGGTGGTGGGGGATGGGGTCATGGTCAAAGGGATGGTAGGAGGAGGTATCTGCGAGCTGGCGTTTGGCCTCAGCGGTGTAATGGTCAGTGCGCCAAACTACTACTGCGCCTCCCTTGTCAGCTGGTTTGATGGTGAGGTTGGGGTTGGAACGGAGGGAGTGGAGGGCTGCGCGTTCCGAGGGTGAGAGGTTGGAGTGGGTGGGAGGGGTGGGGGAGTTCAGGTAGCGGTTAATATCGCGGCGGCAGTTTGCTATGAAGAGGTCGAGGGCAGGTAGGAGGCCAGCACGGGGTGTCCAGGTGGACGGGGTGTGTTGGAGGTGGGAGAAGGGGTCATCAGAGGGTCTTCATCCTCTAGACAAGAGCTTCAACTTCTTTAGCAAACCATGGCTCCTTCTCTGTACAACTACCTCCCTGCCTCATAGGTATATATTTATCAAGGACCCGCAGTGGCTGGTCCTTGCATAAGGTCCACATTTCAAGTGTGTCCATCCCCTGCAGTTTCCTTCCCCATTTTATATATTCTATATCTTGCCTAATCGCATCATAATTGCCTTTGCCCCAATAATAACTCATTCCCTGCGGCATATACCTATCCCTGCCCATTGCTATTGTAAACATAACAGCCATTATTACCACAGTGCTCACCTACCTCCAAATCTAACACCTGGTTGGGTTCATTCCCCAGTACCAAATCCAATATGGCATTTCCCCTTGTTGACCTGTCTACATACTGTGTCAGAAAACCTTCCTGCACACATTGAACAAAAACCGATCCATCTAAACTACTTGAACTATAGTATTCCCAGTCAATATTGAGAAAGTTAAAGTTCCCCATAACAACTACCCTGTCACTCTCACTGCTATAGAGAATCATCTTTGCTATCCTTTCCTCTACATCCCTGGAACAATTTGGAGGCCTACAGAAAACTTCCAACACAGAGTAGCCTCTCTTTTCCTGTTTCTAACCTCAACCCATACTATCTCAGTGGATGAGTCCTCAAACGTTCTTTCAGCTGCTATAACACTATCCTTGATTAACAATGCCACCATCCCTCCACCCCCCTCCGACAATCCTTTACCATCATTTCTGTTCTTGCAGAAACATCTAAATCTCAGAATTTGCAACAACCATTCCAGTCCCACCTCTAGTCTCTGAAATGGTCGCAACAGCAAAATCCCAGGTACCAACTCATGCTGCAAGTTCACCTACTTTATTCCGGATGCTCCAGGCATTGAAGTACACACATTTCAAACCAACACCCCGATTGCTGGTGCCCTCTCACAACCTTGTAAATCTATCCCTGACCTCACTCCCCTCAACGTCCTGTATAGTGGAACTACAATTAGGTTCCCATCCCTCTGCTACATCAGTTTAAACCCCCCCCACCCCCACCGAAGAGCATTAGCAAATTACCCAAAGATATTGGCACCCCTCTGGTGAAGACCATCCTGTTTGTAGAGGTCCCACCTTCCCCAGAAAGAGGTCCAATTATCCAAGAATTCAAAATCCTCCCTCCTGCACCATCACTGCAGCCAAGTGTTCAGCTCCGCTCTCCCTGCTCCTCACTTCATTAGCATGTCTGTCAAGATGCCACTTAAACATTGTTATTGTAAGTGCCTCTGGCACAACCTCTCATAACATATTCTAGGCACTTTCCACCCTCTTAAAAATTTATTAGCCATTAAGTTTTTACACAAAGGGTGGTAACATAAGAGACGTGAAAGTACTGATATAACATTATTTTATAATTATTGCAAAACTATTATAATAAAATTCAGAAACTATTAAGATATTATCTGTCTGCCACACTCAATAAGTGGAAGTCTAAATCACTGCACAGATAAACAAGTCATTGTTGTCGTGCAAGAAAGTGCAGTAACCATTGAGTTTACAGCAAGGTCCCAGAATCAGTAATGAGATAAAAGATTAAACTTTATATAAATAATGGCACTTGAGAGATGAATGTTAGCCAAAATATTGGGTACATTAAATCAAATCTTTTATGATCAGTTGGAACATGCATATAGGGCACAGCTGAAAACTGGCAGCATCTTGAGAATAACAACCATGTCTCAGTAAAAAATCCAGCATATAAACATGGGATTTTGGAAGTTCAGAGCATAATCAATGACAAAAACAACAAACTATAATTTTAGTGGCATTATAGACAGGTTCAGTAAAATAAAAAAAAAACTTAAAACCACAAAAGCATTGGGAACTCCTCAGATATTAAAGCAGTCCACATCCATATGCAGTACAACCTGATCAACTTCCAGTTAACCCGAAAAGTGGCAAGTAGAATCTAACGAGCCCTACCCCCTGAACATTCAATGACTTTGCCATTGCTAACCTCTGAACTTTCAACATACTCAGTGGTTGTGTTCCCATTTATCTGCTTCTCTCACGCTTCCAGGTGGTAGTGGTTATGGGTTTTCAGATAGGAAACTGAACACTAATTCAACTGGAATCAGCTACATGAAAACTATACCAGAAGAACAGTTCAGACATGGAGTCCTGAAATGGGTCATTCACCTCCTGACTCCTCAAAGGCTTGTCTATCTTCTACAGGACACAATGCAGGTCAGAGATGAAAAATTCTCCCCTGACCTGAATGAGTGCGTATCCAACAATACTCAAGCAGGCCAAAACCAGTCCGCTTGATCTGTACCCTATCCACCTTAATAATTCTTACTCTCTCTTACCAACAGAATGGCAATAAAAGTGCAATATATACAAAATGCACTACAGCAACTCACCAAGACTCGCTCAATTGCATCTTCAAACCCTTGATCTCTATCACCTGGAAGGACAAGGGCAGCAGACCCATATGAACAACACCAGCTTCAGGTTCCCTTCCAAGGCATACACTATACTGGTTTGTAACTATATTGCTGTTCTTTCACTGTCAAATCATCAACATTTTGAAACTCCCTTTCTAATACATATGTGGGAGTACCATCAACAGATAGACTACAGTGTCACCACCATCTTCTCAAGTGTAGTTAAGGATGGACAATAAATGTTGCCTCTGCCAAACACATGAAAGGATATTACAAAAAAATTATGACTAGTAATTGATAATTATACTGTAGTAGTCAATAAATGAATGTGGTTGGTATGGAAACATGAAAATTAGTTGAAGACTAAACATGCTCCATGGGTGACATCTTTGAACATGAAACAGACAGTAATGGCAAATAAGTAAAAGGAACAACATCAACTGGAGATTTATCAACATTCCATTTAATGTTCTGCTCCAGATTACAAGAACATTTACAAGGAACCTAGATTACATTTTTCAGTGTTACATATACATTGCAAATCTGTAGATTTGCATACATTTATGTCAATAGCAATTCTGGATCAAGGTTAAATCTTTGCTTGAGCAGTCTTTGCCAGTGCTTTGAGGTCAGAGATGCATTTGGCAATGCTCTCTTTCTCCTGTGAAGAAAAAAGCAAAATATTAGCAGAAACACATTAAATTTTTAGTACTAGCATGAATAAAAAGCTAAAAAAAAACTTAGAGAAGTGTGGCACAATGGTGATCCAGGAAGATGCCAGTCTATTCTGTCAGTCAGTCCTAGCCAGATTTAGGAAAGGGGGAAAAAAATAATCATTTATTCAGCACATCTTAATCTCAGAATAATATAAAAATGTCATCAGTATTTTATCTGATGCTCACATTCAATTTCCTATATGAGAACTCAGAACTATTACCACCTAGAACAAGAGAAGTGGATACCCAGAAACTCCACCACCCGAAGAGTTCCCCTCCACTCCAGTTACCATCTAGATTTGAAAATATATTGCTGTCCCTTCAGAACTGCTGGGTTGAAATTCTAAAACTCACTCTCTAATGGCATTGCAAACATGGAATAGACTGGAATGATTCAAAGGGACAGCTCACCATCTTCACAAGGGCAACTAGAGATGGGTAATAAATACTGGCCCAGCCAACAATTGCCACATCCTATAAATGATTTCTAAAAAGAACCTATGCAAGTATCAAAGATACTTCAGAATAACAGTCCAACACAAGATTCCTTTTCAGAAATGGGGTAGGAATGAAAAAAAAAGAAATTTCAAGGAATGAAGAGAGGACATTTCTTCTGAAATTTGGCAAGTTAGCAACATGTTCCAATGACAGTCAACTCACACCCAAATCTGCAGCGAAAATTATTTTGATGCATTGAAATAAATAAGATATATCAGTTTGAAATGGGTTGGGTGCTTCAATTTTTTTTTTAATATCTTGCACACGCATGCTGTAATCTGGATACATGTTAAAAAATCTTCTTATACCCCAGAAAGGTTTGGTAACTTTTAAATTGACATGCAACTCCCACAGTCTCCACAGCTGCCAAGCATACACATAATACTGACAGTCACATGTATTTCAATGTACGTTTTACATATTAACAGTGGAGCTGGCAATTTTATAAGTGCACTTGTATTAACAGGATGGTCAATATAAAAACCAGTGTCTTTCATTTTATTTCTACATCTACCTGCTGGGGTGTGATACTCTGGATTACACTCTTCTCCACCCAGTTAACCATGTGTTCCTGTGCAAGTCTTCGTTGTAGATGTTGGAAACTGACTTGGTAATCCAGACGTTTCTTCACTTCATTGTACACCGTATGCAGTCGCTCACGGTAGTTGGTTTCTAGAATCATTGCAACGTTGTTCTGCAAGGACAAAAATTTGTAAATTCCTGGAGCCATGCTATCTCTGACCACATCTATTACAATGAAGCAGTCGATATTAAGAATTCATAATTTTATATACATATTAAAATGTACACCATTGGGAAACACCAATTTAAAACTGTTGCAAATGACAAGGGTATATGTCAATAAATTGCAATAATTAAATCAAATTATTGCCACTAAAACAAAATGCATTCATACCCGCTTTGCATCAAAAAGGTGCACGCGCCCTTCTGTTCTCCACTGTTCTTTTTTTTCTGCTTCAATAGCTTCTTGCAAACTGCTCAGGGCTAGATCTTTTACTTCTTGTGCTTTTTGAACCTTAGCCTGAAATTATCAAATAAATTAGAATTTAGCTGAATCATAAATACATCACTGTAATTTTGTAAATCTTCGTTTAATGAGAATTTGCACAAAATATTTGTTGGAGAAAATTTACACAAAGAATATGTTCACAAAGCTTTTCTTTAATTTAAATGTGTCATTTAACAATAGTTGCACAGGTTGCTAATCTTCTTTAAACTATGTTAACATATTGACACCAACAGCAAACAACGAAAAAAAGAAGTGTCCATTTTTTAAAAAATTAATACGTATTTCATGTGCTTTAAAGCATCACTACTGAACAGAATTTGATCTTGGAAAGATCAATAGATCCTCGTTCTCAGGGAACCAAGCGACATACGGACCAAATGGGAAAGTGGAGTGGAGATTCAAGATCTGTTGTGATTATATTAAATGGTAGAATAGACTCAATGGTACAAAAGTCTAATCCTACTCTTGATTCTTATGGCTTCTGCATCAGCTTTTTAAAATATCAATATCCTCACCTCATTCAATTTGTCAGCAAATTCTGCCACATTTTTGCCATACTTTTTGACAGCATAGAGGATAACAATGCCAATTGAGATAGCTGAAAATGTTTCATGGTTAATGACATAAATCTCCTTTGACAGAAGATAGGTTGACAGCCCAAGACCAAACATATAAGGCCCTAATAAGGAAAGAAAAACAACAAATAAGCAGGTACAAAGACTGATCATAAAGTCATTAAAAGTGACCCAGGTTAGGTTCATTAAAATCATACAATAATTCAAATACCATTTATGTAGAAGACAACTCATATTTACTGCTTAGAGATTAAAATGTCTGTTTCTTAGAAAACACAAGTCCAAAACACAATCCAGGGTTAGCCTGCACTAATAGCTAAACATTTTTAACTCTGGAAAAGGAACTATTACTTTGCAATATTATCTTTTGTGATAATAACATTTTAGATAAGGTTCTGGCAACTCGCAAGTAATTAATAAATTTGAAGGAACACTCCATTGCTCATCTATGGACAATTTAATCCCCTCCATCCGCAAAGGTGTGGACTAAGTTATAATAAAATATTCACAAAGATGTTTTTAGAAATGTGAAGCAATGGAAACCAATAGCCTGTATTTTACCACAACAAAAGAATAAATAAAACAATTTTGAAGGAATGCATTGAATAAGTGGCACAGAAAGAGGCCATTAAGCTCAAACGGTCCATGCTGGTGTTTGTGCTCTATCATACTATAATTGCAACTATATTTTGCAGCTCACTACATATCTGCTGTAATTGTAAAGGTATTATGCACTGACCTGTTACCCCAGTTTTTGGGTACAAGAATTGGAAAAATTCTTCTGGAAACAAACCATGGCGCACTTTGCCTCCTTCCTCAGGAAGGGGTGGCACTGGTGTCCAAGACTGACAACTTATATGAAAAGATTTGGATACCGGCAAAAAACTGAAAAAAAAACCAAACTATTGAAAATGCTGCACAATTTTCAAATTTTAGACAAAACTTATCATTGCCTGAAACAAAATTGTAATTTTATCTCGAGAGGGATCCCTGGGTGAAGTGACAATCATTCCAATTTATGCAAACTTCACCCATTCAAAATATATAAACTATTTCATTTTAACTCCAATTAGAACAAGAGTGTGTAGATTTTGTAGGCAAAGCAAGGTGTGAGCAAATGATACAAAGGTAACAAATATAAAGAAACTCAGCAATTATGGTTTTGCAACTTATCCGTCGTCATGTTAATGGATTGCATTGTCTCAAACATATTATTGTGGTTAACCTCAATAGTCAAGAAACTACTACTACTAACCTGGCAGTGATAGGTGCCGATGTCTTCAGAGCACCAGCTGAAAAAAAATTATACATAAATGCTTAAGATGCACACAAATTAGTCAGTAAGTGCATTAATGAATAAAACTACCCTTTTGTGGATCAATGCAGAAAATGCAAACACCTTAATTCATCCTGTGACAGTATCCTGTACCCTGAAGTCTCAAGGCTCAACCTTATATTGTCAATAAGACTGCCAAAATGAGACACTCGGGCACATTTTAATTGGCAATCTTCCAACTATTAGAAACATTATTAACCTAAACTTATTATTACTAGGGACCCTCCAACATCAGATGCCAATTCCATTGCTCATGTCCTAGAGTGAAAAGATCATTTGAATGCAAATACTTAAAAGTTATAACTTTTTCCATAGCACTTTAGCCTGTCATTAATTGTACAGGAACAGGAGCAGAAATAAACCTCCAGTCTGCTTGGTCCCTTATTTAAAATGAAGCTAAGTAACTTTTTTTATTTGGAATCTCTTTACAGCTCACTATAGTGTGAACAAAGTTTCTAAAGCCCTCAATCCATGCACTTTGACATATAATAAATGAATGCAACAGCTGGAATGAGGCTCAACAATACAAAAAATAGCCAGAGTTGAGAGAACAATAGAAATGATGAAGAAAGCATATTAATTTGACATTGGCCCAAAAGTAATTTTGAAATCTTGTTTCGTTCTCACGCTGCACACCTTCATCCCCGACACAACAATAGCCACAAAGCATAATCTACCAAATATTTAAAAGTCAAAAAATGTGGCGCTAGAAAAGCAAGGCAGGTCAGGCAGCATCTGGGGAGCAGGTGAGTTGATGTTTCAGGCATAAACACTCACCAGGAATGTAATAGAACAGCTTATGCCCAAAATTTCGACTCTCCTGCTCCTTGGATGCTGCCTGACCTGTTGTGCTTTTCCAGCACCGCACTTTTCGACAGTATCTGCAGTCCTCACTTTTTCTGAATATTTAAAGTGCCTAACATCTAAAGCTCCCTGGCTTTGAAGGCCCTGCTGCATATAAAGCTTCTATAGCTCCTTGAAGCACCAATCCAACCAGCACTCCCTAGAAATATTTGAATCAACACAGATTGCCTGGTTACAAATTAGTAGGCTCAGAAGTTATGGTAAGTATAGTTTAAAAAAAAACCCTACATAAACTGCAGTGAGATTAAATGTTTAACGCTTTCATTGCAGTTCTATTGCATGAAGGTGCCAAATCTCTCCTTGGATCAGGATGTGTTATTAGGCCAGTGCCCACCCCAATTTATCTCTCCACCCTGGAGGCTCCCTGCCTCCATTCCTGATGAAGAGCTTTTGCCCGAAATGTCGATTTTCCTGCTCCTCGGATGCTGCCTGACTTGCTGTGCTTTTCCAGCACCACTCTAATCTAAACGGTGATGGTTAGCTACCTTTGTGACCTTTAAGGTGGGCGCAAATCGATCAAGGCAGCTAACGTTGCTGGGAGGACGAGAAGAGCAAGGCCCCAGCAATAGGGAACAGTGACAGTTAAGGGAAACTCAGCAGGTCTGCCGAGAGAGAGAAACAAACAGAGCTAATGTTTCAGGCCCAGTGGCCTTTCGTTCTTTCTTTCCTGTTGAGTGAGGGACATAAGTGTGAAAGCCGGCTCGCTGAGCTGGAAAGTCTGTTTTCACACCTGTCGTCACCATCCGAGGTAACATCAGAGTGAGGTCTCCGGTGAAGCTCTTAATGAGCAGCGGGGTTTGCGGAACGCCTCTAGAGAAGGAGGACGGCAAGGCCCGGGACGAGGTGATACCCAAAGGCCTTCAGTGCAGGATCCACTCGCTTTTCCCTGGCGTGCCCTTGTCTGACCTAAACCCGGTATATCTCCGACAAACTCCTTTACCGGAAGCCAGGACGACGCGCGACAACATGATCGCGGCTCCTTTTCTCTCGGCGGCGGCAGCCCGCTCCTCCGGGGGAGGTTTATAAACGGAGGGAGGGAGGGGGGGGAAACGCAGAATTTGCCGGCGGTATCCGCCTGCTCGGCTACCGACCCCCAGCCAAAATGGCGACGGCCCTGACTCCTCCTCCTCCTCCTTCCCCCCGCAGCGCAGGCGGGCATCTTCTCGCGAGAGGTCAGGGGTCGAACGGAAGCACGCGGTGCCCGAGCCGCTGGTGAGGGGGGGAGGGAGTGGGATGGAGAACTGCTGGGGTGTCCCGCTTAATGCACCCGCCTGCATGGAGAGGCACCTGGACACGCTGCAGTACCGTAAAGGTAACCCGGGAGGGAGGGAGGATCGCTCAGAGGCTGCGCCGCTCGCACCGACGGTTGAGGTTTTTGAAATTGCGCTTCATTGGGGTTACCGCAGAGACCACTAACCCCGGCCTCACTGAGGGGAGGA
>NC_057735.1:17545089-17569281 GCF_004010195.1 Chiloscyllium plagiosum
ATAGCTGACTCTTACTCCTATTACTTTGGTTCACTTCCACCTTTTCAAATTTTTCTCCATATTTGATCTCTGCACTGGACCACACAGGCTCATTCCATACTTTAGGAACAACATCTTCTCTGTCGTTTGAGCGCATCTTTTGTTCAGACTCTTTTCACTTTCCATCCACCCTCACTGTGAGAGATACTGGTGTGTGAGGTGGGCCTGTCAAGCATCCAGCTGATCATTTATTCCATCAATTAATTTTTTAATTCTGTTAATCCATTGCCTGTTGAAGTAGCAGGTCACTCAACCATTGCTTTCCTACAATGATTATGATAAAAATCACACAACACCAGGTTATAGTCCAAGTTTATTTGGAAATACAAACTTTTGGAACACTGCTCCTTTATCATGTGACTAGCGGAGTAGAATCATTGGAGATAGAATTTACATATTAATGAATCGAAACCTGCAATCCATTCTAAAACATGAAAGACTTAACAGTGATCTAGGTTTGTTCAATATATCGCATGATATGACACTTTGTATGCCAATGGTATTTTTACAATGATTATAACATCTATACTTGCTCTTCATGAAACCACTACTCTCTTTTCAGTTAAGAATGTGTTGCTTATCAAACATTAATTTGTACTTTTAACTTTACTTGTGTGCATCATGCACTTATTAGTTTTGACTCATTGTTCATTCATTTGCTTGTAGCACAATAATTAATTATTATTCATTCTCAAGATTAATTTAAGTTTCTGTATCTGTTGATTGCAGATGGAGCTCTGTTACTTGGCGCATCTACATTATCTGGCCGCAGTTGGTTGGGATCTATCTGGTTATTCAAAGATCCGCTCAAGGCTCCAAATGAAGCATTCTGCACAGTTGGTGTCCAAGCACAGGCAGGGGTGGTGGATGCATGTTGGGTTTCTGACAGAGAAATCCTTGTAGCATCTGATTCCGGTAAGGCTTTATTTAAAGTACTTTTCTGTGAATTGTGGATTATCAATTGATGCTTTTCTCTGCATTGCCCTATAGCATTTTATCTTTCACACCAGAAGTTGAGTTGGCATAATAATCGGGTCACCTTTTATTAATTCACCATAACTATTTGTGTACTTTCAAAAATGGTTGAGTTTTGGGCAGAGATATGTGTATCTAAATACTGGTAAACTAGAATGGTGTTTCTTGTGGACAGATAAACAGACTTTAAATCATTTATATCCTGTTTATTACAAAATTATCTTTATATGTTGCATATGCATAATTATAGTTAATGTGGAAAATGAATTTGACATGTCATACAAAGTTCAATGGGCCAAATTTTTTTAATCCATGGAATTTGAGCATTACTTCAGGCCGGTATTTATTGCCCAAACTGAAACATTACTTTGCTTGAACAAAACAAAAATAGAAATTGCTGGGAAAATTCAGCAAGTCTGGCAGCATCTGTAGAAAGAGAACAGAGTTAATGTTTCATATCCAGTGACCCTCCCATTGGTCTAGAAACGTTAACTTTGTTTTGTGACCACAATGTTGCAAGATCTGCTCAGTTTCTCCAGCAATTTCTGTTTTTGTTTATTTCACATCTGCAGTATCCACAATCCTTTGTTTTATATTAATGGAGCTTGAACATTTTGTGGGGGGAAAAATCCAGCCATCATTTATTTCACCTGTTTCATTTTTACTTTTTCTGCAGGTGCTGTAGAGTTGTGGGAGGTGTCTGAGAGTGAAACTGCAATGGTGAGCAAGTTCTGTAAATATGAACACGATGACATTGTTACTAAAATCAGCTTGCTTTCTGGTGGAAAACAGGCGGTTAGCAGCAGTTTAGATTGCAGGTTTGTAAAAACATCATTCTTGCTCTGTCTAACTATGCTTTCCAGAACATCTCTTGCTTTGCACGTTGTTACTGAATATTGCCTGTAGGTTTCAAATAAGCAAAGAAGGCTTGTGGCTTGAAATGTTTTCTGACCTCAGTTCTTTTGCAATTTAAAAAAAAATGCTCATCTTGTTTAGAGCAACATAAGGTGCAGAGACATTGAAGAAATCGCACTCCATGTAAATATAATAAGCCTAGTAGAATTTTGCCATTGTGTAAGCATAACAAACCAATGTTTGATTCAGAAATCTGCAGGAATTGAAAGTAGCACAATATTTTGCATTAATTGCTTGATGATGCAGGTTAAAATGGTCTCTTGTATAACTTGCCTTCATTAATTTCTTTTACTACTAGTTGAACATGAATATTTGCAAATGACTGACATTAAACATTGAAAATAGTCTTAATATACTGTGCAAGATTAATTTTAACATGTAATAATGTCCATATTTGCTCATTAGTGTGAAGATTTGGGACCTGGAGCAGAAGACAGTGTTGATCTCTTACCAAGGTGAGCAATGAAAAATTAAAAGAACATTTGTCACTTCTGTACGTTTCTTGTATCCATGAAGATTTGTATTTAATAAGTGTAGAATTTTTCCTTAGTTTAGGATTCACTTTAGGTTAACTTGGAGGTTCGGTTGAAAGTTAGGAAGGCAAATACACAGTTGGCATTTATTTGGAGAGGGTTAGAATACAACAGCAAGATGGTCCACTGAAGAGGCTTTATAACCCACTAGTCAGACTGCATTTGGAATATTGTGATCAGCTTTGCGTCCCATACTTGTGGAAGGATGTGCAGGCATTGGAAGCCCACGTGGTTTACGAGAATGATCAGGGGGATGACAGCTTGTCGTATGAGGAGGGTTGAGAACTCTGGGCTGTACTCAGTGAAGCTTAGCAGGATGGGGCAGATCTGATCGAAACTAGCAGAATACTGAGAGGTCTGGGTAGTGTGGACATGGAGAAGATATTTCCACTAGTGGGAGAGACTAGGACAATGTGAATGGCTGACATTTTAGAACTGAGATGAGGAGGAGTTTCTTTTGCTAGCAGATGGTGAATCTGTGCAACTTGTTGCCGCAGATGACTGTTGAGGCCAAGCCATTGAGTGTATTTAAGATAAAGGTAGGT
This sequence comes from Chiloscyllium plagiosum, assembly GCF_004010195.1. Lineage (NCBI taxonomy): Eukaryota > Metazoa > Chordata > Chondrichthyes > Orectolobiformes > Hemiscylliidae > Chiloscyllium > Chiloscyllium plagiosum. The sequence goes on from NC_057735.1 coordinate 17,548,097, forward strand.
TCTTGATTAGTAGGGGGTCAAGGGCTACAGGGAGAAAGCAAGAGAATGGAGTTCAAAAATGTATCAATCACAACTGCATAGAGCAGCAGACTAGATGGGCTGAATGGCCTAATTTTGCCCCTATATCTTATGGCCTGACATTAATGTATTATGTATTTCAAAATTCCATATTATAACATCCTTTATAATAGATTCATTCCATTTTCCCAAAGAGTGTGACTTCATAAGATAAGTAACTTCACCTGATTAAAAGATATAGAGTATTTTGACATTAAACAGTGGTCAGTTCTAAAGGTTTTGTTTATTGGCAGTAGTCTATTTAGAGTAGTCCACATTTATATTTTGCTTTTAAACTAATGCACTTTCAGTGACATAGTTCATAGTAAGTCAGGTGTTTCGCTATTTTACAAGGAATGCAACACAATTTGACACAAAATAAATTATGGTATAAATGTTAAATTAGTTTGAAGATCCCCCCAGAAATAGTTTTGATATCAATGTGACCAAAACTTAATCAAGCGCGATTGCTTTTATATGCTAAAAATACTTATTTAAATCAAGAATTGTTCATTGATTATCCTCTGGTTTCTGAATGCAGCTCATTCAGGAGCAGTGATGTGTGTATCTGCCTGCCCAAGCAATGAAAACCTCTTCCTCTCTTGTGCTCAGGTAAAATGACACATTGTGTGCTTGTCAAATAGAAATGTTTCCTTAAAACAAAGGTTGTAGATCAAGCATGGATTGTTTTTCAATGCATGAAATTGTGTTGCATACATCTAAGAGAAAATTGTGCCTGAGTTTGTGTAAGGTGCGGAACAAGATGCCAATCAAATTGTGCTTGCTTCTGGAGGGTGTTGAGTTCCTTGAGTGCACTTGGAAGTGCACTTATCCAGGCAAGTGGGAAGTATTCCATCACACTTCTGACTTACGGGTTATAGATACAGAACAGACTTTGGGAAGGTGGATGGTGAATTAATTGGCACTGATTTTCGGTGTCTATCTTGCTTTTGTACCATATTGTTATGGTTGGTCCATTTTGGGTCACAGTTAGTGATATGCCATGAAAATTCAATGATGGTAATGCAGTTGAATAACATGGGAAGATGATTGGAATTAATCTTGCGGGAGATGCTTATAGCCTAACACTTGCATGGCATGAATGTTACCAGCCACCTAATAGCCTTGATCTAGATGTTGTCCAGTTCTTGGTGCATGCCTCGTTGTTGCCAAGAGCAGTTACTGGTACCTCACCTCTTTTGGCCATATTTTGACCAAGACTGTAATGAGTGTCCTTAGGAAAACTCAAAACTATGCAACAATGAGTATTAGTGGTGTGATAGGAGTATTTGTTTTAATTGCCATTAGATTGATTGGGAGATAATTGGCTGGGTTTGAGTTTGTGCTGTCTTTTGTGGACAAGACTTGCTCTAATTTCCACTTTGTCAGTGTCATAGCTATAATTGAACAACATGGCGAGGAGCACAGCTGTCCTGGAGTCTAGTCTTTGGTATTATTACCTGGATGTTATCAGCACTAATAACTTTGTTTTATCCAGTGCCTTCAACCATGTTGATATAATTTGAATGGATAAGATTGGCTGAAGACTGGAATTCTCAGGTAGAGGAATTGTTGCAAGGATGTCGATGCCAACTGTTGTTACTACACTGAAACTAATGGCAACTTCTGGAATTGATGCATGGGCAGGTTAAGGTGGAAATCCAAAAGACAAGGCCAGTGATTGTACATTTCTCTAGACAGTACATTGTGCAAGTGCCCCCTCTCCCTGTGCACACACTGCAATTGATTGAAATCAGTTGAATTGTGAAGACTATCCACTCTTATGCATTAGTCTCACTAAAACTGAGGATAAAAGTTACTCGTTGAATCAAGTGTAACTGGGCTTTTGATAAAATAGCAATTCACTGGTCCTGAAATGTTTTATAGATATCTCAAATTTCTCCCAATGTTTAAAAAAGCTCTGCATTTTAAAAAAAGCTTCTCAAAAATAGTTTATAGTTTTTTTTTAAAAAATCATTTAAAAATTTGGTTGTAATCTTAATCCAATCATTTATTTTGCCTGAAATTTAAAAGTAAATAATATTCTTAATTCCTTTTTTTGTGTGTGTGTGTGTGAATACTTGCACTTTATTTACTTGCTGATATCACAACTGTTAATCAAGACATCCTGTTGTGGCAAATTGTGGAAAAGGGAAGACCACGTCACAGAAACCTTCTAGGTCAGTGGTGATCATGTCTGTTTTTCCACTGACCTCTGTCTCAACCGATTTCTTTTGTGGATCACTTTGAAATAATTGCAGCAAAGATGTGCATGATCAATTTATTATTTTCACCAGCACCTCCATCCAATGCACCATTTTTTTAGATTAGATTAGATTACTTACAGTGTGGAAACAGGTCCTTCAGCCCAACAAGTCCACACCGACCCTCCGAAGAGCAACCCACCCAGACCCATTCCCCTTGAATCGAGACAAATTATAAATCAATTGATACTAGGTTTGAGGGAAGAGCAATAATTGCAAATGATTTTAAATTAACAATCTGCAAGTTCAAAAAGGTGAAGTGACTTTCAATAATCTGAATCTAACAATTGATGGATGAAAGTGTAGACAAACAGTGGGACATGTTCAATGAACAATATGATAATGTTCAAAACCAGTATGTATCCCAATACCCTACTTACTCAAACACAGTGTTACACAAAAGTGAAGAAGTTATTTAGTTGTCCAGAGTCTTGGCAAGACCTAATCTTGAATTGTGCTTTCAGTTTTGGTCACTGCATTCCAAGAAGGATATATTGGACACAGAGGTTTCGAGTTAAATTTTAACAATGTATTGCATAAACCTCAGTTTGCATTTTCTCTAGTTTAAATAAGAGTGAACCAATTGGTGTCTTGAAAATAATAAATTTGGTAGATAAATAGCAAATATTTCTAGAAAAATTAAGAACAAAAGAGTTATAATTTTAAAAGTAGAGGGGCTATTTAGGAATTAAATTAAGAACCAGTTTGATAAGTTTTTTTGTTAGTAGGAGTATAAGTAGAGATCAGCCATGACCTAATAAAGCAGTGGAACAGACACAAAGGGCTGACAGCCAAGTCCAGTTTTCTTTTCCTCCTCCCAAAGTGGTAATTTGTACTACTGTATGGTTTCAGTAGCACTGATGGTCTTCAAGTATCTCAGACGCCTGACAGTGTTTAGACTGAGCTACAACTGAAATTTGACACCTCATTTAATCATCATCTGAGTCTGAATTTGTCCTTGTTCACCTTTTCTGGCTTCCCACAAACATTAATATTTTACTGTTGCCAGTACAGAATGTTCAGAATCATGGCACAGAAAACCAGATTTTATATTGACAAATATATATTGCAACTTTTTAAAACTTCCAGGTTGTGGGGAAGATTTTGTTACTGGCAAATGTGTTGCAACCTCGCGAGAAAGCAGTCACATTTTAAAAAGAGACTTTATATTGCACTTATTAGCTGTAAAGGATTACATGACAGCATTTTGATACTTTTACTCTAACAGATGTCTAAAGGACTTGAAAAGATAATACTTTTGTGGACAACTGTGCCAAAAATTATAAATAGGACCATTTCCCATTATTCTTATCTCACGCTGAACTGTCCACAGAAACAACAGTCCACAGATTCTTCCTGCTTTCATTGGAACCTCATGTCCCTATTTCACTGAGTAGTAATTTCAAGTAAATGTCTGAGGGCACTTTCCTCAGTTGTTAGTTTCCTAAATTCACTACTAGCAGTGAACCTTATACCAATGAGTCTTTCCCTCTGACATGTTAGAATGAATTTTCTGGAATCCTTTGGCTGTGCAATTTGTCTCTTTGACTGTGTCTCTTACATAAGGCTCTGCCAAATTCTCACGGCCAAGCAACAACTCTCAGTTGACCATGTGAAACTTTCGTGGGTGGCCACGTTATTTACTAAACCATTTGAATGGAAACCTGTAACCTGTTCTCAAAAATGGCTTCCATTGCCCTCTTCCTCATTGAAATATTAAACCCATTAATCTTGCATCCAGCTACATATACTGATTCTTGACCCCAACTCCCTTTCATCTTTAATTACAATCTGAAACCTTTACTACCTTTATGGCACTTTGGAAGGCTCTTGAGTCTACCTAGTGTGAACTTGGAGACTGCTTCCCTTGACTCCAAACATGAGTGCCATTCATTGCCTTTCTAGTAATACAATCTAAACCTTCCTTTGATCTCTAAAGATCAAGCTGCCCAGACTTTTGTTTCAGGATGTCCTTTGTTTTTACCTAAGTTGAAAGAAAATTGTAATCTTATTACCTTCATAATTGTAACAAACTTTGTGAGTTATCGGTGTGCTTTCATGTGCATTTTTAATTTTGCTGGAAACCCAGTTTTGTACTTAAAACAGGCATAAGGGACATACATTCAGGTTGTGAACCATAACTTTGAGATTGGAATTATAATCTGACAAAAAGTGTCTCACTCACATTTTGATGTATGTTTTTATCCTTTTACCAGTAAAAGCCATATATAAGTGTTGAACACAAGTATACTCTGCTGTAACGTATTGAAGGCTAATGCAAACTGAATTATTGTTTTCAGGAGGTGGGAGGCTGCAGAAGGATTTAGACAGGTTAGGAGAATGGGCAAAGAAGTGGCAACTTCTTTGGAGTAGAACATGGGAAAGTGAGAGATCATGCACTTTGGTAGGAAGAATAGAGATATGGGCTGTTGTCTAAATGGGGAGAAAATTCAGAAATCTGAAGTGCACAGAGACTTTGTGTTCTAGTCCAGGATTCTCTCTAGGTAAACTTGCAGGTTGAGTCAGTAGTTAGGAAGGCAAATGTAATGGTGGCATTTATTTTGAGAGGAATTGAATATAAAAGCAGGGATGAATTTCTGAGGCTCTATAAAGCTCTTGTCAGAGCACATTTGGGCCCCATATCTTAAGAAGGATGTACTGGCCCTGGAGCATGTTCAGAAGAGATTCACAGGAATGGTCCTGAAAAGCTTAAATATGAAGAACATTTGAGGTCTCTGGGTCTATCCTCGATGGAGGTTAAAAAGATGAGGGGGATCTAATTGAAACTTGCAAAACACTGAACGGCCTAGACATTGTGGATGTTGGGAAGATGTTTCCATTGGTAGGAGAGACTAGGACCCGAGGACACAGCCTTAAAGGGGAGACCTTTTAGAATGGAGATAAGGAAAATGTCTTCAACCAGAGAGTAGTGAATCTATGGAATTCATTGCCACACAAGGCTTTGGGGGCCAGGTCATCGAGTGTATTTAAGACTGGAATAGGTTCTTGATTGTCAAGAGTTCTGTGGAGAAGGCGGGAGAATGGGGTTGAGAAACTTATCAGAGCCAAAAATGCGTTGCTGGAAACGCAGCAGGTCAGGCAGCATCCAAGGAGCTGGAGAATCGACGTTTCGGGCATGAGCCCTTCAGCTCCTTGGATGCTGCCTGACCTGCTACGCTTTTCCAGCAACACATTTTCGGCTCTGATCTCCAGCATCTGCAGTCCTCACTTTCTCTGAGAAACTCATCAACCATGATTGAATGGCAGAGCAGACTCAATCGGCTGAATGGCCTAATTTCTGCTTGTATGTTTTATGGCCTTATGGTTTTCAGATTTAACATTGAATTTATATTTGCATGTCACTTTCCTATTTGGATCAAGAATCAACTGTTTGATAGTGTCAATTTAATTTGAGATCTGTAGTACATATTAGAATAAGTGCATTTAATATCGGGATCTAATAAAATGGGATCTAATAACAATCCCACTAAACAATAATGTGATTGTTTTTCAGTTCTTGAATCCATGTTCTGTAAACAAAATAACTTTAAGCACCTTTTAATTTACATTTATATTATAAAGTAAGGCTATAAAACCGATGCATTGAAGTTGTTGCATTTTAAGTAAAACAATCCCTCTTTTTTGGTTGATTTTCCTCTTTTAGGACAAGAGACTTTTACTATGGGACAGAAGAAATTCCAAACCAGCATTGCGGATTGGTGTGTATCATGCCTGTATTTAGTGATGTCTGTGTTTGATCAATAGTAATTACAACTTCTAGGCTGTTATCTACATTTCATGTTTTTTTTAAAATATTGTCTAAAACACAGGTTGGGGGATGTTCTAATATATAGGTAATTAATGCAGAAACCTGAATGTGACTCCTTCCTATCTCTGCTAACTTTTGCAATCAGAAAGACTTAAAAGTAAACTACCAGAAAAATGTTGAATGAAATGAGAACTATGTTCCTCAACTAACGTTCAGATTGACCATTAGTGTTGCAAGCTATTTGGGCAATATCCATGTATCTCTCATCATGAACTATTGACGGTTGACATCATTGCAGATGTGATTGAAACCAATTTAAGCTGTTCTAGAATTTGCAAATAATTTTGTTGAAAATTCTAGAGGGAAGACTAGTGTTCATATTACACAAAGATGCAGAAGGATACATTGGGAAGTACAGATCAGCCAATGTCTCAGTTGGGTTTTAAATGGAAAGAGTGAGGGTAAGGTGTATGATTTTCTCAGCTCTGATAGGGTGCTAATTTCACTGCTGACAAGAGAAGTTCTCTTGTACAGATAGACTCTCTCAAAACTGGCAGCCTCTGGACTGAGACTGCTAGATTTTCTGGTAAGCAGAAGTGGCTCAGGTCAATAAGAATTAAATGGAATTGAGAGTTGATTGGAGCACAGGAAGAGTCTACCTGCAAGTGGTGAAGCAGATAACAATTCCCGTAACATACAATGCCAAGTTGAATTGTTCAAGTAAGTTGATATTAATTGAATAAAAGATGCTGCATATACATTTTGAAGAAATCTAGTTTATGGATGACTCTTTTTTTCATACAGCCTGTTCTAAGAGAATGTACTTGTATTCTAAGTTCAACTGTTAACTCAGTTCATAACCCATTCTTCTAAATATTAAATCTGTTTTCAGAAATGGGATTACTACACTGTTCTCCAACTACCATTACATGGCACAGTCAGAAAGATCACATCTTTGCTTTTGGTAATATGGTTCTGAATCTCTAAGTTTGTGGTTTATTTTTCAACACTAACTTGTGTAAAAAAAAATAGTCTAAGGCAATTAGAAACATAAGGTTTTGGTCTGAGATTTGAAAAAGGGGGAAGACTGCAAGTAAACTAATCCTCGAGTGATTCTTGATGTTGATAAACTGCTAAATTCATATTGTTGTTCATGTATGAAAATGTACACTTAAATTGTTACTTTTAATTCCCCATTGGTGTTATTTTTGTAACTTCAAATTCAATTTACTTTATTGTAAGTTTGCTAAATTATTTGTGTATTTGTGAGAAAAACAAATCCTTGTTCAAAACTGAACAGAAATTAATTTGAGAATGAGCAAATCATTGATTAAAAATGGCCACTTAGATCTATCACGCTTGTAGTTTCTAGACCTTTCAGAAATTGCACTCCCTTGTATCTAATTTTCCAGGTAAGTTGAAGAACAACATTTAAAACTTGATTTATTTGGGGAATATATGGTTATGGAGTGTTCTGGTTGTGTCAAATTAGGTTTTTTTCTGTAATAATTAGCCATTATAACATTTGTTTCTTGTTTTGTGCTTAAATTATCTAACTTTGTTTACTACAATCTAAATCTTTTTGATTATAAATTTTTCTTCAATAAGTAGGACTTATAATTTGATGAGTAAAGAAAGTTATGCTCATAGGTTATTTTGATTTTTAAACTGTCTTGGGCCTTTATTATCATAAAAGATCATTTGTAACAACTTAAAACTGTTAATCAACGTAGTTTAATACTTCTGGTTTTAATCTATATATTTACTAAAAATGTGTTTGCTTGTATAAATCTGCATTGCCTCAATTCAGTTCTGGAAGTTACTTATTTAAAATTGTTAATTTAACAGGAACTGAAAATGGAATTGTTGGTGTGAAAAGCTTACAAAAACAGTGTGATTCCATTCAGACGTCTGCACTGCATTCACGGACTGTTTCGGGGCTGCAGTTTTCCTCTCACAGGTAACCTGATGGCTACTTTGAAAAATATTGGATTGCTTGTCAAAAGGTGTATGGTGATTGAATATTTTAATGCCAGTGTTTCTGTGTTTTGTGTTAATAACATATTGACTGGAGTTGGTGGTGAGCATCTTTTAATTTTAGAAAATAGTTATCAGTATTGTAAAAGACCATTTAGAAAATTTCTTAAGCTAACTGATCATTTACACACTTGCTTTTCAGTTTTCATCAATGGGAAAAATAAAAACACCACAACCATCTATTGAACTTATTGATTCAGTAGTCACTTTTGTCTAGTGCAAGAAAAGCCACTTTTGTTCCATTCATTTGTGGAAGCATGTTTTACTGTACTGCAAGTTACAATGAACGTCTGCTCATGGCTTTTTCTTCTGTTATGAAGTTGAAGGCATGAACTGTACCTTTGAGAGAGTGAATGCTGTTCTCTACTGAGGGATTACAAGCACCTGTTTATTGACTAAGTGACAGTCTCAGTGTGTTCGAAAATTGAAAGTGTGTAACATTTGGCTGTGAAATGGATATCTGCATTTTTGTTGCTGTTTGACAACAATTCTAATTTAACCAATTAGTTTAAATTATGCCCCAGGATACTCAACCCTAGTCGAGTTTAAATTTATTGGTTTGATGTTGGTAAAACAATGAGATGATCCAATGTTGAGGGGGAGGGGTATAAAATGTGGAGGTTTTGAAAATTGGTTGAGAGCAACTGCCATAGAGAGAGAAACTCTTGCTGTCCAAGAAATTGGGGAACACTCTTTATTAAAGATGCCTTCACTTATGAAACATACTCGCAACAAGATGATTCAGGGAGATCCTCAGTTGGAAGAAGAAAGACACAGAAGACGACAGCGGCTGTGTGATTTTGAAATTTAAATTGATATAATTTTAATAAATATTTTATTGGAACAGTATGTTGCTAATTGAAGGCAGATAGTAAGCAGTTAAAAGAAAGGGGGGCTTAGTTGTGAATAGTTTAATGTTCACTTTTAGAGTTAGAAAATAAACTGATTTTATTTTTTTCAAATAGTGAAATTTGCGAGTTCTGTGTCACTCATATTTTAACAGATTGAGGCAAGGTGAGTTTTTCTGGGTGTTTGCTGTAATTAACAGTGGGGTTCACCTCTGTGTTGTAACACTTACCTCATCTAAATTAAGTGTGAGAGTAGTCAAAACTGGGATGTTATTTAACCTGTTGAAATAATGTCCTATTAGTGATGTTCAATATTTCACCCCTCAAACGTACAGAAAATTACTCTTCTAGACCTTTGACCAATCAAAAAGTATTAAAATGTGCAGAGGATATTATTGCATATGTGGTTGCTCTTCACCTAATATCTGAGAGAACGGGAGAGATAGGAGTGAAGCAATTTAGTCTGGTAATAAGTGATTTTTACCTTTTTAATTTTGCAGCTCTCCTCTTCTGGCTTCCGTTAGTGAAGACTGTACAGTGGCTGTCATTGACATCAACCTGTCAGAAGTGTAAGTGGCTAAAAAGCCTGCAGTCTGTAGGAATCTATTACTTTTTAACAGATAGCAAAATAAAGCTGCTTGCTCGTAAGTTAGAAATTAAAAATTGATCCTATTTAAATTTTTTTTTAGGTTTAGGAATAAATCTCACAAGGACTTTGTTCGTAGTGTATGCTGGTCACCTCTGAATTTGGATCTATTCAGTACTGCAGGATGGGACCATCAAGTTCTACATCACACGGTTGGCTTAGATAAGAACACAGGCACGGCATGAGGAGAAGATGTAAAATTCAAAATCCTACTTTTATACCTTTTCTATAACCATGTTACATCTTTGAAACTGTGCTCTGAGGAGAAGTAATAACAGAGGTGTGTCGTTGGGATACCCAAATGCCAAAGTAGTGGTGAGGGGAGGAGGGTGGGGGGGAAGCTGTGTGGGGGAATCACTCGTAACACTCCAACTTTCTGTTTGTACAAGTTACTAACCTCACCAAGATCTGTATCCATGCCCCATCAAAGTCTATGAATTTGTGCACCTGCCTAGTTCTACTCTGAAAGCAGAGTGAGAGTAAGATAATCAAGATGTTTCATCTTTCTTGTGGACTTGTAGAAATGAGAATAAATGTTCTCTAGAATGTCATGTATTAGAAATGGGTAGCCAACTGGACTTCCGGTATTCATAATTCAGTGGCTTGCAAGATATTTTGGTAGCCTGGAGCTACAGGATGACTGTGAATTTTGATCCCTTCTACTATGTTTCACATTGTGTTTAGGATGAGGAAGAAAAGGATTAAAAAGAAACTTTTAAGTAATATAAACTTGTCAGTTTTTGCATATTTTATGTAGACTTCAGCGAAAGAAATTATACTACTATTGAAACTACATGTTACAGGGTTCGTAACAGTTGGTCAATATAATTGGCAAAATGTAATACAATCTGAGGAAAAATTTAAAGAAATCTGGAAAAATAACTGGAAAATGTTCTGTTTGTAGTGGTGTGAATTTCTGAATTCATTTTCTTCAAAAAGCCACTCCAAATCACTACTTGGGTTTATGTAAATAAACTGGTATTAATATTTCATTAGGAACTTTGGTATGATCCCTTAATGCAAGGAAACTATAAGGAGTACAGCAAAGTATATACTGGCTTTTAGATTATCTTTAATGACCATTAAATTATGATTAATTTAGTATTATCTATGAAAAAGATATTACTGCAATGATGCGTTGAACTAATTGCTGATGCACAGAATCCCTACAGCATGGAAATAGGCCATTTGCTCTCTGAAGTGCACCCTACCCAATCCCTCTAATCATGCATTTCCCAAGGCTAATTCACCTAGGCTGGACACTATGGGCAATTTAGCGTGGCCAATCCACCTAACCTACACAAATTTGGACTGTGGGAGGAAACTGGAACACCCGGAGGAAACCACGCAGACACGAGGAGAATGTGCAAACTCCACACAGACGGTCACCAGAGGCTGAAATTGAACCAATCTCTGGTGATGTAAGGCAGCAGTAATAACCACTGAGCTACAGTGTTGGCATGAACTGCAAGAAATGTGAAAAACTGTCAAGAGTTAACCAGAAATACCAAGAAGTGTCAAGGCCTTTCAAGCAGTGTCAAAAGTGTCAAGACCTGTCAAATATGTTCTTGTGAATGAGTGTTTTCTCATTGTTGTGGTTCTGTTCGCCGAGCTGGAAATTTTTGTTGCAAACGTTTCGTCCCCTGTCTAGGTGACATCCTCAGTGCTTGGGAGCCTCTTGTGAAGCGCTTCTGTGGTGTTTTCTCCGGCATTTATAGTGGCCTGTCTCCCCTGGCATCACCCTCTGTAGAAACTTGCCTCTCATCTCCTTTACACTTTACACCTTTTACCTTAAACAAATGCCCCCTGGTGATTGACATTTCTACCCTGGGGGAAAAAAAAGACTCAAACCATCCATGCCCCTCATAATTTTGTAAACTTCTGTCAAGCTGTTTGTTCCAGCCTTCCACGGCTGTGCATTCTACTTGTTGCTTTCCCTTATCCTTGCCAAGTAATAACATGTAGTCCCTCAGGAAAATAACCTGGAAAAGTAAACAACAAACAAAATGAGAAAATAAAATGAAAAATAAGAGTCCAGGATCTATGATGTAAGAATGGGTATTCTTTCTTGGAATATGTAATTAAAGTTGGTTAAATCACATCTGGGTTAGTGTCAGCATAAATACAAGAAGCAGAATCATGTGATCCTGTCCAGAACAAAACCTGTTCCCTCCTCTCTGTTGGAAGTGATTAGAAGTCCCCACTGCCACTACTCCTTTACTATTTGTCACAAACTCAAAGAAAATAACCCTGCATGTATGCAGCCACCTTACCCAACCTTTGCATACAATGATGTTTAATAGATTTAGCATTACAAAGACTTTAATAATGGAGACCTGTGGTGATTTTTTTTAATATGCATAGTTTTTGGAACAAACTTCGACATATATTTGGCCTGGGTTGAAGTTGGGTTCGGTGGCCCAGGAAGAGCTGAGGTGATTGCCAGTTCCTGAGGCAAGCCGGATGAAAAGCCTGCCAAAGGGCTCCATGACACTATCCCATAATCAAATGAAATGGATAAAACAAAACATACCTCCACCCCTTACTTCTCACATTCCCTTCACTTCCTTTCACCCCATTCATGATCTCTCCTAGCATCTATACCTCTCTAAACCCCATTCTAATAGAATCTAGTGCCTACTTCCACTCACCATCTTCATCACTTTCTTATGCCATGCCAAATCATTCACAAGTACCCGTGCACAAAGGAGAGAAAGCAAAGTTCGATCACAGTTTCTACGATGTTGATTACATTAGTGAGAAAACACTCAAAGTTTGGGAGAAGATTTGTAGCTCGGGTGCTCGTTGTTGTTGTTCTGTTCGTCGAGCTGGAAGTTTTTGTTGCAAACGTTTCATCCCCTGTCTAGGTGACATCCTCAGTGCTTGGGAGCCTCCTGTGAAGCGCTTCTGTGGTGTTTCCTCTGGCATTTATAGTGGCCTGTCCCTGCCGCTTCCGGTTGTCAGTTTCAGCTGTCCGCTGTAGTGGCCGGTATATTGGGTCCAGGTCGATGTGTTTGTTGATGGAGTTTGTGGATGAGTGCCATGCTTCTAGGAATTCCCTGGCTGTTCTTTATTTGGCTTGCCCTATAACGGTAGTGTTGTCCCAGTCGAATTCATGTTGCTTGTCGTCTGCGTGTGTAAAAGGTGTAAAGTGTAAAGGAGATGAGAGGCAAGTTTCTACAGAGGGTGATGCCAGGGGAAGTGGTAGAAGCAGATCCAATAGCAACCTTTAAGAGGCATTTTGATGGATAAATGAATAGGCAGGGAATAAAGGGATAGGGATTCATCGAGGCAAAAGGTTTTTAATTTAGAAAGGTGTCTTGTGTCAGTGCAGGCTTGGTGGTCCAAAGAACCTGTTCCTGTGCTGTACTGTTCCTTGTTCTTTGAAATGGATTAATTGAATTTAAAGGTATACTTTGACTAGTCTTAGTTTGTCTTATCTTTTATCGTCATTTATAATTACTTATGCCACCAAAGCACCATTCATTAGACAAAAGGGAAAGAAAGTTTGCCTTTACATAGCAGATTTCTCAGACATTGCAAACTCCACTGTTCTGAGTGCTATGAATTATTTTATAAAATGATTATTGATTAGCTTAATATCCAATCCAACAAATATTTCTTTGCCCTTAATATTGCAGCAGTCCCTAGTGTTATACCAGTTAACCTACATGATTTGCTCAAGTCTCTGGCACAGAGTACAAACTCTCAACCTCAAAGTGATGAACTTGCTGTTACCAAATCCCTGACAATGGAGTTTTAAATCTTGGAGTTATGAGAGAATATCCTGTGTCAATTGCTGTCTTAATTTGCATCATTTTGATGTGGGTCGTGCTGTTTGTGGAGAAACATTACATTGAAAAAGTGCTATTTGGTAACATTTGCAGAAGACTAGGAGATATCTCTGTTAGATTGGCCTTCATCCAGTCTCATAATAAGGTGAACAATTTCAGTGATAGATCTGATGAATAAACAACTTTCACAAACTTCGTATTTGATCATGACCTCCATCTCAACTTGTATCGATGATAGTGTTTTTGGTATGGAAAAAATATAATTGAAATATGAATATGCACAAATAAATGTACAAGTCTCTGTCAACACTGTCAAAATGCAGGAGATAATTATGATCATAGTGTTGCACATTGTGTTATAATGAAATTCAGCAAAGTGTTGAATCATCTGAATTAGTCATTCTGGTGACTCATGCCATACAGAAACTTTGCTGTGACTGCTAATTTACCATAAAATGGTTCCATTTTATTAATGGGTTTAATTAATGAAGAACTGGTCATTACTGTAGTTATTTACTGCCTCTGAACATGGAGGGATGTTACTGTCCAGACACCACTGACAGCTGAGAGAACTCAGGTCATTCATCTGTCAGACCACAGCTCGACGTCCAGAATTGTTGGTGTGAGTCATAAATAATGTTGAGAATAAGTTTGCAATTAATTAAAATGAAAAGGCATATTGAGAATTCTGCATTATTATATAATGTTAAGATTGGGCTGGAGCTACTCATTGGACCACCTTTCAAAGTTTCCTGCTGAAATAGGAAATAGTTTTATACAATTTGTTTCCATTGTGAAAGACCAGTTTTCTTTAGATGTTTAGACCATCTCAATGGTAAAATTATTTGAATATCTGTTAGTCGGTTTTAATTACAAACAGCAAGACAGTTAGCTTCATCACAATGTCATAAATAAGTCTGTTGTGTTACGGGAACTATTTAAAGGTTGAAATAATTCTTCCAAGCAATATACATGGCCCAAAGCAGGATGTGTTTGGAATATGCAGTTCATGCATAAGGCAGCATTCCAACTCCAAGTGACCTGAAAATTTAAAAATAAACCCAGCAGCTCTGTGCTAGTTCTTTGGCATCAGGTTTTGAATGCTAGCTGTAACCATGGCAACAGCCTGACCATGAGTATTGTGAAGAAATAGCACACAAACAAAAAATGCTGCAGCAGCATTCCAGTCCCATGAAGGAAAACTAGCTCAGCTCATGATAACCTTGTCTGACATTAACCATGAAATCTAATAATGTGCACTCACACCTTCAGTGATCTGCAAATAGCAGGCATTTACAGCTTTTCATTGGAATAACATTTCTCGCTGTGTCTGTTTTATGCCTACCTCCTTTTTGGCTTCAATCTATACACTAAAACTGACTTCTCAAGCATATGAAAGTTTTGACTGTAAAAGACATGAAAATAAATGTGAAATACTCCTGTACATGATGATTTAGGCCATATGTATGCATTGTGAGTGATGTTCAAGATATAACTAATATAAGCAAGAAGATATGCACAAGGGTAAAAATTGAATGGTCAGGAACAAATTCTGAACTCCTAATTTTTGGGGTAAAAATGGGCTCAATAAATGAAACTTAATTACAATTAATTGTTCAAAATATGCCTTTGCGTGCATTGATTTTATTTCACAAAATTTCTTAAATTCTAGACTATTCCCCATTAACTGCAAGTTAGTAAATATGGCATTCCCGTTCAGGGAAAGGAGGTAGTAAAAGGTAGGGAACTACAGACTAGTTAAACTGTCATCAGTTGTAGGAAAAAATGCTGAGCGCAAAGTAACACAGCACTTGGAAGATTATAATGTGCACAGGCAACATTATTGTGGTTTTATGAAAAGGAAATTGTTTTTGATAATTTATTACTTCCTGCCAGTGTAACTAGCAGGGTAGATATGGGGAAA
The DNA here is from genome assembly GCF_004010195.1 of Chiloscyllium plagiosum. Taxonomy (NCBI): domain Eukaryota; kingdom Metazoa; phylum Chordata; class Chondrichthyes; order Orectolobiformes; family Hemiscylliidae; genus Chiloscyllium; species Chiloscyllium plagiosum. The sequence goes on from NC_057735.1 coordinate 17,563,436, forward strand.
CACAAGTAGATGTTAACATATTTGGATTTCAAAAGTTGCTTGATAATATTCCATGCTCTCAATACTTTGCACAGGTTAGGAGTCTGTGGATTCAGGATAGTTAAGAAACAGAAAATCGTGGAAATGCAAGTTCATTTTCAAGATAGTGTGTAAAACTAATGTAGTACCACAAGGATCTATATTACAATCTATATTAATTACATTGATAAAGGAATTGAGAATAATGAGTGGGGGAAAAAGCGGAGGTCAGGATAGACTGAAACAGACTAGTTAAGTGACTGGTCAAGTTCGTGACACATGAAATATAATGTGGAAATTGTGTAATTTTTCATTTTAATAGGAAGTATGGAGCAGTAATTTTTTTTTTAAAAAAAGGTGAGGCATTAGTGTGGATGTTTAAGAGGGATTTTGGGGTCCCTGTATATGGAACACAGCCATAATTCAAAAGTAAAGTGATATTAAGCTTATATTGTGGAAAGGGTTTGAGTATAATGCAAAAGGTGGCAACATAGAAATTTGCGGAGATAGCACCTGGAGTACAGTGTTGGTCTATTTTTGAAGGAAGGAGAAACTTGCCTGAGTTGCGGTGTAACAGATGTCCACAAAGCTGATCTGAGACGAGAGGGCCAACCTATGGGAAGAAATTGAGTGAAATGGCCTCATAAGTTCTCTCAGAAATTTAGAAGTATTAAAGATGAATTTGTGGAGGTATATATCATTCTTGGAGGACTTGACCAAACTATTGGCTGTGGAATCTAGAAATGGAAGTTATAATCTCCATTTAGGATAGATGATAGGAAAGTTCTTCATCCATAGAATTATGGATGTTTGGAATTCTTGATCACAGTGCTCAGTCAATTGATATATTCAAGACTGGGATCAATAGATTTTTGGACGCCAAGGAAATCAAAGGAATGGAGTTACGGCAGGTAGGTGGAGTTGTGCAGAAGTTCAGTCACTATCTTGATAGATGCTGGACTAGGCTGCAGGAATCGCTGCTTTTATTCTGTATTCTTTATGCTGTATCCATGTGTACTTTGAAAATTGAGACATCTGAAAAAAGGTAGAATTAGGCTATAAATGATTGAACATAGAACATTACAGAGCAGTTCTGGCCCTCGATGTTGTGCCGACCTGTCATACCAATCTGAAGCCCATCTAACCTACACTATTCCATGTACGTCCATATGCTTGTCCAATGTACTTAAAGTTGGCAAATCTACTACCATTGGAGGCAAAGCATTCCATACCCTTACTACACTGAGTAAAGAAACTACCTCTGACATCTGTCCTATATCTATCACCCCTCAATTTAAAGCTATGCCCCTGAGGTATTTTACAGAATTCAAATAAACTATCTGCTCGTCAACTGATGACGTATTTTAACAGATCTTTAGGAGATTGTCGGTTTCAGAAAATGTCATCCAGTAAATTATTTTCTTAGTTTGTGACATCTTTGCTGAGACTCTTGTCAACAATTAATACTTGGCATAGATTGTAATAGCACGGAGGTTATATTGGAGTTGGTTGGAACTTTGCTTAGGCTACAGCTGGAGTACAGTGCAGTTCTGGTCACCATGTAAGAGGAAGCATTTGATTGCACTGGAGGGGATGTAAAGGAGATTCACCAGGATGTTGCCTGGGATGGAGCATTTCAGCTATGAAGCGAGACCAAAATGTTTTCTTCAGAGCAGAGATGGAACCTGGTAGAGGTCATAGAGATATACAGCATGGAAACATACCCTTCGGTCCAACTCATCCATGCCGACCAGATATCCCAACCCAATCTAGTCCCACCTGCCAGCTCCTGGCCCATATTCCTCCAAACCCTTCCTATTCATTCACCTATCCAAATTGCAATTTAAATATTGCAATTATACTAGCCTCCTCCACTTACTCTAGCAACCCATTCCACACACGAAACACCTTATGTGTGGAAAATGTTGCCCTTTTGGTCTCTTTTATATCTTTTCCCCTCTCACCCTAAACCTTATGCCCTTTATAGTTTTGGACTCCCCCATCCCAGGGAAACAACCTTGTCTATCCATGCCTCTCATGATTTTATAAACTTCTAGAAGGTCACCTCTCAGCCTCCAATGCTACAGGGAAAACAGCCCTACCCTATTCAACCTCTCCCTATAGCTCAATATAGGCAACGTCCTTGTAAATCTTTTCTGAACCCCCTCAAGTTTCACAACATCCTTCGAATAGGAAGGAGACCAGAATTGCACGCAATATTCCAAAAGTGGCCTAATCACTGTCCTGTATAGCTGCAACATCACCACCTAACCCCTGTACTCAGTACTCTGACCAATAAAGGAAGGCATACCAAACACCACCTTCACTATCCTATCCACCTGTGACTCTACTTTCAAGGAGCTTTGAACCTGTACTCCAAGGTCTCTCTGTTCAGCAACACTCCCAAGGACCTTACCATTAAGTGTATAAGTCATGCTAAGATTTGCTTTCCCAAGATGCAGCACCTCATGTTTATCTAAATTAAACTCCATCTGCCACTCCTCAGCCCATTGGCCCATCTAAGCATGTCCTATTGTAATCTGAGGTAACCTTCTTTGCTGTCCACTACACCTCCAATTTTGGTGTCATCTGCAAACTTACCAACTATACCTCTTCTGCTCACATCCAAATCATTTATATAAATGATGAAAAGTAGTGGACCCAGCTTTGATCCTTGTGACACTCCACTGGTCACAGGCCTCCAGTCTGAAAAACAACCCTCCACCACCACCCTCTCTCTTCTACCTTTCAGCCAGTTCTTTATTTAAATGGCAAGTTCTCCCTGTATTCCATGAGAGCTAATAAGATTTTGAAGTGCATGGACAGGTGAATAAAATGCAGCCATGCCCCTTAGTCAAAGGGGCATAATTTTAAAGTGAACGGCAAAAGGTTTAGAGGAATTTTGAGGAAAACTTTCTTCACTCAGACTGATGAGGGTTTGGAATGCACTGCCTGGGAGGGTAGTTGAGGTAGGAAACCTCATAACCTGTTATAGTACTTGGATGAGCACTTGAAATGCCGTAACATAGAAGGTTACGGGATGAGTACTGGAAAGGGGGACTAGTGTAGATTTAGTGTTGCTCACAGAGCATCTTCTGTGCTGTATGACTACAATTCTTTTAATGTAGCATTGGATGGAAACTGACTGCATTTGAGACACTGAAAATAATTATTACGGCAAATAAACAACAGGGGGTGCTAAACTCATTTTTCATTAAAAGGTATTTTAAACAGCCTGCATTGCTCTGGTTGTTTTGAAACATTGCAATTGAACCCTATATAAAACTGCTTCAGCAAAATTACTTCATATAAATTTATTTGAGCATAGGAATGTTCTGTTTATTCAAAGAGTATGATTTTAAAACATAGTACCACATGAAAAAATGACTTGAACTCTGAAGAAAGCTTAATGCATTCTTTGAGATTTTGGATAAGATTTGTAGCTCGGGTTGTAAATTTGCTTGCTGAGCTGGTTAATTTGTTCTCAGATGTTTTGTCACCATGCTAGGTAATATCAACAGTGAGCCTCCGGTGAAGCATTGATGTTCTGCCACGCTTGCCATTTATGCGTCTCGGTTTGTTGGGGTGGGTGATAGCATTTCCAGTTCTGTTTCTGAGAGATTGGTAAATGGGGTCCAAATCGATGTTTGTTAATGGTGTTCCAGTTTGACTTCCAGGCCTCGAGAAATTCCCATGCGTGTCTTTGTTTAACCTTTCCTAGGATGGATGTATTGTCCCAGTCGAACTGGTCTCCATTTTTGTCTGTGTGTACGGATACCAGTGATAGTTGGCCATGTCTTTTGGTGGCTAGTTGGTGCTCATGTATCCTGTGATACATGACGACCAGATTACTCTGCCCCCTATGCATCATGGTAGCCCAAAAACCTACCACCACACTGAAACAGCTCCTAATGAATTTAAAAGACCCCGTACTAGCAACTGGCAGAACGAATGTCATGTACAAAATTGCCTGCAAGGATTGCAACAAACATTACATGGGACAAATGGGTAGGAAATTAGCCACCAGCATACATGAGCACCATCAAAAGACATGACCAACTATCACATATCCATCCACACAGATGAAGAGGGACACCAGTTTGACTGGGACAATGCATCCATCCTGGGACAGGCTTAACAAAGACACGCATGGAATTTCCTGGAGGCCTGGCATTCAAACCGGAACTCCATTAACAAACATAGATTTGGACCCCATTTACCAAGCTCTCAAACAAAACCAGAAGTGATATCACCAACACTGCAAATTGAGACGCATAAATGGCAAACAGGGCAGAATACTAACACTTCACTGGAGGCTCACTGATGTTACCTAGCATAGTGACAAAACATGCAAGGTAACCGCTCAGCCTAACAACTTGAGCTACAAATCTTCTCCCAAATTCTCAAATACCTATGGGCACAAAATGCTCAAATTAGTCCAAACGTGGGACACCAATGCCATCCAACTGAGCGTCACCCCCCCCCAACAAATGTACTTCCTCCAGGAATGCCTCAGGAAACCGGTAATACCACAATGTGTCAAATACAAACCACCTCACAAGCCAGGAGAACAGTAGGACAGAATGGTCGCAGAATGCTACAAGCAATGATAACTGATGCCCACAACCGACTCCACAAATACTAAGGAGAAACCTCGCAACAAAAACCTCTGTACAGTAATACAACAAACCATGAATGGACAAGTACAATAGAATGAATCATCAAAACTAAACAACAGCCGATCAAGACAAAAACGACTAGCCCTACAAGAAGTACTGGCCAAGTTCTCTCAAAGCAATAACATAGACAATTCAAAGACTTTGGATAAAGAATCTGTCTGACCAACCACTCAGACACAGAAAAAGCTGTCCTAGTACGAGGAATGAACTTCAACCATAGGCACGTGGACTAAAAGGACTTCCTAGCAGCACTGGAATCAACCCTGAAAGACAATGGACTTACGGAAGAAACCCAGCAGGCCATTAGACAGCCAGTAGCATCAATACTAAAGATGCGAGTCATCAGAGCTAGTGGAGATCATCGCTGGATCGTGATTGGATGTTGGAGGATTGCTTGGTTGCTGACCTGCTATTGGTGGATCTTCATGCTGGCTTCGGCCTGACGCCAATTCAGGGACCAGCCAACCTCGGAGCTATGGCCTCAACAGCTGCCCGCAGCCCTGGGCAGGGGGTTCGAAACACAGTCCAGGTGACTGTGAAGAAGGTAGAGGGTCGTACACCGGTGGATCGCATCCTGTTTATTAAGAAGGTACTGCTGGGATGCTGTGGGTTCGCTGCAGCGGACGTGTATTGCCTGCAGGATTTCCCTGGGGCAGGCTACTTTGATGTGACCTTCAGGAGTGTGAAGCAGTGCGAACAGTTCCTGAAGGTCTTCAAGGAGAAGGAAGGGGAGCCGCTCTTTTCCATCTTGTCGGCAACCCCATTGTGTGTACTTCCTGCACAGAGGAATCGGGTTGTTACAATCCATATGTACAACCCCTATGTTCCAGCGGCTGATGTCCTGACCTTCCTGGGAAGGTACATCCAAGTTGAGGGAGAAGCCACCGATGTGATCGACCCCTTTTGGGATCTGGACCAGTAAGCGGCAGGTCAGGGTGACTCTGAGGGTCGATGGCAATGGGAACATTCTCCACCCACCCTCGAGCTTCGCAATTGGAGGGAACAGAGGCTACCTGACATATGCAGGGCAGCCGAAAGTGTGCCGAACCTGCGGGAAGTCGGGACACGTGGTGGCGGACTGCAAGGGGACCATCTGCAGGAACTGCAAACAGGAGGGTCACCTGACTAAGGACTGTCAGGAAGAAAAGA
>NC_057735.1:17569289-17581692 GCF_004010195.1 Chiloscyllium plagiosum
CAGATGGAAGCAATGGAGGAGAAGGTAATCGAGCAGACAGAGGAGTGGATACCTGTTAAAAACAGGAAGAGAAAATCCGACCAGGCCCCCAAAGCCTCCCAGCAAAGGGGGAAAAGACAGCTGCACGAAGGAGGGACGGCCAGCTCTTCGGATGGGGAAGACGGACGCACAGAATGTCATCACCACCAGAAGAAGAGACAGAGTGCCGTAGATAAAGAGGAGGGCATTTCCTCCCAACCAGGAAACAATGGACCCCCCGAAGTCCACCCTCCACCCAGTGAGAACGAGGGGGTACTCACTGCCCCACAACCACAGACAACTGAGAGCTGAGATCCTCTGACAGTCCCATTGTCAGACACAGAACTGGACGGTGCGGACCCTTGCCTTGGCTCAATGACTCCAGAGCAGGTAAATGACCACAGTGAAAGCCTGGATAGCTACCTCAGCCCAGCAAGGGTCCAGCAGTTCGTGCTCACCATAGGGATGCAGACAGCTTTCCCAGAGACAGGACAGTCAAATGGACAACGGTAACCCCATACACTGGGATTCAAAAAGGTTCATTTGCTATAGTATAACAGGGCACCCACTCAGTAGGTGGGTCCTGCTGAAGCCACAGCTAAATAATAAGAGACTGAATGGTTAATAAAGGGAACTGTAAATAGGATAACTGTAAATTCGAGTAATTCAATCTGTTCTTTGTAATGTTAAGACATGCAATGTATATATCTATGAACGACATGACAAATTGTACAAGTACCAAAGATTTATTTCTATGAATAAAGTATATTTTGAAATTTAAAAAAATCAATACTAAGAAGAGAGAAGGAAGGGAGCACCTACAACATACTGGAAAGGAAAGCACTTGAAGGAATTAAGACAGAAATATCATAATCTTACTAGCAGACAAAGGGTGCATGACCGCCATCCTGAACAGAACACAATACATTTGAAAAAGCAAACACACTACTCGCAGATACCAATACCTACCAAAACGTGGCGATGGACCTGACTCCACAGCTGGAAAACTGCATTATAGCACCCCTGAGGAAACTACACAAAGCAGGTGAAATTAATAGACAACCCCAAAGAATGAAACCTGAAGGATCCAATACACCCCATTTCTACGGATTACCAAAGGTTCATAAACAAGGGGTCTGAGAGAGACTGGCAAACAGACTAGCAAAGGAACTGCAACACACAGGAACACCTAGTAGAAGACTCAAGCCACTGCATCCACTCCATCCAGGAATTCGTTAAAATCAAAGACACTAAGGTAGAGGACCACGAGGTCATGGTTTCCTTCGACGTGACAGCCCTATTCACATCAATAAGCATCACCTACTCAAAGAATCACTAGCCTCACCGCTAGACAAACCAAGGAGACAAACACCTGACAGCACCAACTCCATCAGCAAAGACAGCATCTTCAACTAGTAGACCTGTGCCTCACAACCCACTTCACCTTCAATGACAAGACCTACAAACAAATCAATGGGACTTTTAGCAGAAACAGTTATGCAGAGGTTAGAATGAACAGCCCTTCCCATGATCCAGCCCCAACTTTGGGTCCGCTATGTGGATGACCCCTTTGTCATCATGAAACACAACAAATTAGAAGAAACCCACAAAAACAAACATTTTTACCAGTATAAAGATCACCAAAGAGAAAGGGAACAATTGCCCATTAAGAGAGATTATTGCTTGTTAATGAACTTATTAATTGAAGATCTCATCTCATTTATGTGCATTTATCATCATTGAACACCATCACAAGCAAATTATACTCAGAATTCTCAGCGTAGATGTCAAAGCAGGTAGCTGGCAACTTCCGCTCATCCCTGGCTGTGAAGAGTCTCCATATTACTAAACAACAGCATGATCAATGCACACTGGCCTCCTGCGCCCATTGTCCACAGACCTTGGTGTCTGATAATTACTAACCCCTCCTTCACTCTGGCCACCTTCCTAAGCAGGTGAAAGTAGATACAGGAGGACCAGGGCTGAACACAAATCCAGGAGCAGCAGCCGTAGCATGGCACCACAGCTCCCTGCTCAAGACGAAACGCAGGTTTTGACATCTTGGAAATAAGTAAATGTAAAGTCGCTGTACAACACATCTGAAGGTTATGCATATAAAACATCAAAATATGCCAATTCATAGTCCACCCAGAGGCCCCAGTAGGGCCCCTCAGGATGTGTTGTGGCTGTAGGTGGGTCAGATATTTTTGCAACCAACTCCATTTCGTGGGGATGAGCAGTGTTGATGTAGCCTCCATAGTCCCAGGATATTGATGGAAGTGTGTTGCTGGAGTGGGACTAAGGACTGTATGACCAGGAAGCCATCCTCTCCTGATGGCTCTGAAAGTGGCAGCCACTTTGAATTTCTATGTGATTTGCACCTTGCAGGGAGTGACAGGTGACCTGTGTGGGATCTCTCAGTCGTGCACCCACAAATGTATCAGGACAGTGACTGATGCCATCCAGTGAGATCAACAAGCTCATCTCGTTCCCCTATGATGAGTTTAGAGCTGCAGCAAGGCACTAAGATTTGGAAACATAGGTGGCTTCCCCCAAGTGCTGGACATAATTTGCTGAGGGCCATCTCACAGCACTACAGAAATCATTATTTGGAAAGACTTCCACTTCATTGTTCAGGTGGTTTGAGAGGATTAGTACCATTTCCTCAAGGTGTGTGGCCATGGCAACCTTTTAAAGATGGTAGAGATGCCAGGGATGCTCTGCTGAGTGACGAGTTGGTCCGGGAACAGCAGCTAGTAGAATGGGACTAGAATCAGACAAAAACCTCACTACAGGGGCAGTGTAGGTATTTAGGTGAATTTGCTGAGATGCGCTGGAGAGAAGATTTATGTGCAACTTGACGAAATTGACACCTAGCCAAAAAACTGTATGTTTCAGCCCTTTGTATTTTATTTGCAGTGTTTTTGTTCACAGGATGTGGGTGTTGCTGGTTATGCCAGAATTTATTAATCATCCTTAACTGCCCGAAGAAAATGGGGTGTGTTGCCTTTGTGAACCGCTCCAGTCCTTGGAGTGTAAGTACACCCACAGTATCCTAAAGAAATAATTGACTTTTAAATCCTTCTGCTTTGGGGATGAAATGCAGGTTTTGACATCTTGGAAATATGTAAAGTCACCGTACAAATCATCTGAAGGTTATGCATATAAAACATCAGAATTCACCAATTCATAGTCCACTAATTCAAAACAATCACTCTTGTGTTTCAGTCTTGCGCCCCACCTTAAATTAGTTGCTTCCTCCAGTGTAACAACTTAGCCTCTTCCAATCTTACATCGTGAATGCTCCCATTTGTTCATCCCACTTCCTATCAGACTCTTAAGTTCCTCTACTACTGTTTCCCTCTTCGTTTAAGACTCTCCTTTAAAGTAGTCTTTTTGGTCAACCTTTTGGTCGCTTTTGTGTTATCTTCATCTGATTAAGCTTAAGGGAGTAGCAAGGGCGGGTCAGTTTCTGGAAAGAAACAGGATGACTTTGGTCTTGCCAATATTTAGTTGAAAACCTGAGTCATATTACAAACTTGTTAAATAGCACCATGGTAGCAGTCATGTGGACAGAGTAAAGCAGCATTATGACACTTGTTTGCAGACACTGTTTTGCAGAGTCAATGTATATACTAGGAACAGTAGTTGGTCACATTTGGAAATTTGGGCAAACCAGAAATGTGCATGGGAGAAAATTCCAAAGCAAGCAAGTGATTTGTAAGCAGCATTAGAATAAATGGGAAGGGAACCACCATAAAAAGTGGCACCTGTATGGCAGATGGTACAGTGATGAGCATTGCTGCCTTCCATGCAGTTGACCCAGGTTTGAATTCCGGTTATCACAAACTATGATTAGTGGGCTCTTGTCCCTCCCTCTGAGCCAGGAGGTTTGGGTTCAAGCCCCACCTGCTCCAGAGATTGTAATAACTGGAGCATCGGAGGCTGAGGGGTGACCTTATAGAGGTTTACAAAATTATGAGGGGCATGGATAGGGTAAATAGGCAAAGTCTTTCCCCTGGGGTCGGGGACTCCAGAACTAGAGGGCATAGACTTATGGTGAGAGGGGAAAAATATAAAAGAGACCTAAGGGGCAACGTTTTCACACAGAGGGTGGTACGGGTATGGAATGAGCTGCCAGAGAAAGTGGTGGAGGCTGGTACAATTGCAACATTTAAAAGTCATTTGGATGGATATATGAATAGGAAGGGTTTGGAGGATATGGGCCGGGTGTTGGCAGGAGTGACTAGATTGGGTTGGGATATCTGGTCGGTATGAACGGGTTGGACCGAAGGGTCTGTTTCCATGCTGTACATCTCTATGACTCTATGATAGGTCGATTAGAAAATATCTAAAAGATGGCCTCACTGAGTTGGGCTATGCAAACATTGGCATGAAGGAGATGGGGTGGTTGACTCTATCAAAGGTCACACTGCAGTTTAGATGATTGAAGCTACACAGGGTATCATTAGCCTTCTCGATAAGGATGGTTTCAGAATTGTGGACACGATGGATAATACATTTAAGGTAGAGCAGTTGAACTAGGAGAAACAGCAATGGCACATTCAAAGATGTTAAAAGATTAGAAATGGACACCTTTTGGAGAGGGAGCTGAGTGGACCTATTTCAGAGTGAGTAGTAGCTGGGTTAGGAGGCAGAACAAGGACTGAATTTCACACTGTGCTTAAAATGCAAATTTTAAAAATCAAGAGTACATTATTAATTTGGTAAACAGATAACTAGATCCACCTATAATACCAGAGATCCACTTTGCATGTCACTTGGGTAGAACAAGTTAACAATTGAATTCTGTGGAATAATGAAATTCAAATGCATTAATGCGCTATTAATAAAAGTACATTGGGCTGGGTGTAACACGCTGCTGCCTTAATGACTGTGCTCAAGTAGGCCAAATGTTACTGGATGGGTAAAAGCTGTTTTTTGATCATGTTGAACCATAGCATGAAATATAACAGCATTAAAACATCTATAATCTTATGGCAGGCAGCATTGCCAAAACAGTGACAAAGTAAGTTTGAAATGTAGTTAATAACACGTGGCAAAAGAGCATCTGCTATGAAAACAATTAGCAGAAATATTTTATTTGTTCGCACAAGCTGCAGGGACTCTTATTGCTTCACAGATATAATTCAAGAAATGGTTACCTAATTCGAAGGACTAATAACTTGGGGTTAGTGAACTTTTTAATCCTTTTACAGTTTTGCAGATGTGCCAATGGACTTTGGAATTCCATTCTGTTGGAGGGTACATTCATTTTCAACAGCAAGAAGGGTCCACTGAAGTCACTGTCATTACACATGAGCATATCGAGAAGTTCCACTTTTATAATAGGAGATTTGGTGTCATTGATGTGTAAGAAATTACAGCCAAATTTTAATTCAAAAATGGGCAAACAGTTCTGGAGAATAGTGATCAATGTGAATAATCAGCCATTCAAGAAGTAGTTAGTTCACCAACATGCTATGAAGATTTAATTCAACTGTTCTTTAAGCACCCAATAAGGAAATTTTAGCAACTATTTTCACAAAAAGGTCAGAAAATGTCATGCTATAAATAATTAATGCAGCTCTCACGTACAGGTAGTTATGGTATAAAGTGAGTTTTGGCAGGGTGATTTGGTGATAATGTTGCTGACGAGAATGCTTACCTCTTCGCAATAGTGCAATTCCAGTAGCGATTGTTTTGCATGCTTAGTTTTGTACAAATGCTGATATCAGCGTTGAAGTCTCCATGCCATTCTGTGTATGTGCCGATGTCAGCTGCTGTCAGAGCATATGAGAGGGACAGTAGTATACATTGAGCAGCTTCACCTCAAAAATTAAATTAATGACTGTTCATTGATCTTCCTCTGAGACAAGAATATTCTTGTATAATTGCTGTATAATTCCTGCAAGACTGCATTACCCGTATACACACCATTTGTCTTTCTAATTTGTTCTTGTACCTGCACATCACACAATCTAAACCAATCCCCAAGAAACAGTCAGAAGACAATTAACCACAGCCATCCATTTCTGCAATTACAACTGCACCTGAAGGTGGTGATGATGATGACCTTCTATCCCTGCATTAACAATATGTTTTCAATGTAATGTGTTAAATTTATTTTTGTTTCACTAATAAATATGATTTAAACCTTCATTCAGGCCATGCAATACTTTATGTTAGGCTTTGTGGGTGATTTTTGAGTGATCATGATATTTTTTGCAAGTCTGCCTCTAACCCCACTTTTCCCATAGGCCCCACTATTTTCTCTTAAGCTAGAAAGCAATACAGCATTATCGGAGAACTATCTGCAGTGGCAAGCATTGATTTTTAACAGGGGGCTCATCAGGATCCACATGAAAAGATGAAACAGGAAGGCCAGTCCATTTTATTATCGTTACCTCATTAAGAAAGTTACATTTAGAATAAACAATCACCTTGCTGTAGCTCACTCTGCTACAAGTAGGCTAATTCAGAAGGGGCCACAAAACCTGGGAAATATTCTTCCACATTATGGTAAGGAGCAGGAGTCTTCCACAAAAACAAAGAATTAACCTGAACACTTAATTTCAGGATGCATTCTTCTCTTAGGTGACTGATAAAATACTATCATACTGCTTTATATATCTTTGGACTCCAATTTGCATAAATTCCTGAAGCTTTTTTCTGATGCTATCCCAGTCACCCATGAAATGATGTTCCTTTATTGTTAATAATGTCATAGATCAACTACATGCTCAAGGACATTCCCCAGGATAAGAAAATGAGTCGGCTGCATAAAAGCTGTAAAACAACCAATGTATCTAGCTACACATTGTTTTCATTCATGTATGTAATGGGCCTGATAGATGTATAAATGGCAGAAAGCAGGTAATGTCATCACCTTAATAAGAATCAATTACCACTTAAGCTAAGATGAAAGCAAAAGATATTAAAAAAACTCAGGTCTAGCAACATACATGGAGAGAGGAACACAGATATGACCAATGACCTATTATCTATGTTTTTCATTCATGCCTTTGTTTTTCATAGAATCAGTGATTCAGGCCATCAGAACCTATGTCCATAGATATTTCCTGGCATCCTAAGCGTTTATAGCATTGCTTGTTTCTACTTTAGATTTCCAGTGTCTACAAGTTTCTTTGTATTGTACTCTCGTTTGTTTTCCTGCACATTATTAGAGTCATAGAGATATACAGCCTCGAAACAGACCTATCGGTCGAACTCATCCATGCCGACAGACATCCTAACCTAACCTAGTTCCAATGTCAGCACTTGGCCCATACCCACTAAACCCTTCCTATTCATATACTCATCCAGATGCCTTTTAAATGTAACTGTACCAGCCTCCACCACTTCCTCTGGCAGCTCATTCCAAACACACACACCACCCCCTGTGTGAAAAAGTTACCCCTTAGGTCCCTTTCAAATCTTTCTCCTCTCACCCTAAAGCTATGTCCTCTAGTTCTGGACTCCCCTACCTCAGGGAAAAGATCTTGTCTATTTATCCTAACCATGCCCTTCATGACTTTATAAACCTCTAGGTCACGCCTCAGCCTCTGACGCTCCAGGGAAAACAGCCCCACCCTGTAGCTCAAATCCAATCTTCAAATATAAAATGCTGAGAATCTGCTGTGAGATAGTTCTTAAAAAAAACTAACATTGAAGCTTTATTTTATAGTTTCATGTTTGAAAGGAGTGCAACTATCCATGTATTGGGCTGTAATTTTAATTCACTAATGCACAAGGATCAGTCTTAGACCCTCAGTTGTTTACTATCTATAGAATAGACTTGAAGGATGCAGCAGAGTGTAATGTATCCAAATTTTGCTGATACAAAAATATAGGTGAGGGGCAGGTTGTGTTGAGGGCATAAGGTATCTGAAAGGGGATCTACTTTAGTAGAAAAAAATTAAAGGCAGACTATTGTTCAAACAGAGAGAGACTCCCAAAAGAAAACACAGTGCAGAGGGATCTGGGTGTTCTTGTACATGAAGCACAAAGGTTAGCATGCAGGTGCAGCACATAATTTTGAAGCCAAATGAAATTTTGTCCATTATTGCTAAGGGATTAGAGTTTAAAAATAGGGAAGTCTTTTTACAATTGCGCAGGGTGTTGGTGAGGCTATATACAGAGTGTTGTGTAAAGTTTTGCATCCGATATTTAAGAAATAGACAAAGTCTTTTCCCTGGGATCCGGGAGTCCAGAACTAGAGGGCATAGGTTTAGGGTGAAAGGGGAAAGATATAAAAGAGACCTAAGGGGCAACTTTTTCACGCAGAGGGTGGTACGTGTATGGAATGAGCTGCCAGAGGATGTGGTGGACGCTGGTACAATTGCAACATTAAGAGGCATTTGGATGGGTATATGAATTGGAAGGGTTTGGAGGGATATGGGCCAGGTGCTGGCAGGTGCGATTAGATTGGGTTGGGATATCTGGTTGGCATGGACAGGTTGGACCGAAGGATCTGTTTCTATGCTGTACATCTCTATGACTCTATGATAAATTGGCATTAAGGAAGGTTCAAAAGAGATTCAGTAGGCTGATTCCTTGGGTGAGGGGTTGATTTTTCAAGAATGACTGAACAAATTAGACTTTTCTTCGTTAAGAGTTTAGAAGAATGAGGGGTGACCTTATTAAAACATACAAGATTCTGAGGGTGGTGAGAATGTATTTCCACTAGTGGGGGAAATCTCAAACTGGAGAATAAGGGGACACTCATTTAAAGCTGAGATGCAAAGGAATTTCTTCTCAGAAGTGAGTGAATGTTTGAGTTCTCTATTCCAGAGAGTTGAGGACGCTCGAGCACTGAAAGTATGTAAAGAGGAGTTGGATGGACTTTTGAAATATTAAAGAGTTTAGGGCGATGCTGAACAAGCATGAAAGAGAAGTTGAGACAAGTAGTAGAACAGCTAAAATACTTTAAATGAATGGGAGGGTTGATGGGTTGAATGGCCAATTGCTCCTATTTCTTAAGTTCTTATGCATGTTTTCAAAATGGTTTTAATAGATATTAAAAATTAATATATTTACTCTCCAACTGAAAATCTGAATCATTACATTTGCAAATATTAAACAGAAATGTACAGTTGATTTAGTGCATTTTCAAAATGGCATGGTGACACTGATTTGTACAAGATTAACATTTATTGATTTCTTGAGGTATAGCATCAGCTTTTCCTGTTGAGAAACCACCAAACATATAAGCATCTTTATCATAGATGTTGGTGTACATATTATAGAAAGGAAATGCAGCATTGAGGTAATGAATATTATACATGGATACTTCTACAATATAATCTTACTTAAATTCACACTAGATTACATTTTGACCTTTATCCAAAATAGACCAGTTAAATAAAAATGTTTCATTTCAAGTCAAAGTCACTATACAAATCAAAATACAGAAACACAGGGCAACCCTTTTCCCCTCTCTGTCTCCCTGATTTGGTAAAGAAGTTTCATTGTGATTTTTAAATTTATACAACATAGAGATTACATGCGGATGGTGTCGGCAGATTGAGTTAAGTATGGATTGTGTAATAAGTGCAATTTTTCACATCAACCATTAATAAATGCCATAAATGTCAGTATTTCATTAAAATATATAAAATACTTTAAAACTTTTACTCTGGGGAAGAAACATACAATGCATGTTAACATACATCTATTGGGAAAATAATTCAAAATTGAAAATATAATTAAATATTTTTACAGGACATTCTCTGTATTTGGTTAAGATTTTTGATTAAGACAGGCTTATAGAATGTGTACACAGTTATGTAAAAAAAATAATTTTCCTTATACTCCCATGATTACGATTACTGCAGCATAAGCTCATTGTTTAATCTGCATGTTACAAGATAATGTGCTAGAACCATGCTGAGATATTACAGAAGGAGCCTTTGTATTATGCAACATGCAGAAGAATGATGTCTTTCAGAAAGATTGTTCAAAAAAGGCATATCTCTTAAAAGCATTTTTACCATGTTTTACACAAAGATACACACAATATAAACAAGCTATTGCTGGTAAAAGGCTTCTTCAGAATGTGTCACAAATGCAAAGCGTATGTACACACCAAGTGCTGATAAACTCAAATAAGTAGGGTGAAATTTGGATGTTCAGAAATATCTCCTTGGGGAATGTTAATAAAGTCAGTGTGAAAGATTTTGTTTTCATTCATTCATGGGATGAGGGCATCACTGGCTTGGCCAGCATTTATTGCCCTAATTTCCCAGAGGGCAGTTGAAAGTCAACCACATTGCTTGAGTCTGGAGTCGCATAGGCTAGATAAGAATGGCAGTTTCCTCCCCTAAAGGACATTAGTGAACCAGATGGGTTTTTCTAACAATTCGCAATGGATTCATGGTTACCATTAGACTCTTAATTCCAGATAGTTATAAATTCAAATTCTACCATCTGCTGTGACAGGATTCCAACCCAGGTCCCCAGAACATTACCCGGGTCTCTACGTTAACAATCCAGTGATAATACCACTTGGCCACTGCCTCTCCTCATTCTCTGACATTAATTAGGTGATACCTACAATATTTGGAGTCCGTGGAAAATCGTTTTGGTTCAAAAAGAGCAGATCTTCATTTAGTTGTTGGAGGGTATACCACAGTTATTGGTTGCTTTGTACCAGGCCGGATAGTGAAGGTCCGCCCATAAGATTGTGGATGTTGTGCATTCTGAGAGCTGGAAAAGAGTAGGAAGATTCATAAAAGTTGTTTTACTTTGTAAATGTAACAATTTAAAACCACAAGATAACTACAAACTCAGTAATATTCTGAGATCAAATTCCCAGTTAATAGCAATGCTTTACTACTGCCTAATCTGTGCTCACTGACCTCACTTCCCTTCAATACCAAGAAGTCGTGGAATCATAGAATCTTTACAGTGCAGAAAGAGGTCATTCAGCCCATTGAGTCTGTACCAACCCTCCAGAAAGCATC
This sequence comes from Chiloscyllium plagiosum, assembly GCF_004010195.1. Taxonomy (NCBI): domain Eukaryota; kingdom Metazoa; phylum Chordata; class Chondrichthyes; order Orectolobiformes; family Hemiscylliidae; genus Chiloscyllium; species Chiloscyllium plagiosum. The sequence continues at coordinate 17,580,272 of NC_057735.1, forward strand.
TCATCCAGACCCACCACCTCCCCTGCATTCAATTCTGCTGTAAGTTCAGTGGTTCTGACTGAATATTGAACTACTATAAACCGATCAATAATGCAACAATACATCAATAATGCAACAATACAAAACTTGAAGTAAATATTTCATTTGATTTACCTGTTGTATAATATTATTTACTTTTCTAAAATTCTAGATAATTTTAGACAACAAATATCATTGCAGGTGTAAGATAGAACATTTAAATTATATATATAATGTTTTAATATATAATATTAAAAATCACGCAGCACCAGTTTATAGTACTATAACCTGGTGTTGTGTGATTTTTAACTTTGTCCACCCCAGTCCAACACCGGCTCCTCCAAACTATTAATATATAATTCAAAGTTTGTGAGAAGATTTATAGCTTGGGTGCTCGTTGTTGTGGTTCTGTTCGCCGAGCTGGGAATTTGTGTTGCAGACGTTTCGTCCCCTGTCTAGGTGACATCCTCAGTGCTTGGGAGCCTCCTGTGAAGCACTTCTGTGATCTTTCCTCCGGAATTTGTAGTGATTTGAATCTGCCGCTTCCGGTTGTCAGTTCCAGCTGGCAGTTGCAGTGGTCGGTATATTGGGTCCAGATTGATGTGCTGATTGATTGAATCTGTGGTTGAGTACCATGCCTCTAGGAATTCCCTGGCTGTTCTCTGTTTGGCTTGTCCTATAATAGTAGTGTTGTCCCAGTCGAATTCATGTTGCTTGTCATCTGGGTGTGTGGCTACTAAGGATAGCTGGTCGTGTCGTTTCGTGGCTAGTTGGTGTTCATGGATGCAGATCATTAGCTGTCTTCCTGTTTGTCCCATGTAGTGTTTTGTACAGTCCTTGCATGGGATTTTGTACACTACATTGGTTTTGCTCATGCTGGGTATCAGGTCCTTCGTTCTGGTGAGTTGTCTTAGAGTAGCTGTTGGTTTGTGTGCTGTTGTGAGTCCTAGTGATCGCAGTATTCTGGCTGTCAGTTCGGAAATGCTCTTGATGTATGGTAGTGTGGCTAGTCCTTTGGGTTGTGGCATGTCCTCGTTCCGTTGTCTTTCCCTTAGGCATCTGTTGATGAAATTGCGGGGGTATCCGTTTTTGGCGAATACATTGTAATGTAAGAAATAGGGAACACACACTAGAACATCAATGCCACACTCACAGGAATCCGATTCACTAGAGAGGAAGAAAAGGACAACCAACTCCCATTCCTAGACGTGATGGTATAGAGAACACCGAACAGAGAATTCACCACAAAGGTATACAGGAAAGCCACACACACAGACCAAGTCCTAAACTATGAAAGCAACCATCCCAACACACACAAAAGAAGTTGCATCAAGACACAGTTCAAAAGTTGCCACAACACACTGCAGTACACCAGAACTGCAAAAAGAGGAAGAAGAACACCT
>NC_057735.1:17581916-17620027 GCF_004010195.1 Chiloscyllium plagiosum
GCATTTGTAGTGGTTTGAATCTGCCGCTTCCGGTTGTCTGGAACTGATAGATGGAACTGACAACCGGAAGCGGCAGATTCAAACCACTACAAATGCTGGAGGAAAGATCACAGAAGCGCTTCACAGGAGGTTCCCAAGCACTGAGGATGTCACCTGGACAGGGGACGAAACGTCTGCAACACAAATTCCCTGCTCGGCAAACAGAACCATAACATTAATATATAATGACAACATGGTTGTACACAGAAGACAATCAAAAGCCTAATGGAATGCTGGTCATCATATCTAGAGGACAAGAATACAGGCTGTATAATGTCCTGGTTAAATTACAGCTGAAGTACTCTGGGAAATTAAGGCTGGAGAGAGTACAGGGAAACTTTACCAAAGTAAAATCTGGACTTCACTGCCTAAATACCAAGAACATTACACAAGTCAAAGTTTTAATCCCTGGAATTACGAATGTTTGATTGAAATTTTCAAAATATTGTAGAAGCAGTTACTCTAGATAGTAGGAATCCATTTCCACCAGTTGGGGAATTTAGGACTGGGAACAATGTTGAAAGATTAGTGCAATACATTTTCGGAATGAAACTAGGAAATACCTCTAATGTGCATAGGGTGGTAAATGTTTACAACACTGTCACAAATGACAAGTAATATTGTTAAATTTAAATCTGAGATTATTATTACCAACAGCTATTGAGTGATTTGGGGCAAAATTGGTTAAACAAAGTGACAGATTAGCCATGATCTCACTGAATACAGTGAGAGGTCTTGAGAGGTTAAGTGGCCTAATCCTGTTGCTAAATTCCTTTTATTCCATAAGCAACATAGTCAGAAACAAAACCAGAAATTGCTGGGAAAACTCAGCATGTGGCAACATCTGTGGAGAGAAAGCAGAAATTAATGTTTTGCATCCAGTGACCCTTCCTCAGAACATAATCAGAGATGAACAAGTTGGTGATTAAAAGACTTGCATTTAAATTTTACATTTTGTAACCACAGAGCAACTCAAAGCATTCTGCTCCCAATGAAGTATTTGCAAAGTGCAATCATTGTTGTAATGTATAAAATGGACAGCAAATTGTCACAATCATCAGTGTGATAATGATGAGGTAATGTTTTTGCATTGTTGAAAGAGAAATACTGGTCAGGATGCTCTTTTACACAGTACTATGGGATCTTTTTATATCCACTTGAGTGGTTAGATAAAGTCTTGGCATTACATCTCATCTGAAAAATGGAATTTAACGCAGTCCTCCTGCAGCAATGCAGCATCATCTGTATTAGGACTTGAACAATTAGTAAAATAGAGAATGGAATTAAATGGTTTATACAGAACTCTAATTGTTTATATAAGCTGTTTAAGAACTTTGCTCCCCAAGAGGATTACTCCAGCACAGATTTGAACTCACCTTTTGGCTGTAACATCAGAATTGTCTGTGCTCAAGGCTTGCACTTTTGACTGCAGTTCATTAATTACTTTATTCTTCATTACCAGTTTGTTTGTTGATGGTACCATTTCTGTCTGCTGATCTTCCATCTTGGGTATATTTTTTTCATATGATTTAGGCATTAAAGGGGAATAACTGTGCGGATCTGAAACATGCTTTGAATTTTGATATTTTCCAGGACCCCCATTCACAACAGTGCTATTGATAAATGTGGGCTTTTCTGCAATCGCTGGCTTTTGCCGAACAATGTTTGTTTTGACAGGAAGCGACGAAGTGTTTACTGGCAATTTGCTAATGGAATGAGTATTTTTATTGTTAAGATTTTTATGGTGATTAAATGTAAAATGGTCAGGATCCTGCAGACAAAGCCCTTTCTTGTCAGAATTGGCAGAGGGATGATTGTCAATCTCAGATTCAACGTGCACTGTTCTTTCTGGTTGAGCAGAATAACTTTCATTATGGTTAGAAAATTCAAGTGGAGGTGGCAGAAGTTCAAATGAGGGTTCTTCAATCTCTTCATCACTAAAGCATGGTGGAGGTGGGATCAGAAGTAAAGACATGTCATCATCATTTTGAGAGTCTTCTGGTTCTGCAGTTTCTCGTGATGCAGAGTGGGATGAAGGTTTTGACCAATCTAGACTCTTTCTGGTGCTGTTCAGAGGACTGATGAGGTCACCTCCATGCTTGTTCCATGCTGAACTATCTTCTTCAGCAGGTGATATCAAAGAACGATCCTTGTAATTAGCTATTGGTGTGATATGGATTGTATTTGAATTTGTTGACTGAATGAACCGAGTGCCTCCCAAGGATAAGTTAGCCGTTTCTGAAGATGCTTTGTGAGCTCTTTTGTTTTTACTAGAATCTCGCTGTTTTGCAGCCATGAGAAGTGCCAGTGGTGAACGTGGATCTATATTCTGCTCTGGGCTAGGCAGAGTTTGTTCTGGAGGAAAATCTGGAATCTCTGCTGTTAATGTGGTTGGTTTCTCAACTGGTTTCAAGGATTGAAGATCTAACGTAACATTTTCTGAGGAACTCTGGTTTTCAAAATCTCTGATCACAGTGGATTTTATCTTGTCTCCTGCTCTGTGGTTCCCATTTTTTATTTCAGAATCAATGTTCGAAATGGTTGAATGGGCCAAGTTTTGATTGCTGTTAGAATCATGAGGTTGATTTAAACTGCTCTGCCGAAGTTCCATGCTGTTGCTCCAGTTCTTTTCTTTCTCATCCTCTGTGCAACGGTCCATAGAGGAACCTGAAAGTATTCCTTTGTATTGGGTTGATTTAGATTGTTGTAGCAATAGATTGTTCTTACGAACTGGCTTCTGTGGTTTAGGAGGAACATGATCTATTTGTACCTTATTCATTCTTGGATGCTCAGTGCTTTCATTTGTGTTCATGTGCATGGAAGCAGTGTGATTAATCTCCCCAGTGTGGTCCATTGTATACTGGTCAGCATCTCTCATAACTATCATGGACTTGCTTTTATTTTGCCAGTCAGAACTTGACCTGTTTTCTGATCTGTTAACGGGTTCTGAAGATCCAAAAAGCTTTGCTGTTGCTTTCGGATTGAAAGTTGATGCAACTTGAGGTTGTGAAATCACTTCAGGAGATTCTGCCATATACAAAGACTGATTATCGGAAACTAACTTTTGTGAAGCATTCGGGAAGAATTTGAAAGAAGACAGTGTCTCCCTTTCAGGCTTGACATGAAAATGATTGTGTTGTATCAACTCTCTTTGTGGAGGAGGTGGTGGTGACTTTTTAGGCTGTTTAATATGATTGTATTTTGAAACATTATTTTGCAGAGGTGAGTTGAGAGAATAATCATCAGGTGGAAGAAAGGGGGGAGGGGCAGGAGGTCTTGTTGTACTGGATGGGGAAGATGCTTTTGAGAACAAATCAGTCTTTGGGAAAGATTTGTGAGGTGCCATTGCTGGAGGCAGTGGAGGAATCATATTTGGAGGTAGAGGAGGTGGAGAAAAGGTTGTTTCAGGAGGTTGGTAGTTTGGAATAAATTTTTGTTGTAATGTCATGTTTAAAGGTAGTGCTGGTGGTGGAGGAGGAGCCATCTGAGGAGGTGGTGGGATAGTCACTTCATAAGGCAAATAGGTCATTTGTGGATTTTGATAAATACTTTGAGTTGGAGGTGGTGGAGGTGCCATTGGAGGAGGTGGTGGAGGAGCCATTGGAGGAGGTGGTGGAATGCAGTCATCTTCCAGCATGCTGATATTCTGCCCATAGTTTCCAACATTAGGTTTGTTGTTGCTCACTTTTACATCACTGCCTACAAAATGAAAACATAATAAATTAGTTCAAATTTATCTTTTGCAATAGAGTATAAAGTGCTTCAGAAACATGGGATTTATGGGGTAAAATCTTTGTTTCAGTCTTCCTCAGATATTCATAGAATGCCTACTGTATAGAAATAGGGCATTTGGCAAACTCCACACAGACAGTCACCAAAGGCCGGAATTGAATCCGAGTCCCTGGCACTGTGAGGCAGCAGTGCTAACCACTGAGCCACCATGTCACTATTCTCCTGATCTTTTTTCTCAAGATCGACGATAACTGCATTGCTGCTCCCTGTTCTCACCCGAAGTGGGAAGACTTAGTCAATTTTGTTTCTAAATAATTGGATTTTGTCTGCTACATTCCCAGTACATAGATGTCTTCTGTTCACAATATTGCCTATGCCTCTCTCATCCTCCACTATTAAAGGAAAGAAATAGACTCTTCAACTTAATTGGTCTGTCAGACATTAAATTCCTCTCAAACAAAAGCAAAATGCTGCACATGCTGGAAATCTGAAACAAACACAGAGAATACAGAAGACACTCAGTTGGTCTGACAGCATCTGTGGAGAGAAACAGAGTTGACATTTTGAGTCAGGTATGACACCTCTTCAGAATCGGGATTAGTCTTCAACTTATTCAAGGGGTCTGCATTGGTTTAGAGGGCCTGCTCATTGTTCCCTTTAAGCTGTACAGTTATGTATCAATCACGGTTTAGATTTCTGGTTCTGGAAGTCTCTGCCATACAGAAACCTCACAGACCCAAGCAGCCGGGAAGAAAATTACAGGAAATGTTGATCCTGGTACCTTTACTCAGGGCACAGTCTGCACATAGTCCAGGGGTCTGACCACAATCAGTCATCAGCTTGGGATGCCCAGTGTCAAGCGATCTGTCTGACTGCAGTCCACGGATTGGGCAATGCTCCGTCCTGCAGGCACAACAGCAGCAGGCAGGGGAATGGTGTTCTGTCAGTCAGAAAGCTGCAAGGACAACGGTCAAGGGTTTGGTCAGTCATGTTTAGCTTGTGAAGTAATTCCGAGGTCTGTGACAATTAAACTCCATCATCGATTATTAAGGCAAAGCCTTATTGGAGGGAAGCAAGTTGATCACTGCCAAAAGGAATGTGGGAGTCAAGGATGTGAGGAAGGAAGCAGAGACATTTATGCAAGTGGGAACAAGGATGGTCACAGAGAGAAATTCAACGTGTATGGGCAGGAATGCCGAACAGCTTTGGAGAGCATTATACTCTACCAGAGGAGATGTTATTGGCAGCGACAACCACTGTGGCCTCTACAAAGGGATTGTAGAGGAGCAGGGTGGCATCATTAAAGTCTAATGTTTGGATTCAGGGGGCAGTGAGGACAGTGAAGGCAAAGTTCAATGTAGTGTGTCTCCACAGGAGTGGAAATGGGCTGCAAGGGTTGTGCCAGGTTATAGGGAGAAGGGGGTGATGATATCTGGAAACCCTGCTTTGTGCTGAAAGTGTTGACTGTGAGCTGTGTTTCCATGGAGGAACCCCAACTCCTTTGTATTGGGCCTATTTAGATTGTTGTAGCAATAGATTGTTCATACAAGCTGACTTCTGTGATTTAGGAAGAACATTATCTTAGAACCTTAGAACATTAATACTTAGATGCTCAGTGCTTTCATTTGTGTTCCTTTTACTCCATAAGCAACATAGTCAGAAACAAAACCAGCATCATAGCTGCATTATGCAACTGAAAAATGGAGTACAGCACCCAGGGTGGGGGTAAGTCAGTGTCACTATAATGGGTGAAAGTTAGGACATTGCAGGGGCAAATACATGAAGCATAGGTTTGCAAACTCCAGCTGCTTGTCATTAGCAATCATTTGTTCGCATGTATGCAATGCATGCAGAGTGGTTGTGCTTATGCATCAAATATTGCTCAAAGGCAGGAAGCACCATGCCATTGGTGCTGGTTAAACTACCATTGTCATCTTAGTGATGCAGAAGTTAACAGTAATATCATAAAAGGCGGTGAATGCTGGGCAACAGTCCCCATCATTGTGGAAGTTCCAAGAAGGCTGTGGGATAAGGGGAACAGAGAGGCATTACAAGTCAACTAAATATGATGAAAGAACCTACTGAATGCAATGGAGAGTGGGATGGCTGTGGTGGATCTAAGATGGAACAAGCATCGGAGCGCAGCAAGCACTTTTTCCTTCTGCCAAGTTGGTGCACACACTGTGAACTGGATCACAGTAGAACGGATAACTGAAGATCCAGTTCTGCAGCTTGGAGTGGTCTACACAACTGGAGCAGGCAATGAAGCAATGCGATAGATGTTGAGAGCTGGGGACATGACAGCAGTTGCCTGAGGAGAAGGATGAGGAATTGGAGTGGGAAGAATGTCTGTTTGTGGATGGCAGAGCTCAGCTGCCATAGGCATTACAAGACAAACAGGATCTGATTGACATCTGGCCCTGCCTGGTTTCCAGGTACCACCCGCACCCCTTACACGTCCCTTTAACCTTGCACTATCCTGACAGCCTATTGCCGCACACCCCTCCCCCTCCTGTGGAGACAGTAGATGATAGCTGGATGCAGAAACCCATCATAGGCAATCAAGGTCAAGAGGCATTGTAGGTGTATCCTATAGTCCATGTTTGTTTCCTTCGTGTTCCCTTTAGTTGTCCATCAATAAAAACTTATGTTTATCTGTATGAAATGTTTCCCTACTGATTAAGTACAAGATAATGGGTGACCACTGGGAATTGAGTAAGTACTGTGGTCTCAGGGAGAGTCTTCAGAAGCATTGTAGCTTACAACAGGTTAGCTGTGTGGACCTGGTGGTTAAACAGTGACTAGGGTGAGAAAATGAAGTTGCTTGTGCAAGGGAGTGTCAGCCATGCCAACTATATGCCATGGTCAACATGGCCTTGTGGCTGCGATGCCATTACAGTGCCAGTGAGGGGGAAACGCCAGATTGCCAACACTTATTCAGTTGCACAGCAGCCTCCTAACGATCGAGCAAGGGAGGTTGATTTTTCAGCAGTTACTCACTGAATAGTGACATGTCCTGGGAACAGCTTGTAGTAAGATGGAGATGGCATCAGATATTATATTAATTCACAGGATGAGGGCACCGATGGCAAGACCACCATTTATTGCCCATCAAGGAGGGCAGTCAATCACATTGCTGTGTGTCTGGAGTCACATGTAGGTCCGACCAGATAAGAATGGCATTTTCCTTCCCTGAAGGATATTAGTGAGCCAGATGGGTTTTTCCAACAATCGGCAATGGTTTCAAGGTCTCAGACTCTTAATTCCAGAGTTTTATTCAACTCATCTACCATGACAGGATTTGAACCTGGATCCTGGGAAAATTACCTAGGTCTCTGGATTTATGGTCCAATGATAATACCCCTAGGTCACTGCCTCCCAAATGTGAGAAACCCCATCGGGGTGGGGGAGGTGCTTATTGAGGGATATTTGGTAAGATAAGGTGAGAAACCTTACTGGGCTTCCCAGCAAATACCCCTCCAAAATATTCAACACAATTTGCACTCAGCCATAAAACAAAAGCTAGATATTGAAAATGCTCAGCAGATCAGGCAGCATCTGAGGAGAGAGAAACAGAGTTCATGGGCTGAATCTTTTGTCGCAAGTAATTGATCCTGATTATTGCCACACTTGCAGATTTAATTTTATTACATTTGGACATAATTATTTTTGAATATCATTTTGCAATGGTGAGCAGTTCCCGTGCCCAATCTAAAGCTCCGTTCCCTGTCTTCACTAAACAAGTCTAACCCCTCTTTCTTCATTTGTCATGGTTAACTGTTTCATTCACTTATACTTATTTAAATTATTTTCACTGATGGGAGAAAGTGAGGACTGTAGATGCTGGAGATCAGTGTTGAGTGTGTAGTTCTGGAAAAGCACAGCAGGTCAGGCAGTATCTACCTAACACATTTTCAGCTACCTTCCCCCCAAACCCCCATCCCCCTCCCATTTTTCTCTTAGCCCCCTGGCCCACAAGCCTCATTCCTGATGAAGGGCTTATGCCCGAAACGTCGATTCTCCTGCTCCTCGGATGCTGCCTGACCTGCTGTGCATTTCCATCACTACATTCTTGACCTATTTTCACTGATACCTTACTGAATACCTGGAACAACTTATTACAGATTTTTCTGTTCCCTCCATTTCCTATTTCGGCAATAGATAGGACCAAGGCAACCGAAACATTAGATTACATTACATTACTGTGTGGAAACAGGCCCTTCGGCCCAACAAGTCCACACCGACCCGCCGAAGCGCAACCCACCCATACCCCTACATTTACCCCTTACCTAACACTACGGGCAATTTAGCATGGCCAATTCACCTGACCTGCACATCTTTGGACTGTGGGAGGAAACCGGAGCACCCAGAGGAAACCCACGCAGACACGGGGAGAATGTACAAACTCCACACAGTCGGGAGTTGAACCCAGGTCTCTGGCACTGTGAGGCAACAGTGCTAACCACTGTGCCACCATGCCGCCCACCTGCTGCTACTGTCCACAGATTCCTTGCCCAAATTCATTTATGCTTGTCCAAGGACAATTCAAGCCCAGGCCCATCCCCTGGGTTGTTCCTTCTGGCATGTACAGGGCACAGGAAAATCAGAAAAGGTACAAGTTTCTTGCTACTTGTCAAACGTAGGCACTTTTCCAGCTGCTGACAATGATCGGCAGCCAAATGTTCTGATCCTATAGTAAAGTACTGGATAGACGTAAATAAAGTTCCCAAAACCATTAGAGAGTCGTTACACGGTGACTCAGTGGTTAGCACTGCTGCCTTACCGTGCCAGTGACCTGGGTTCGATTCCAATCTCGGGTGACTGACTGTTGGGAGTTTGCACATTCTCCCAGGTGCTCCTGTTCCCTCCCACAGTCCAAAGGTGTGCAGGTTAGGAGGATTGGCCATGCTACATTGCCCCATAGTAGCCAGGGATGTACAGGCTAGGTGGGTTAGCCATGGTAAATGCGGGGATACAGAGATAGGGTGGGGGACCGGGTCTGGGTAGGATGCTCTTCGGTGCTGACCCGATAGGCCAATTGACCTCATTCTCCACTGTAGAGATTCTATGATTCTCTACATCTCCTGGTGCCAATGTAGACTGCAATAATCCAACAGAGATTTGGTGCTACGTCCAAGGTGAATTTTACTTTTCTGGCTGTCTCTGTGCAGAAGTGTCCAGTTAACAATCCAGAAAATGAGATGGGAGGCAGGAAACCCACATCCAGTCTCATTTAAAGCAAACAGAAACAAAATTTGCTGGAGAAACTCAGCAGTTCTGGCAGCATCCGTGGACAGAGAGCAGAGTTAAATTTTCGCATCCTGTGAGCCTTGTTCAAGAGTTCTGAAGAACAGTCACAGGACTCGAAACATTAACTCTGCTTTCCCTCCATAGATGCTACCAGACCTACTGAATGTCTCCGGCAATTTCTGTTTTTGTTTGTTTCAGATCTGAAGCATCCGCAGTTCTTTGCGTTATTCCAGACTCGTTTAAGTGGCTCAGTCAAGCCAGAGGTCATTGTGTCTGTTGACAAGATCTGAACCTGTTCCTGACCCTCTACAAAGTACAGCCATGGAAATCACCAAAACAATAAAAAGACCATGTCCACTCTTCATTACCTTTGTGTCAGGATGGAGTCTGTAAGGGCTTTGGGGGAGGGTGCAGTCAAGCAACACATAAATAATCTCATTCGCTTCCTAGATCTAAATCTTTGAATTATGTCTCCTCATTATTAAAACTCTGATTAGTCGAAACAGCTTGACATCAAGTTAAAATCTCATCATTTTCCAGATCATTTCAATTTTCCAAAACAGGAATCAAATTGGTTTCCCTGAACTGCTCTATTTCAGGAACCATAGAAACTTCCTGGGCCAAGGTCACTCAACAGAACAGTGATAATTAGTAGGTTTTTAGTCTTCTTGGATGAGGAGCCAGATTATTTGATTTTTCTTTAAGTAAAATCACTTGCATTAAGCATTTGTTTTACTTTGTATACAACTGTCAGATCTTTCATTTGAATATTTTATCTGTATTTATTGACAAGAGGTTCTTTTATCATGATTTGGAGATGCCAGTGTTGGACTGGGGTGGACAAAGTTAAAAATCAAACACCAGGTTATAGTCCAACAGGTTTAATTGGAAGCACACTAGCTAGTGTACTTCCAATTAAACCTGTTGGACTATAACCTGGTGTTGTGTGATCTTTAACTTTGTTTTATCATGGTACTTAAATTATATTTGTCGTGGCAAAAAACAATTTGCTTAGATTAATTCCACTTAAGCAAAACAGTTTGTGAAAATACATGATCCAATATAAGTTTGCCTGGTTTCCACTGTATGTACTCGGTGATGTTTAACCTAGTTCAACAACAGAAACAAAAATAGAATTTTTTTCCTGGTGTTCTCTGAAGTCACAAATGTCATTTGAAGGTTCCCTACTTTAAGCAAAAAAGGACTGTGACATTTCCAAGTGTGAGAACGCTGGTTCACAGGGATGTTACAGAATTCAGCGCAAACAAACAAATCACCATGCACAGGTAGAAAGTCTACTTTTACTGCCAATTATCCCACCCCAGTTCTCTTTTGCAACTGCTTTCCAGTACCTCACCAAATGACTACATTATTAATCTTCCAATCTTGAAGTGCCAGCAATCCATTTACCTGCAGGGTCACTAAAAGTGAGGCAGCCCACTTCACATGGACAATGATCAATAAGGTGAGCTTCCCCAGCTTACCATTGACTCCAAGCGATGTCTTTGGGAAGATATACTAAAGAGCGTGAAATTACAAAGGAACAAACTAGAACAAGTGAAAAACAATGGACAATATATAAAATGACTCAAGTGCGAACCATATCCTACTGTTAGAATAAACGATTAAATTAATCAAAATAAAATAATCACATGAATTCTTATCTGAAATAGATACTTATCAAAGTCCAAGATTACAAAAGCCTTTTTTTCAGGCTCCTGAAATATGATCCAGGGTTTGCATTACAAGTGCATTTGCATCTAGGGTGATCAGAAGTTCACATTTTACCAGGACACTCCTGGTTTTCTCATTAAATGTGTTGGTGCGCTGACAATTTCCTAAAAATAACTCATCATCGCAGTTTTCACCTTTTCCCTTTTTGTAAATATATAAATCGGCACTGGGTTGAGTGGTGGTGGGGGGGGGGGCGGTGGGGGGAAGGACGAGAAGATTTGTGTTAAATTTCATCCTCCTCCCTGTAAGGAGCTATCACATTGTATTACATGCACAGGCCTGGATCTCACCCCCAGCAGCCCTTTCACGTTTCAAAAAAGTTGTCATTAGTTTTTTGGTGTCAAATTATCTAGGAGTTCTGAGGAAGATCAATTCAACCCAAAATGTTAACTCTGATTTCTCTCCACAGATGCAGCCAGACCTGCTGAGCTTTTCCAGCAATTTCTGCTTTTGTTACCATTACTTGCAAAACCAAATCAAATAATATTTCAGTACACAACTGCTGAAAATGTGAGTTTGAAATGATATTATTTTTTAAATGGCTTAAATAGAATTGTTGAGATAGTCAAAGTTTTTTCATCAATTATTTCCCCAGTAATGGATTGAATCAAATCAGTGTCATGCAAACAATGTCGAACATTTCAATTCAAATTATACCTGCAATTAAAGATGTTCTTGGAATCTTAGAAAGCAATGCCTGATCTGGCAGAATCGGAGTTGGCACAGCAAGCTTTGGACGTTCTTGGAAAGGCTGGAAAGAAAAATTAATTCATTTGTTTCTTGTTTATATGTTGAATGATTGTTCTTATAGATACTGCACATTTGAAACTAGTTGAAACTTTATTGCTGGAACAGCACAGCAGGTCAGGCAGCATCCAGGGAACAGGAGATTCGACGTTTCGGGCACAGGCCCTTCTTCAGGGTCTGAAACTACACAAGTTCTGAAACACCCATTGTCTCTCAACAATACAGTGTAGTTTACAGTTCAATAGAAGTACAGGAGAAATTATTTCTGTTTCATGTATTTCCTTTTTTTCAGTTTAGAAAATTGTGCCATGAAGTCAAAATAAATTATAATCAGCTAGCCAATGTGATCCCATCAGTTTCCTAATGGGTGGGTTAGGTTAAAACTGAAAAACTGAGTGCACCATGAACACAAAACTTTTGAGGTGAACTGAAAGCCTTATTATTAATACCCTGGAAAGGAATTTGGTTTTCTCTTCCATCTCCTGTTAATGTTTCAATGTGTGATCATCAGAAACCCCACAGAAATTGCACAAACACCTAACTGTACCATTTTTCTGTGCGGCATAGAGAACCATTGTAAAATCAACAGAAACTTTACTGACCCACATTTAACATTGAACACAAAATTCATCTCAAAGGTTTGGATAATTAATTGATGAACAGGCCACATGAATGATAGTTTAACCTCCTTCTTTCATTGCCATATTTAATGAGAGACATTCTTTCCTGTTTTTCTGTGGACAATCGCATGATATAGATCTGGTTGGTAAATCAAGCAAATGATGCAATGAACATTTTTTCCATTTTTAAATTTGTTGGTAATACTCCATCTGCTTGAGTTTACACTTGCAGCACATGTATGCATATTAATCAGAGATATTCTTTAGTTCTTTCCATATTCCAGTAAGACGAGTTTGAACAGAAGGTAGCCACTTGGTTCCCTGTGGCTCTCCTCAAATAGCCGTCAATTAATTATCTATGTTTCTCCATATTGCTATCATTTTATATTCCAAATATGTGTACATATATATATTTCTCAAAACTCGCTTTCCAAATATATATTTGCTTTACAAGATTCTACTTCCATTGCCCTTTCAGTGTAAGTTAAAAGTCCTACGTTCTCATTTTAATTCTTTTCATGATTGGCTTAAAATTCATGCCCTCATTACCAATTTAGTTAATATAACTGCTTTTTCCCCTCCTTATCTTCCAAAATTCTTCATAAATCTGAACATTTCTATGTGTTCAGTAACCTTCCATGATTCATTTTGAATGCATTTGAACTGCAAATAAAAAAACATAAAATAAACTCTCTGTATAGCATTTTAAAAATGTTTTTATTCTATTTAACCAAATCCCTGCTGTGACCTGTGACATTTCATTTACTAACACAAGATACAGCCAAAAAAGGGCCAGTTGTTCATTACATGGGCTTTTTTGGGGGATCCTGTATTGAAACATATTGTACATTAGAGAACCAAACAATTCACAGTGCCCTCCACAGAGCATCAAACCCACACCAACAGGATGAGCCTATGCATTTTCTTAATAAGAACATTAATGAGCACCACAGAGGCTGAGCCAGGACTTGTCAACTAGAGTACTGAATACCAAATCTATAACAAAAAGCGAAACAAGAAGAAAAATGGAATTAAGAGATTAAAGGAAAGATTTAAAAATGTATATCTTTCTTACCTAACAATAATTAAAGTCTGAAAGAATGAACTGATAAAAATTAATCCTCAGTGCAAGTGAAGTGCTTATCTATCGGACAAGTACAACAACGTTATTGCTGTTGAATGGTTTGGAATGCTGAGCCAGATATATACCATTACTGTGCAACCTTTGAAAGAATTGTCCATCTCTGACAGCAGCCAGGATCATCTAAGAAATGGCGGCAAATGACAGATTGTCATAAATTCTTAGATTACTTAGATTACTTACAGTGTGGAAACAGGCCCTTCAGCCCAACAAGTCCACACCGCCCCGCCGAAGCGCAACCAACCCATACTCCTACGTTTACCCCTTACCTAACACTACGGGCAATTTAGCATGGCCAATTCACCTGGCCTGCACATCTTTGGACTGTGGGAGGAAACCGGAGCACCCGGAGGAAACCCACGCAGACACGGGGAGAATGTGCAAACTCCACACAGTCAGTCGCCGGAGGCGGGAATTGAACCCGGGTCTCTGGCGCTGTGAGGCAGCAGTGCTAACCACTGTGCCACCGACCTTATGTGTGGTGTATTTTTCCAGGGCTGAAAATGTGTTGCTGGAAAAGCGCAGCAGGTCAGGCAGCATCCAAGGAACAGGAGAATCGACGTTTCGGGCATAAGCCCTTCTTCAGGATTTTTCCAGGACCTTCTAAGCCCAGAATTAACTGGCACATTTATTGCAGCAGTTCAAGAAGGTAGCTCACCATCCCCTTCTTCAGGGCAACTAGAGACAGGCAGTAAATGCTGGTTCCATCAGTGATGCCCAGGTCCCACAGTTGAATTTAATAAAAAGTCTGTCAGGAAACTCCGTTGGAGTGAAGTAGAATCAGAAGATTTAGGATGTAGGTTTGCTCGCTGAGCTGTAGGTTCGATATCCAGACGTTTCATTACCTGGCTAGGTAACCTCATCAATGGCGACCTCCAAGTGAAGCGAAGCTGTTGTCTCCTGTTTCTATTTATATCTTTCTCCTGGATGGGATTCCTGGGGTTTGTGGTGATGTCATTTCCTGTTCGTTTTCTGAGGGATTGATAGATGGCATCTAGATCGATGTGTTTGTTTATGGCATTGTGGTTGGTGTGCCAGGCCTCTAGGAATTCTCTGGCATGTCTTTGCTTAGCCTGTCCCAGGATAGATGTGTTGTCCCAGTCGAAATGGTGGTTTTTTTCATCCGCGTGTAGGGCTAAGAGGGAGAGAGGGTCGTGTCTTTTTGTGGCTAGCTGGTGTTCCTGTATCCTGGTGGCTAACTTTCTTCCTGTTTATCCTACGTAGTGTTTGTGGCAGTCCTTGCATGGAATTTTGTAGATGATGTTGGTTTTGTCCATGGGTTGTACTGGGTCTTTAAAGCTCAGCGAGCAAACCTACATCCTAAACCTCAACCTGAGCTACAAACCTTCACAAACCTTGCAGAATCAGAAGACATGACATACCCCCTTTTTAATGATATTCACTAGTATATGGTAAATTTTGTGAATAAATGAGTCAATGGGAAGGATGGAGTTGGGTTGGGTGGTTAGGGAAGGAGGATTGTTCAGTTGTGGAGTAACCCAATAGTTTGATTGGGTTTTAATCAGTGTAACATTTCCTAGGGACCTATGCAGATAAGTAGTGTGGAAATATTTGAAATCTCCAAATTAAACAGTCAGAGATATTTGCTGAGGGTCTGGGGTAGCAGGGAAATTACCCATTAGAAGTTGGAACTCTTCAGACAATTCCTACAGAGATCTGCATGTCAAGACTTCCACTGGTTCCTGGTGTGCATTTGGTACGCACCCGTCCAATCCCTGACAATCCTGAGAGCAGAAAGGCTGGCCAGCAACTTCTTGATTTCTGCACTTGACTGCACATAATGCGATCACCAGAAGTTGTGATGATTTCCCTCTAAATAATGATGAACACCATCAACGTGACTATTAATTCTGCCACAAAATCTATCCCAATTTTTTTTAAACTTGTGCAACCCATATTAAAAATGGTTAACTTTAGTCTGAGACCACAAATACATTCAGCCATAGACAACCATTCTAAATAAGTTTGGAATTTCTTCTGTGTGCCTTGTATTATCTGTTTTGTCCTAAATGAACTATCCAAAGCCTCAAAGACAATTGTACTTAGATCCCAAGTTCAGTTGACAGTTTATTCTAAACATTTTGGTTCAATTACAGCTAAGAAAAAGGGATTATTAATTTGTACACTACAAATAACACCTTTTACAGGCAAAATTCTGTCATAATAGCAACTATAACCATATTTTTATTGAAAGACATATTAGTTATGGAAATTTAATGGGGATTATCTATTTTCATTTAAGGCAAACTTTAATATTTTTGTCATCCCAATGAACATCAGGGTGTTAAGCTGGTGCAGATGCTCTTTTTTGACAATAAAGTTTTGCCTTGACACTGAACTATTATAAGAAACAAACTAAAGTCAAACATTACAATGGCCAGCTTGACAGTCGGCCGTTGTTTCACTTTTGCCGTTCCAGAGTCCATGACTGAACTTATCGCTCCTTTATTGTATGCCGTAGCTGCTAGGATCTCATCGAGGTTATCTGGAAGCAAACACAATTTGAAACTCAATCAATGCAATTTAAAGAACGAAAAGAGACTGAAATTTAAATTAATTCTGAAAAACGTCAGCTTCACATTCATAGTGATTCCTGTACAAATTAAATTGAGGATAACCTGTGCTTTTATAACACCATTACAGAGAAACGATCCAAGAGGTTTCATAGCTGTATCTTTCCAAACATGTGAGGAAATCAAAAAGCATAGACAGAGCGAAAAGTTTTTAAGAGGGCTTTAAAAGATTTTAGAAAGGAACTGCAGAGTTATGGCGTCTATGCAGTAAATGTGCATTTGTTAAAGGTGGAGGAGTGGCCACAGTGAGACAAGTTGAGAACTGGACAGACTGTACAGCAGAGAAGTTACAAAGATAGCAGGGAGGAGCTAGTCCACAGCAGTCTTTAAACAGAAGGATGAAACCTTCCAATTTTGTGAATCAAATCAGGATGGCAATGAACTTAATGAATGGCAGAGCAGGCTCAAAGGGCAGAGTTGCCTACTCTTGTCCCTTGTTCGTTTGTCATATGTTGTTGGTATATTTAAGTTGGGGGTGACTAGAAATTAATGTAGGTCAATAAAGCCAGTAGTCACAGATCTGCGAAATGTGGAGCTAAATCTTATCATATTTTGACTAAATATCTGTTTTATTGAGTTTCATGAAAGATTTCTCTCTGTGAGACCCAGCAAGGTTTTGTACACTACTGTCCCAAACTTGTCTCATTAACTTACTATCCCACCACTTTTGTGTCCCTCATTCAATGCTAGCTGGATTCTACCACATGCTGTAACCAAAAGAACTCCCCACCAGAGGGATATTCTGGAATTGACCGACATGCTTGAAGCCGGCACTATCTTTGCACCCCAGCCATGCACCTAATCAAGCATTGGCGGACATGAATTGCCCTTCCCTGTCAATGTAGTGGCACAGCAGCCATAACCCAATGCAGCACACACAGCATAGAAGCAGCATGCCAGCATGGTTGACCATTCCCTACTCATACAACTGCACATTCCCACGCTGTGAAAGAACCAGGCCACACACCTCACCAGTCCACAGCCACATCCCATCTTACAATCCTCTAAGTCACTGGTACTCTGTCCCCACTGCCGACTGGAGTTCAGTATTTCATCATTGTTGACTGTTGAGCCATCACAGACAGGAAAGCCTTCAAACAATGCAGAACATTAACTTTTATTTATAGAACCCGGAAGTCAACAGAAATCAAACAAACAGAGGTGCATCCCCTGATACCAGGGAAATGGCAACAATGAATTTCTATTTAAAAAATTCACTGGCGACAAGTAGATGATTGGTCTGTGGAATGATGACCAGTTGTCAATGACAAAGACCTTCTGCCTACCAACAACTGTGTGTTTTGCTGAACAGCTTGTCGTTGTGAATGAGATGGTGAGAAGCCTTTGGATCTCTGGAAAGAAAGGTGCTGTCTTTGTGTCTGCTGTAAAAAAAAACCTTAAGTCTGAAGGAAGCCAGCTTATTTTCCCTCATCAATTATTGTAAGCTGTTACTTTTAATCAATAAGCCAAAAAGTTTAGAACTTGTGAACCAGTCACTCTATGCCTTCAGCAGGCAGGACAAAGAACCTGGAGAAAACAGAACTCTCTGAACAGCAAACACTGTCAAGCGAAAAGGATCATATCAATGAAGCCTGTGGACAGGGACCATTGAACTAGCTTCCCAGTTTTCCCTCCATCCATAACACCAAATTTTTTTGTGTCTCAGTAAATGTGCTTAGGGAGTTTTATAAGGGGGTTAGAGTTTAAATAGTAGAGTTATATGTTGATGGTTGATAAGTATTTACCTGTAGCTAAAACCTATTTATTTCTAGTAATTCTTGTTACTTGCAGAAACTGGATTCACGTTTTATACCAGCCTGGTATAAAAGATGCATGAATTGGGGAAATGTGTTCACTTTTATTGAATCAATAACTTTTGTGATGACTCCAAGAATAACGCAACTTGATTTGCAGTGCACTACCCCAGTTAGTTTTAACTGAGGAAAAGTTGCAAAGGTTGTTAATTTAAATATACATGCATTAAAACCTTGCTAAAAGTCCAGTCTGTTCACTGAGATTCTCAGGCAGTCATCTCTCTAATGCACTTTGATTGTTGCAAGGAAGCAGTGAGACTGAAAAATCTAATCTATCTTGGATTCATCGTAGCCTCTGCACACTGATTCCTGGCAAACGTCCTAAATAAGATGGACACCGTGAAATTGTATGTGATGCCAGATACGAAGTTGCAAATAAAGCCTTTCATGGTAATGCATTGAGTAGAGTTTGAAGAAGAAATATTGGCTGGGACACTGGAAGAACACACTGCTCTTTGTCAAAACGTAAATGAAGCTTTTAAATCTACCTGACCAGACAGGATCGCTATTAAATATCACATCTGAAAGACACCATCAAAGATAATGTATCATGCATCTTTATGGTAATGGCCTATCAACATTAATCACAGGAAAACATTTGCTCTTAATCAGTTGTTCCATATTCTACACATTCAACATAATTAATCATGTCATTATAACAGATCGGAAGCCCAAAGTCCTTATAGACATATTAAATTTTTAATTCCAACAAATTCCTTTTAAAAGATGTCTCCTAAAGCTAAAAGATGACTGCAGATTTTAAATCAGTGACTGGCACAGTCCTGCATGAACCGAAGGAATGTCACATCTACAAAGTGGAAGAACCCTCCAACAGGGTTCAAATTCCACCTGTTCCTGATGTGTGTAATCATACCTCTGAACAGGTGGATTAGAAAAATAGGTTACATTTAAAAAAAAACAGGGAAACTAAAGTGGAAGCGATAATGAAATGCTGACTATGTAACACCCTCTAGACAGAAAGCCATCTCCTGCAGTCATGTTTGTGGTTGTACCTTTGCAGGGATATTCAAAAAAGGGGTTAATATTTGACTGCAACCACTGGTCTATGTGTTAGTAGCCTGACAATGACTGTTCAACTTCCACTATCAATGCTACTGATATTATCCCATGTAATGGCCACTGTCTTATGCTATCTATCTCCATGACAATTTAGAGTGATCTCTGTATCTTCTTTCAAACATATATTGTTTTTTGAACTCACTTCTTATTCCTAATCTGTGTGTATATGTGTAGTTTTTTTTACATTTACTAGTAAACTCACATTTGTTAAGTCAAGAAAGCTTGGTTAAATTGGCCCCTTTAAAATAAATTAATTTGGTCTGCTAAAAACAGTATCCACAAAGGAAGTGATACTTTTTAAACTAACTTTGTGATCAGCTGAGTTAGCAGATGAATAAAAAAACGGGAGCCAATTCATCCCTTCTCCCTGGGACCTTAGCAAAATGAGGTAGATGCAGATTGTAGATGTACATTAGATTACTTACAGTGTGGAAACAGGCCCTTCGGCCCAACAAGTCCACACCAACCCTCCAAAGAGCAACCCACCCAGACCCTTTCCCCTACATTTACCCCTTCATCTAACACTAGACAGGTATCCTGTCTAGAGCTGTAACAAATTGGAGAAAACTGTCCTGGAACAGAACATAACACTCACTAGCAAGAGTTGCAAATAAAGATCAGGATTAAGTGGATTTTTTTGAGAACAGGAATTTTACACCATAACTGTAAAAAAAACCTGAATAATGCCTTTTTGGAGGAGAAATTAAGACAACAATAAAATCAAACGCAACTTCCTCCCTAATAACTCTGCAGATTCACCTACAGCACATGTAACAAAGCTGGTTAAGATGGCAGTTCACCACCACTTTCTCACTTTGGGATGGGTAATAAATGCTAGCATGAAAGAATACATATTTTAAAAAAGGAAAGCCATTGCTGGAGAAGGAACTCAATACTGATAGAATCCGACAAAAGGATTTTAAAAATCAGCGAGACTGATATCAAGGAAATGAAGTCTGACTGGAGTTAAATGGCTCAATGTAACTCAACAACGCATAACCCAGAAAAGTGGGGGAACTCCAAGAGCTCGGTTAGGAAAGCTGTCACAATACAAGCAAGAAGTTCAATGATAATTTACAGTCATTATCTGGATTAGTCTTCGTTCCAACTTTCAACTGAAACTGGACAATACAAACTTATGTCACAGCTCATAAATACCAGTTTCATTTGCAGCTCTGTCATGCTTTGTGATAAAGTTAGTAAGCCAGCAGGAAACAACTTTTACAAATACATAACACCATATTACTATTGACAGTAACAAGCCTGTTTTGCATTTTCAGAAAAGCACAAACATTATGCTATAGATAATAATCAATGTATAGCTACACAGAACCATTTTCATCCAATCATTGAGACCACATAAATCACAAGTCTGCTTAAACTTCTTCTTAATTATATTGAAGTAGATGACATGACATTCAACATTCACAACTCTAATCACAATTAATTTAACTTTGATCCATTTATCGCCAAAATCCTTGAGATCTTTACATGCTTCCAGTTCTGCTTTCTTGTCAATTTTCATTCACTCCGTGGCTGATCATGCTTTCAGCTGCGATTTAATGACACAACCACTGGTGGGGCAAGTCCAAACAATAACTTCAGTTTATTTTTAAGAAATCAGTACATTGAAGGAAAAAGATTAAATCTGCAATCCAACATTTTAAAAAATATAAACAAAAAAGAAATAAAAGGTATTTTAATTGGTGACACTGAAAGAATGTGAGAAAGAACTTCAGGTATCAAGGTACCTGTACCTTGCTGCTGATTGGTAGTGGAAGCAGAGATGATTAATGATTTCAAAGGGAATTTGAATTGGCACTTGGAAGAGGTAAGTCTGCGTGTCCATAGCAATAAAGAATCTTTTAAAACTCACAGGTAGTAGAATGGTTTTGGGGAGCCACGAGGCAAGCCAACTGACACAGAATACCTAGACTCAGGACTTGCTCTAGTAAGCCTGGTATTGATATGGCTGGTGCAGTTTAGTTTCTGGTCAATGATGACACCAGAATGGTGGTGTTCAGGAAATGGAGAGGGTCTCAATACAACTACTCAAGAATGGAGGAGTCTCAAAAATTCAAGAACCAATAGAAACATCAAACTGCTGGAAAGGTTAGAATGGCATTTAGAAATTTGACAGCCACCTCAAATAATAGAAAATAAGAGGAAGTTTCAATGGGAAGTAAGAAACCAATAGTGGTCAATATGAAATATATGAAGAAATAATCAAAGTATGAGCACTGGAAGCTTTAGTGAACATTAACTTAGTTTCTGCCTAGTTAACATACTCCAATTTTGTGTGCCACTGTTATATTATACCTACAGGTGAGCAAACAAGATGGTGGTAACTGCTTTGCCTATTCCAGTTCCCTATTCATGTCAAATAACTCAGAATGTCATCAAAATATGAAGCATGAAAATAAAATGAACAATTATGAAATAAATTGCAGGAAAGTTAATTCTCTTCACTGACCATTTTGTGAAAAGCAATATTTAGAGGTCATTAGTTTGTTCTCACGTAAATGCGTCCAAATAAGTATTTTGGATCACTGTTGAAAACTAATTTTGTTTCAATTGATTAGGAGAAATTATTCCCTGCAAACAATTCTGCAATGAGCAATTTATACTTTTGAAGTAACTGTCCAGGGGCCAATATCCAATCACCAAGTCACCCTTTATTTACCAGTGCACAGTACACTGGCTGCAACCAGCCAACTAGGAGTCAGACCCCCCCCCCCCCCGAACTGAGGAGATTCTAAATTCCATTTATATTTCTTTAAATTCAATTTCCACTACCAGGAAGAAAGGAATCACCAGGGTGGCCAGTGACAAGCAGTGTCCTTTTCAGAGGGCAATGCTGCATGATCAGACAGTGAAGAGGAGGGCAGGAAGACAGTGAGGTCTGCAGATGCTGGAGCTCAGAGTTGAGTGTGTGTTATTGGAAATGCACAGCAGGTCAGGCAGCATCTGAGGAGCAGGAAAATAATACACTCCACTCCCTGCGGTGCCCACTTTTCCCTGAAAATCTCGAGTTTGTTGGTGGACACCACGTGCTCCTTCTTCAGGGACACCCGGGCTCTAAAATTCCATTTATATTGGTCAGCCAGGGCTCCCTGATTGACCCAGGTTAACAACCCAATCAAAGATCTCATAGTCAACAAGACCACCTGGTTCTAATCACTACAATTTTAACAGGGAAAAGAAATGTCAATTCTCAGACTTCACCATGGATTCAAGGAGAGGGATGTTTAATGTAATTAACTGACTTATAAAGTACATAAGGTATTGTAGCTTATTGACAGAGTTTTGTTATTGAGAAATCCTTGCATTGCTTGTATTTGTATCCAGGCTTGATACTTTGAATAATGCTGATAATGGAAAGGGCTAGTTTTAAAGAAACAAAGGAACTATGGTCATCTAATTAGCCACTCGAGTCTGTAACACTATTAAATGAGATTCAAGCTGATCTGAGATCTAATTCAATAGTCTCACCTTTGCTCCTTTTCTTAACATCATTGGATACAAAAAATCTATCAAGCTTACATTTAAAATTAACAACCAGTTCAGCATCCACTATCATTTGTGGAAGGAGTTACAAAGATTTACCACTCAACTGTGCAAGTCCTTGTTAATTTTACTCCTTAAAGGTCTGCCTTTAATTCTTAGTCTGTATCCCTTAGTCTTAAACTCCTCAAATAGGGGAAATAATGCCTCTCTCTCTAATCTCTTAATATGTCTTAAAATTTTAAGCAAATCACCTTAGTTTTCTAAATTCCAGAGAATGTAATCCTCTTTTGTGGACCCTCTCCTTGTAATTTACCCTTTAAACTCCTGGTATTACTCAGGTAAAATAGCTCTTTTGGTGTAGCAATAGTGTCCCTAACTCTGAGCCAAAAGGCCCAGGTTCAACTCCCACCTGGTCCAGAGATTTGTCATAAAGTACCTGAATAGGTTGATTAAAAATCTCTCACACTGGTAAACCAATGTCATATTCCCTCCAAGGCCAAAATGTTTCTCTAAGAAAGTGTTGAGAACTGTCAGTACTCCAGAGGGGTGACATGGTGGCTTAGTGGTTAGCATTACTGTCTCACAGGGCCAGCGATCCTAGTTTGATTCCACTCTCAGGTGACTGTGCGGAGTTTGCACATTCTCCCCGTATCTGTCTGGGTTTCCTCTGGGTGCTCCATTTACCTCCCACAGATGTGCAAATTACCTCAATTGGACCCAGTAAGTTACCCATAATGTCGAGGGATGTGCAGGCCAGGCAGATTAGCCATGGGACATATGGGGATAGGGTAGCGGGGTGGGTCTGGGTGGGATTCTCTCCGGAAGTTCGGTGTGGACCTGATGGGCCAAATGGTCTGCTTCCACACTGTAGGGATCCAATGATTCCATCTTCTATGATATGGCTTTGTGAATAATTGTACAGCTCCTCCATCACCAGGTCTGAAGTACAGGAGACACATAAAATGTCCCAGTGACCTTCTCCTGATCAATCTTTAGCTTTATTCGGAGGCAAGGCGCAGATGAGATTCAGCACAGACCATCCTTGTTCCAGTTGAAGTCTTTAACAGGCCAATAAAAGGCCCTTTAATTAACTAATTAATAACTGTCATTGTGATTTCTCTGCCAGCAGAAAAAATTGAGGGATTAGCGAGGGGAAAAGGGGGAAGCCTGTTGCGTTTTAGGTGGGAGGTGCCTCCATTACTGACCTCCTTTTCAAAAAGGACATTCCCCTCCCCCACCATGCTCCTTCCTATCTGGCTTTGTCATTATGACCCTGCTGCTCACAGCCCTCACCCCACCTTCACTGACCCCTCTCCAGTTCCTTCACAAATCCCCTCACCTTGCTGGTCCTGCAGGCTCAGTCATTTAAAATGATGGCATCAGCTGACAGCTCTGTAAGGTGGGACTGACTGAGTGAGGCGCAGATGTCTCACCTCTAGCCAATTGAAACTTCCTCAGAGCAGTGGTGATTGACAGAAGCGCATTTCAGGTGGTGAGGTGAGAAAAACCCACCCCAAACTGAAAAATCTTGCATTAGATGTGGTTTTGTATATTTGAAACAGAAATTCACTGTATTGTACTTTTAACAGCCAAACGTCCATGAGGTCTTTTTCATTATTTTTCTGTACTGGTTTGGGAGATTTTAATGATCTACATATCCAGGCACCCAAGTCTCTTTAGACCATCCCTGCTCCTAACTTACCTCCACTTGGTAAGTATCCTGGTTTATCCTCTTTAGGTCCAAAATGGATAACTTTACATTTTTCTATATTGAAAGTTTGATCAATATTTCCATGTACTTTTATGCTTTCATCTACACAGCTTAGAATACCATCTACCTTTTTGCATCTGCAGTAAATTTGGATGTGTAGGATTCTCTGCCATAAACAAGCATAGTGAATAAGTGAAATCCAACACAAAGTGGTGTGGTATACCACTAATCACAACCTGCCAAATAAATTATCTACCCATTATCCCTACGCATTCTCCTGTTGATTGCTATGGCCAGACATTATGGCCGAGATTTTCTAACTTGCAATCTAAGTATTGGAGTGGGTGAGCTCAGTGATGACTAGCTCTCCAAGAGAAAGTACCAAATTGAGCTCCTATCAGCTTAAGATCTGACTGGCAAGCTTCTTGATGAATCACAAATCTTAATATAGAAGTCCCACTTCATCAAATATATATTAACATAATTTTTAGACATTTGTGAAGAGTTTTTTAAAAAAGAAAGGTCAGACAGTTCTTCTACAACACAGAGACTTAATTCAGTATACGACACAGAACAGGGATCTGCTAGATTGTTAATGGAAAATTTTTTTTGCTGTGTTAATTTACGGCAGGGATTGTAAGGCTCTTATTGTTGTCCAAAAATGTGGTTCTAGAAAAGCACAGCCGGTCAGGCAGTATCCAAGGAGCAGGAGAGTCAACGTACCAAGCATAAGCTCTTCATCAGGAATGAGGGGTGGCCCAAGATAAATGGGAGGGGATATGGCTGGGGGAAAGGTAGCTGGGAATGTGATAGGTAGATGAAGGTGGGAATGGGTCAGAGAGGAAGGTGGAGCAGATAGGTAGGAAGGGCGATGTACAGGTCAAGAGGGCAGTGTCGATTTAGAGGGTTGGATCTGAGAAAAGGAGAGAACATCTCTGGGACACACGCACCAACCAACCCCACCACCCTGTGGCCGAACACTTCAACACCCCCTCCCACCCAGCCAAGGGCATGCAAGACCTTGGCCTCCTCCACCGCCAAACTCTACCCACCTAATACCTGAAAGAAAAATGCCTCACCTTCCACCTTGGGACCCTCCAACCGCATGGGATCAATGTTGATTTCAGTAGTTTCCTCATTTCCCCTGCCCCCACCTTATCCCAGATTCAACCCTCTAACTCAGCACTGTCCTCTTGAACTGTCATACCTGTTCATCTCCCTTCCTATCTAACCGATCCACCCTCCTCTCTGACCTATCAGCTTCACCCCCACCTTCATTGACCTATCGCATTCCCAGTTACCTTCTCCCACAGCCCGACCCCCTTCCCACTTATCTCTCTGCCCCCTTTGGCACCCCCCCCATTCCTGATGAAAAGGTTATGCTTGAAATGTTGACTCACCTGCTCCTCAGACGCTGCCTGACCAGCTGTACTTGTCCAGCACCACAGTTTTCAACTCTGATTTCCAGCATCTACAGTTCCCCCTTTCTCCTAGGCTCTTATTGTTGGTCAGGAAATCAAGGATTGATTTTAGATTAAGAAACCCAGAGATGAAAAGTTCAGGGCAGTTGGAAGGACACCTGACTGGAGCCACTGCAAATATATTTTTTTTCTCCTGGAAAAGAGTATAGTACAGTTCAAGGAAAGCACATTACCTCAGTGTAAAAGTTTAGTCTGTGAAAATTCCAAACCATGAGTATTTGATTAAGAACCTGCAGATTATTAAAAGCTGAGAAATTCTAAGCTCTCCATTTTGTATATATTTGTCTATTATAGGAAATGTCAGCGGAAAATCAGTAATTTGATACAGAGGAGTAATTTCTCTCAATAAGTCTCTATAACAGATTGTGTCAGAAAACAGGGTGAGACTGTTTTGGTGTGTGTTTAGAGATCTTTCAAAGTGTTCAATATCTAGACAAATAGTTTTTTTGTTATTTTTGTATTTAAAAAATCTGTGCTCCATTGCTACAGAAACTCTGTAGCTCTTTTAATTAACTGGAGAACATGTTAACTAAAAATGGTTTGAAAAATTTATCAAGGCAGATTACAAACTGAGGTCTGGCTTGACCAGTAGAATCATCAGCCCGAATCCTAACAGTTCCTGTGATGTGGTAAAACATATGAACATACAAACTGGGCTTTTCAGCTACTTAGACTTGCTCTGTCATATGATAAGATTATAACTAATCTGATTGTGGCCTCACAATTCTACTTTCCTGTTTACCCTCTTTCTCCTTTGATTCTCTTGCTGTCTTGTTAATCAAGAATCGAACGCAGCCTTATAAATACCCAATGGCCCTGTATCCATTGCTCTCCGCAGAAGAGAATTCCACAGACTAATGATTCAGAAAATATTCTCTTCAACGCTATCTTAAAAGGAGACTTGTTATTTTTAAAATGCTGTGGTCTCTACAACCTGCAACACATGGACTACAGCGATTCTAAAAGGTAGCGCTCCACCATTTTCTCAAGAGCAACTTGGGACGGGTAATATATGTTACTCAGCTAGCAATGCCCACGTCCCAAAAGTGAATTAGAAGAAAATCCTCTGACCTACCACTAATCTTCCTGGAATTGTACACTTTTTCTTTCAACTTGATACCATGTTTAACTTCCTTAGTTATGTGTGAATGGTCCATTAATCTCAGAGAGCTTTTCTTTCTCATTGGAATG
Source organism: Chiloscyllium plagiosum (assembly GCF_004010195.1). NCBI lineage: Eukaryota > Metazoa > Chordata > Chondrichthyes > Orectolobiformes > Hemiscylliidae > Chiloscyllium > Chiloscyllium plagiosum. The sequence goes on from NC_057735.1 coordinate 17,608,558, forward strand.
CAGCTTTGCTGAGTGTTATGAATTATCTCCTTAACTGTCTGTCATTGCCTCTCTACTCATCAACTCTTTAACCTGCTCTACCCATTAACCTATAATCTCAGGTCATATTAGTCATCTCTGTCTTCTTACATTTATAATTGCTATTATTTAAGTTTAACACACTCATCTTAGACCCATTCTGCTCTCCCTCAAATTGACTATGAAGTTTAATCATGTTGTGACTACTGCTATACAGAGACTCACTTCGTTAATTAACTGTGTCTCATTGCACATTATCAGAATAGACAATTCTTTAGTTGACTCTAGAAAAAGACCCATTAAGAATATTGCTGTAAGAAATTATCCCCAAAACTCTATGAACTCATCTTCAAAGCCACCTTTGTTAATCAGATTCATCCAATCTATATGTAAATTAAAATTATCCAATGTTTATTGCCATGCTTTCCTAGCAAGACTCCATTATTTCTTCCTGCATACCTCAATCTACAGTGTGATTACTGTTGAGATACCTATAAACTTCAATCACAAGTGATTTCGTATCTTTGCTGTTTCCTGTTTCTACCCAAACTGATTCTACATCTTGATATTTAGCACTATAAACAATAGCATTAACAATGTACTTAATTAAGACCTAGATTGTCACCTTTTCCTAGCTTTCTCTATGGCCAAAATGTCATTTACCCTCAAATATTGTGATCCCAATTTTGGACATCATGCAGCCACATCTCTGTAACAATTACCAGCTCATTCAAATTTACATCCATTTGAGCTATTTAAAAAAAATATATTGTTATGATTGCTACATGCATTCAGATACTGAATGCACTTTCTCCTGTATTCTTACTATCTTTGTAACCTCTGGCTTTATCTACTGGTGCACTCTTATTTTTGAATGCACTGTCACTTCCTACACACTTTGGTTATTATGGCTTGTTTCTACCTTGAGATTTCCCTTAATTTTTTCACATCTTCTCTCTTGTAATCTTCTCTCCTTGCACTCTTACTTTTGAATGCTCTGTCACTTCCTGCACACCTGTTTCTATCTTAAGATTTCCCTTAAGTTTTCACATCTTCTCTCTTGTAATCTTCTCTCCTTGCTATTTAGTTTAAAGCCATCTATACCAGCTGAGTTACACAACTCACCAGTACACTGGTCCCAGCACAATTCAGATGAAGACCACTACAATGGTACAGCTCCCACATTCCCCAGGAGAGGGTGGTATCCCAAGAACTGAACATTATTTCTTCCAATCTTGGATTCCGCTCTTTATCTTACTTCATAGACTCCCCACCATGCAGAAGCAAGCTATTCAGCCCATCAAATCCACACCAATGCCTGAAGGGCATCCAACTCTGACATACCCCCAACCGTACCCCTGTAACCCTGCATTTCCTATGGTTAATCCACTTAGCCTGCATATCCCTCAACACAATGGGCAATGTATCATAGCCAATCTACTCACCCTGTACATCTTTGAAACCTGAAGGAAACCACGCAAACTCAGGAAGAATGTGCAAACTCCAGACAGACAGTCGCCCGAGGCTGGAATCGAACCCAGATCCCTGGTACTGTGAGCAGCAGTGCTAACCGCTGAGCCACTATGCCACCCTACTTTATCTATAGGGAAATAGCATTGTGATCCAGACGTTATTACTTTTCAGGTTTTGCTTTCTAATTGAGCTCCTATCTGATCATATAATCCTCAAGCACAGTCATTTTCCCCAGCCTATCTAGAGCACTGGTACCCACATGGACCATGACAACTTGATCCTTCTCCTCCCATTGCATTTTCCCTTTCAGTCTGAAGCAGGTTTCCTAAATCGTGGCACTGGAAAGCAACAGAGCCACATACACTCTCACCCTCTGTTCTAGAGAACTGCGTTTATCCCCGGACCATACCACGGTCTACTACCACAACATTACTATTTACCCCCGCCCCCTCCATAACCCCCCCAACCCCTGTTTCAAAGGCTTCATGTACTACAGTGCCACGATTAGCTCGCTCACCCACCCTGCAGATCATACTTGCAACCATACAAGCTGCCAGAATTTCAGACCTGCTGGCAACTGCAAAGGATGAAGTCCATACTTATCTCACTCAAAGCCACATCTTCATGTTCCTGACCACCGTCCAAATCAGAAGACTCTAGCTGACTTTCAGACTACCTTGTGAAACAAAGTGTTGGTTAACGGGCCATTCCCTGATGCATCATTGATTCCAAAGTTCAGGTATCATCTCATTGTACTTTCTCAAGCCACAGACATTTACCTCAAATGTATTTGCCTTGGGTCACGGTGGTATCCAGTGGTTATCACACACTGCAGCTGTAACACAATACATGCATAACCTTTTTATAGTTTCTCAATTAACTTACCCATTAATTAGTTTATTAATTACATTTTAATTATTGTCTCTAGTCCTGATCCTTCTTATATTTCAAAACAAGTTCTACTTGTCCTAATTCCTTGGTTTAAACAACAACTCAGAAATTCTCACCAACTGACCACAGATCTGTTTCTCTGTTATGTTATATTTTGATGTTCTTTATGAACATGGGCTCTGAGCTCAACAGACTGCACACCTCGTGACCTTCATGTATGGCTACACTCATGTGTATCTCTGATCTCCCCACCAAGTGTCCACAGTTGTCCAGAGTTTGCACCCCATGTTCTCTCTGCTCTCTCCTGTGTTCCCTCTACTCTGTGCCCACACATGTCCTCACTCACACCTCCACACATGCTGCCCTCACTCACCCACCTTGCGTTTCCCCACTCTTCCTCCACATGTGCCTTCACTCTTTAAATTCACACTTTATACGCCTGCTCTCTCTTCTCACTGAGATCTTGCTCTTTATCCTGCACACAAAACCATACACACAGCAATTAAATAGACAACCTGTTTTTCCTGATTTTGGTTAAGGGTTAAATATTGTACAGGGCACCTCAGCTCCTTTTTGAGAAAATGGGACTGAATTTTTTATGTGCACTTGCGAAGGCAGGTGGGAGATGGGTAAACTTTTCATCTGACAGTGACTGAGCTCAGACCACTGACTGAAAAGCAACAGGGCTACCCAGACAGCCAAAGCTGACATTTCAAAATGCAAAGAAATTTCCTGTTTGATGGATCAGAATCAAATGACTTTACTGGTCTGATGTGGAGCACAAAGGGCATGGCTGGAAAATAACCACAATCCTCGTCATACCTTTGTCCATTCATAAGCAGGTGATTCACAATCCCCTGTTGCTACCAAAGGACATATCAGACACTACCCATCACTAAAACAGGTACAAATTTCACGAAGAAGATGTTCGAATTAACTCACACTGGGCCCAATTTTAAAAATGAAATTGAATGACGTTCTTAAAATCAGCTCAACCAACACTTATTTTAACGCTAGGCAGGAAACAAGATGGGTTGTAAACACTTTCCACTACAGAAATGAGACTATTTTAATTCCTCTGCCTTACTACCATGCTGCTGATCCACTTGCATCCAAGATAAGTGGGAAACAGCTGCTGGCACAGGAAAAGTCATGTGGCTCAGAGTCAACACTTCAGGATCTGGACTCATTGCCAAATGTCCTTCAACAATCTAACTCATGATCATTCCATTTCCAATTTACAACCCTTCCTTCAAACTCTGATGTCAACAGAAATCTAAACACTTCTCTCTCATGGAATCCATTTTCTGCCACCACTCACAAAGGACACTGTACCAAATCCACTTCTCATTAAAACTATAAAATCCAAAGATGTTCTATTCTTGCACAGTAGAAAGTGCCATTACTGCATTAATTAGCTGACTGACTCTTATTTCAAATTCCAGCCAAATACGTTCAAATGACGACTTACCTGATCCGAGAGTGTGCTGCTGGAAAAGCACAGCAGGTTAGGCAGCATCCAAGGAGCAGGAGAATCGACATTTCGGGCAAAGCCCTTCATGAGGAATGTCATTGCCCGAAATGTTGATTCTCCTGCTTCTCAGATGCTGCCTGACCTGCTGTGCTGTTCCAGCACTACACTCTGGATTCTGATCTCCAGCATCTGCAGTCCTCCCTTTCATCGAGTTGATTTACCTGATCCTGCTAGCAACCTGCTGCTTCTCCATCAGAGCATGCACATGATACAAAGGAACCCTATACCTTTCCATTCTCCTGCAAAATGCCACTCATTAACTCTCCTCGTCTCTTTTGACAGGACCTAAAGGCTGCCAATGCAAAGCAGAGGACAAAAACTGGGTGAAGTCTAGCAAAGAGACAGGCTCCCAATAAAATGGAGTTGGCAATCAGTTGGACATCCAGGCAAGCAACATCAAAGAGAGGAAAATAGCCTATGTTGAATTAATCCAAAATTATTCCTCTAAAAAGATATACATTCAAAGCAAGTGACACATGTCCAATAATGAACAGAGGGTATTCTAAATGACCTTAATGGAAGTATTAATAACAACAATCAAAATCTACTCACTATCACCAGAAATAAACCTCATAGCTCCTGACTGGAGGTTATTTTTATGTAAATAAACGTCACTGAGTGTTTTAATGCTTCCAGTTTTGTTAGCAGGGTATATAAAGTAATAATATGCAACTTCCCCTAAAATCCCAAGACAACAAAATACCATGGACATTGGAAATGTGAAATAAAAACAGTGAGCTGAAATTAATCAGCAGGTCAGGCAGGATCAGTAGATAGAGAAACAAATTTAATATTTGAGGTCAATGGTCTTTCAGCAAAGTTATCAACATTTAGTGATTGGGGAAACTCCCTTCCTTCTTTCATTGTTGGAAAATCTTTATAGAGAATTGAAAGGGAATCAAATTTCAGAATATTCTACATTTTCCAGCATATGCTTTGCTCCACTTGGCACAGGAACTAGGCATGAGTAACCGTTCAACTTCTCTACTTAAAAGCTGGGTGTTGTCTTTTAATGAAGCAGAATTATAAACTGATCTCATGCATGTTTGATCACTCTATATCAAAGCCTTAGTAAACATTTATACTTTCAAATCAGCCACTCCCTTGACTACTCTGACTAAAAGATAAAAGCCCAGATCTTATGGTGTTCAGATTATTTGTAGAAATAATGAAATAAAAATATTTTTGGATTTGGAGGAATTAACCAAGAGCACAATATAGACAAAATGGATTAAATTACCCCACATTACGGCTCTCTCATCAACCTCTTCCTCCTCACCAGCTCTCTCCTTCCTATTTACCCCGTCCTGTTGCCAGTTTTGTGGGGTTATCCAGCACTAACTCATTATCTGGGGTTGTCACTCTCTCTTTCTTTCTTTCTTTCTTTCTTTCTCTCCTTCCAAGTTTCAATCTAACAACATATTGTTAGTCAGAGCCAAGACATATTTCATTTAAAACAGTACTTACAAACATAAGAATAGGAGAAGTTCATTCAGCTATTAAAACTGCACCACCATTTAATACAATAATGGTCGATTGAACACTTCAATGCCTTGACCCACACAATCCCCATAACTCTTTATACCACCTTTATTCAGAAATCGATCAATCTCTACTCTAAAGATCATTACTATCTAACTATCCATTTATTACATTCTTTGTCATAGATTCTAGCATTTATCTCTGCTATTGATACAAGTCCTCTTTTCTCTTTTGCTCCCTTCTTAAATAGTGGGGTGACATTTGTTAGTTCAAATTTGCAGGAATCATTCCAAAATCTGTACGACCTAGTCCTATTCAGCGCCATTACTTTCTCAGGTATAACCTTCTTACTAAATACCAATTTCCATCAACTTTGCATTGCCCCTATTCACTTGGGTATCTAAATTTCTATCTTTCACAGTGAAAACAGACAAAATTTAGCTTCACTGACATTTTCCTATTTTCCACGACACATTCTTTTCCTTTTTAAGTACTTATAGAAATGTTTACGGTGCGTTTTTATGTTTTTCTCTGCACGGCATTCATAGTCTATTCTTCCTTCTCGTATCAGTTTCTTGCACCTTCTTTCCTGTATTCTAAAAACCTTCTCTTCTACAGATTTAGTGCCCTTCCTGTCAACCTTTATAAGCCATTTTTGTTCACCTTATACAATATTTAAAATTCTTTGTCAGTGATGGTTGACTGAACGTTTTGGGCTTCTTCACCTTGAAGGAATATATAATTGCTGTAAACCATTGCTGTAAAAGCTATGTAGTCATGCCTTTTAATCTGTTTTTCCAATCCACCTTAGCCAATTAAAAGCTCATGCTTAATAATTGCCTTACTAAACATTTTCCATTTATGATCCCATTTGAGATATGAAAGTTGTCATGACCCCACAGCGATAAATGTTAGAATGGAAAGACAGCCTCCTTTCCAAGCTGCTTCCTAATGACTGGTGACTGGTCTTAAAACCTTAACTCGGTTTTTCGTCTCTGCAGATGCTGCAAGACCTGCTGAGTTTCTCGAGCACTTTCTCTTCTTGCTGAGGAGGAGAGCTGGACAGCTGCTGTCATTTGGACAGAGCTCCAGGATGGTAATTGCTGCCTCAATGCTCAGAATCCCAAAATTTCAGCTTGGGACATCCCCACCCACACAATTTAGGAAGCCTCGCTCTACAGCTAATTATACCTATTTATTGTATTTAATTTTAAAAATCACCATGGTGGCAGGTGCTGAATTATGATGATGGAGAAGAGAACAGAATCACAGAGTCATGATTGGCAAGAGGAGGCCATTCAGCCCATTCTGTCTACACTTTCTCTCCAAAGAGCACCACAACTTAGTGCCATTTGACTGCTTTTTCCCCCGTATCTATGCATATTGTAAGATTCTTTGTATAGAGATAATGTCCTCTTGAATGACTCAACTAACTTTGCCACCACTACACTTCCAGGCCTGAATCACACAAGTGAAACAGATTTTCACACAGCACATTTGTACATCATGTGTGTCATTTTAAATCTCACACCATGAGCTCATGTAGGGCACTTCACACCTTCAATGCATTATCTGAGCTGACATGACACCTATTGTTAAAGTTCATTTGCGAATGTAACTTTAAAAAAAGGTTCTGGGATTTACATATGAAAGAACAGAAACCAACAAATGTAAACTTCTGCTATAAATTCTGTGCCTTACGATCTTATACTCCACAACCACATGATGAAGGAGCATCGCTCTGAAAGATAGTGCTTCCAAATCAACTTTGGACCAAGGCTTGGCGCTGTGATTTTTAAACTTTGTACACCCCAGTCCAACACCAGCACCTCCAAATCATGACTATGAGCTTTTGTTCCCAATCCTTTTACAAGCAGCAACTATTTCTCTCTTTCTATTTTATTCAGACCTCTCCTGAGTTTGAAAACTATCAGATCTGCTTTTAATCTTTTTCTCTCCAACCTCTAAAATTTATCTTCCCATCTGAAGTTTCTCATCCCTGGAACCATTTTTGAAAGCCTCTTCTGCACTCTCTCCAGTGCATTTACATTCTTCGTATTGTGTGCTGCCCAGGAATGTTCACTATGCTCCAGCTCAAGTCCAACACGTAAAATAAAACAAAGAACTGAGGATGCTGGAAATCTAAAACAAACAAACAAAAATAGAAATTGCTGGAGATTCTCAGCAGGTCTGGCAGCATCTTTTGGATAGAGGAAAAGAGTTAACATTTCGAGTCCAGTGACCCTTCTTATGAACCTTCTCAAGGGCAATTAGGATTAGGCAATAAATTATGGCCCAGCCAACAAAGCTCAAATCCCATGAGTAGATTCATTTACTTAAGAAATAGGAGGAATAGACCATTTGGCCAGTTGAGCCTGCTCCATTTAAAATGATCATGGTTGATCTTGAACGTTAATTCCACCTTCCTACCTATTCCCCATTCCCTCAATTACCTGAGAGACCATAGAGACAGGGAATATCTACTTCAGCCTTAGGGGAGGCAATGGCCTAACTATCACAAGACTATTCATCCAGAGACTCCTGTTTTGAATCCTGCCATGGTAGATCGTGCAATTTCGATTCAAAATACATCCGGAATTAAGTGTCTAATGATGACCATGAAACCAGTGTTGATTGTTAGGAAAAACCCATCTGTTTCACTAATGTCCTCTAGGAATGGAAATCTGCCATCCTTACCTGGTCTGGATAATATTTATCTCCAGACCTGCTGAGAATTTTTCCTCATCCCAGTTATAAATGGTGGTGTTTTATCCGAAGCCTATGCTCCCTGTGATTTTATTTTTGAATGAAGTTTGTATCTCAGCATTTATCTGATCAAGCCCCTTCAGAATCTTGTATATCCAATAAGTTCACCTTTCATTTTCTAAACTCCAGAAAACTGGTTATCAGGACTAGGCAGGGATGCGGAGTTGATGTTAAAAGCACACGGTGGCTCAGTGGTTAGCACTGGTGCCTCACAGCACCAGGGTCCCAGGTTCAATTCCAGCCTCGGGTGGCTGTCTGTGTGGAGTTTGCACATTCTCCCTGTGTCTGCTTGGGTTTCCTCCCACAGTCCAAAGTTGTGCAGGCCAGGTGAATTGGCCATGCTAAGTTACTCATAGTGTTAGGTGCATTAGTCAGAGGGAAATGGGTCTAGGTGGGTTACTCTTCGGAGGGTCGGTGTGGACTGGTTGGGCCAAAGGGCCTGTTTCCACACTGTAGGGAATCTAATCTAATTTACTCAGGTTCCTGGAGGTACTGGAGGTGAGCACTTTGACCATAGTGACCATAATGTTTACAATAGCAATGGGCAGGGATAGGTATATACTGTTGGGAAAGAGGTATAACTGAGGGAAAGGCAATTATGATGTGATTAGGATGCATAGGCTGGGGAAGGAAACTGCAGGGGATGGACAGACTTGAAATGTGGAGCTTATTCAAGGAACATCTACTAAGTATATACCTATCAGGCAGGGAGGTAGTTGTTGAGAGAGGGAGCCATGGTTTACTAAAGAAGTTGAAACTCATGTCAAGAGGAAGAAGAGGGCTTATGTGAGGATGAGGCATGAAGGCTCAGTTAGAGGGCTTGAGAGTTAAAGTGAGTCAGAAACGAAGAGCCAGGAGGGGACATGAGAAGTTGTTGGCGGATAGGATCAAGGAAAACCCTAAGGTATTCAATAGGTATATCAGGAATAAAAGAATGACTAGAATAAGATTAGGCCAATCAAAGATAGTAGTGGGAAGTTGTGTGTGGAATTTGAGGACATAGGGGAAGCGCTTAATGAATACTTTTCGTCTGTATTCACATTAGAAAAGGGCAACATTAGTGAGAATATGGAGATACAAGCTACAAAATTAGATGGGATTGAGGTTTATAAAGAGGAGGTTTTAGCAATTTTTGAAGATCTGAAAATAGATAAGACTCCTGGACCAGATGGGATTTATCCTCAGATTCTCTGGGAAGCCAGGGAGGAGATTGCAGAGCCTTAGCTTTGATCTTTATGTCATCATTGCCGATAGGACTGGAGGATAGCAAATGTTGTTCCCTTGTTTAAGAAGGGGAGTCGGGACAACACTTGTAATTATAGGCCAGTGAGCCTTACTTTGGTTGTGGGTAAGGTGTTGGAAAAGGTTATAAGAGATAGGATTTATAATCATCTGGAAAGCAATAATTTGATTAGGGATAGTCAACACGATTTTGTGAAGGATAGGTCGTGCCTAACTAACCTTATTGAGTTCTTCAAAAAGGTGACAAAACAGGTGGATGAAGGCAAAGCAGTTGATGTGCAGTATATGGACTTCAGTAAGGCATTTGATAAGGTTCCACATGGTATGCTTTTGCACTAAATATGGAGTTTCGGAATTGAAGGTGATTTAGCGGTTTGGATCAGAAATTGGCTAGTTGAAAGAAGACAAGGTGGTGGTTGATGGGAAATGTTCATCCTGGAGCTCCGTTACCAGTGGTGTGCCAGAAGGATTGGTTTTGGGGCTACTGCTGTTTGTCATTTTTATAAATGATTTGGACATGGGCATAGAAGGATGGGTTAGTAAATTTGCGGATAACACTAAGCTAGGCAGAGTTGTGGATAGTGCCGAAGGTGTTGTCGGTTACAGAGGGACATAGATAAAATGCAGAGCTGGGCTGAGAAGTGGCAAATGGAGTTTACTGTGGAAAAGTGTGAGGTAGTTCACTCTGGAAAAAGTAACAGGAATGCAGAGTACTAGGCTAATGGTAAAATTCTTGGCAGTGTAGATGAACAGAGAGATCTTGGTATCCAGGTAAATAAATCCCTCAAAGTTGCCACCCAGGTTGATAAGATTATTAAGAAGGCATATGGTGTGTTGTGTTGGCGTTTATTGGTAGAGGGATTGAGTTTCAGAGCCACGAGGTCATGCTTCAGTTGTACAAGACACTTTTGTCTTCATTATAGGGAGAATGTGGAAGCTTTGGAAAGGGTTCAGACGAGATTTACTGGGATATTGCCTGGTATAGAAGGAAGGTCTTACAAGGAAAGGCTGAGAAAACCGAAGGTGTTTTCATTGGAGAGAAGGTTAAGAGGTGACTTACTTGAGATTTATAAAATAATCAGTGTTATATAGGGTGGATAGTGAGAGCCTTTTTCCTCAGATAGCAAAGGCTAACATAAGGGGACATAGCTTTAAATTGAGGGATGATAGATTTAGGACAGATATCAGTGGTAGTTTCTTTACTCAGAGTAGTAGAGGTATGCAAAGGCTTGCCTGCAACTGTAGTAGATTCGCCAGCATTAAAGGCATTTAAATGGGCATTGGACATACATATGGATAATAATGGAATGGGTATCAGATTAATTTCACAGGGTGGCACAACATCAAGGGCCAAAGGGCCTGTTCTGCGCTGTAATGTTCTATGTTCTATGATAGGACTGTACCACTGCCTCTACAACTACATCTTTCAGACACTAGGAGAAAATGAGGACTAATTCTTTCACAAAATGTGGAGACAAAAACTGGACACAATTCTTGACATCTCTGGATCAGTGGTGCTGGAAGAGCACAGCAATTCATGCAGCATCCGACGAGCAGCAAAAATCGACGTTTCGGGCAAAAGCCCTTCATCAGGAATAAAGGCAGAGAGCCTGAAGCGTGGAGAGATAAGCTAGAGGAGGGTGGGGGTGGGGAGAAAGTGGCATAGAGTACAATAGGTGAGTGGGGGAGGAGATGAAGGTGATAGGTCAGGGAGGAGAGGGTGGAGTGGATAGGTGGAAAAGGAACTAGGCAGGTTGGACAAGTCCGGACAGGTCAAGGGGACAGTGCGGGCTGGAAGTTTGAAACTAGGATGAGGTGGGGGAAGGGGAAATGAGGAAGCTGTTGAAGTCCACATTGATGCCCTGGGGTTGAAGTGTTCCGAGGCGGAAGATGAGGCGTTCTTCCTCCAGGCGTCTGGCGGTGAGGGAGCGGCGGTGAAGGAGGCCCAGGACCTCCATGTCCCCGGCAGAGTGGGAGGGGGAGTTGAAATGTTGAGCCACGGGGCGATTTGGTTGATTGGTGCGGGTGTCTCAGAGATGTTCCCTAAAGCGCTCTGCCAGGAGG
>NC_057735.1:17620322-17621690 GCF_004010195.1 Chiloscyllium plagiosum
GAGATGTGTTGGAGGGCATCTTTAACCACGTGGGAAGGGAAATTGCGGTCTCTAAAGAAGGAGGCCATCTGGTGTGTTCTGTGGTGGAACTGGTCCTCCTGGGAGCAGATACTGTGGAGGCGGAGGAATTGGGAATACGGGATGGCATTTTTGCAAGAGATAGGATGGGAAGAGGTGTAATCCTGGTAGCTGTGGGAGTCGGTGGGTTTGTAAAAAATGTCAGTGTCAAGTCGGTCGTCACTAATGGAGATGGAGAGGTCCAGGAAGGGGACATGTGGATTCTTGACATGTATAATTATACATCCTGTATAATTTTAACAAGTCGTATTTATTTCTGGACTCAAACTCTATTTAATAAAGACCAACATGCCATTTGCCATCCTAATTGTTCGCTGCACCTGCACATTGACTTTCTGCATTCTTTGTACGAGCACACCCAAGTCTCTTTGAATATAAACACTTGCAAGTTTCACCTTTTCCAAAATATTTTCTGCATGATTAAAGTCAATAACTTCACACTTCTTTACACTAAAAATGAAGGTCTCCTGCATCTTGGTTTTATATTAAAGTCCATATACCACAGTCAGGTTGAGTTCATTAAATTCTTGTCATTTACATACAATGCAGTGGATTGGATGGTCCTAACCAAAATACAGTCCTGATCATCTACACCTCAGCAGTGAGGATATCTTACTCCAATATACAGCAACATCACCTTTATCTTACTAATCTAACCAACAATTTGCTCTCAATAAGCTGAAAAATCAACAGTTACTTCACAGAATGTAGATAATTTCAGATAACCAAACAGACACGTGTGAAAATTTAAAGTTAAACATCTGTGTGCCCTTCTGTGATCTATGTATCTATATATATAGATCACAGAAGGGCACACAGATGTTTAACTCTAAATTTTCACGCGTGTGTGTTTAGTTATCTGAGATTATCTACATTCGGTGAATTATCTGTAAGAGGACAAAAATCTTTTGTTGTTTGTGCCAAGTGAAACGAGATTCATCATTTGATCTAAATATAATGACTTTATTTGCTAACTTCAGAGAAAAGAAATGATTGAAAAGGGGTAGAATTACATTTTAGGAGATCATTTTTCATTATAAATATTTCATTTTAGTGCATCAAAGTCTCTTCCTCATAGCTGCCTAATCAGTGTACTTTATCCAAAACTTTGATATGACCAACGCAGGTTGGCTATGCATAATAACAGGCTTGTATCCATGGAAGTCAAACAGTGTTGCATTGGAAAAGCACAGCAGGTCAGGCAGTATCTGAGGAGCAGGAGAGTCGACATTTCGAGCATAAGCCCTTCATCAGGAATGTGTGTGTGCGTGTGTGCATGTGGTAGTGATG
>NC_057735.1:17622660-17628811 GCF_004010195.1 Chiloscyllium plagiosum
TTTCACTGTTCTGTACCTCTTATTTCTTGATTGTCTCTCTTTCTCTCGCTCCCCACTCTCTCATCACCTTATTCCTCTCCTCTTCCCCCTTTGCTACCCTTCTCCCCTGTTTTCCATTTTGCCTCTGCTTCACCCATCCTCCATATCTTGTCACATACCACTGGCTTCATCCTTGGTCATTCACAGCTCCTAATCTCCCTATAATCTCTCTATATACTGTCATTATCACCTCTTTATTGCTACCTTTGCTTCTGGAGCCATGACTCACCTTCTCTCAGCCGAGTATAAATACCTCCCTATTTCTCCCTTTTTTCAGCTTTGACAAAGGGTCAGTTAGACTCAAAACGTCAGCTCTTTTCTCTCCTTATAGATGCGGCCAGACCTGCTGAGAAATATCCAGTAAAATAGTTAATGCATTGGCTTTAATTTTCCAAAACTCATTAAATTCAGGGAAGCTACCTTTAGATTGGAAAATAGCTAATGTAACTCCTTTATTCAAAAAAGGAGGGAGGTAGAACATCGGAAAATACAGGTCAGTTAACTTAACATGTCACAGGGAAAATCTTAGAAGGTATTGTAAAAGATGTTATAACAGGACATTTGGATAAGTTCAAGCTAATCAGGCAGAGCCAAGATGATTAAGGTGAAGGGAAATCAGGTTTACTAATTTTTTGGAGTTATTTGAAGAAGTAACTTGTACTTTGGATAAATGGGAACCAGTGCATGTATTGTATTTAGATTTTGAGAAGGCATTTGATAAAAGGTCACATCAAAGATTATTTTGGAAAATAAAAAGTCATGGTGTAGAGGGTAACATATTGGCATAGATTGAGGACTGACGTGCTAACACAATGCAGAAAATAGGAATGAGTGTGTCTCTTTCAGGCTGGCAGGGTGTCCTGAGCGGTGTGCCACAGGGGTCAGTGCTAGGGCCTCAACTTTTACAATTTATATAAATGATTTAGATGAAGGGATCAAGGTTACAGTAGCTAAATGTCTTACTGACTCAAAGATGGGTAGGAAAATTAGTTGTGAAGTAGACATAAGGAGCCTACAAAGATATAGATAGGTTAAGGAATGGGCAAAGATCTGGCAAATGGAGTACAACGTGGAAATGTGTGAAATTGTCTATTATGACAAAAACAATAAAAAGATGCACATATTGTCTAAATAGTAAAACATTTCAAAGTTCTGGGATGCAGAGAGATATCGGTGTCCTAGTGCATGAATCACAAATGGTTTATATGTTGGTACAGCAAGTAATCAGAAAACAGATATGATGGGCCAAGAGACTACCCTGCTCCTAATTTCTTCGTTCATATGTAACAATTGGGTGGTACCTGGCTCAGTTTGTAATACGTTTTTCTTCAAGTGTAAATGTTGAGGTTCCAAACCTAACTCCAAAGACTCAAGCCAATGATCCAGGCTGACACTTCAGTGTAAAACTGAGGGACAGCTGCCCTATAGGAGATGCTGCCTTTTAGATGAGATTTTAATGGAGCCCTCTCACATAGATATTGGAATATTGCAATGCACAATTCAAAGACCAACCAGGGAGGTCTCCTAGCTTCCAGTCAATGAACATCACTAAGGTAGATTATCTTGTCTTTATTACTTTACTGTTTATGGGATCTTGCTGTCTGCAAACTAACTGACTCATTTCTTTACACTGAAACAACTACTCCTCAAAAATGCTTAAGTGGCTGTGAAACACTTTAGGATTCCCTGAGGTAGCAAAAAGCGATCAGGTTTTACCAAATTACGAAACTCTTGAATATCTCATCTTCTGGATAAAAAGCAGTATTTTTGTAGAATACTTAAATCCTATGACCAGAATTTTCAGCAATTCAAACTTTCTAAAGGTAATTTGGGAAAAGGATAATCCATGAAAGTAGGCCTTACTTCAAACCAATAATATCTATTCTTGGTTCAGTCACTAAGTACATTTCTGATGCATAACTAAACTATTTTGGATTGGCAAGGTTTTTGGTATGATCCCTAGACAATGACAAGTTAGCTGTTGAAATGTAATATACAATGCTCTCACATTATTATTCGTGACAGCTAAATGACCAATTAAAATTTTTGAGGAGTCACATTACTTAATTAATTATATGAACTTACTTTTAAAGCAGTAAGCTTCAGTTCCTTTACAAATCAATAGCACTTTAAATTTATCTGATTAATTTATGCAAAATTCACGGCACAATTGAGTATTTACATCCAATGCTTATTCAACCCGAGTGCACCTTTCAGAGATTGGACAGCATACTGTTGACATTCGCATTGGGTGAAAACTTTACAGTAAGTTGAAGTTTCAGCAGTTAAAGAATTAGGAAGTTACCCTAACATAGTTTGCACAGAAATAAAATTCAGATGGCATAGAATTTATTAAAAATATTATCCTCTAACTCACTGTAATGTCACCTCTGTATCATAATATAGGAGAAAGTGAGGACTGCAGATGCTGGAGATCAGAGCTGAAAAATATGTGTTGCTGGAAAAGCGCAACAGGTCAGGCAGCATCCAAGGAGCAGGAGAATCGACGTTTCGGGCACAAGCCCAAAACGTCGATTCTCCTACTCCTTGGATGCTGCCTGACCTGCTGCGCTTTTCCAGCAACACATTTTTCAGCTCTGTATCATAATATAGTTTAGTTTACTATGTAAACCAGAATCCAGTGACCCAGAAAAATCCCAAATTCAGCAAATTATATAATTTAGCAGTTAATCCTCTTTGCCATTGCTAAAAAGATAAATGAAAGCAGGATATAGAACATCCTGCAGAGGGTCATGTGGTACACTGGTATGGTCCCTACCTTTGGGCTATGAGACCGAGTTTAAAACCCACCTGCCTTAGAGGAGTTCTGTAACATATCTGAACAGACTGATTATAATAATATAGAACACTATGCCTTCACTTGGATACTGTAATGATACCTTTTCCATCCACCTGATCAACAATAGGTGTCACATTTTAGCATTCCATTTGCAATGCTGCATTTCTAACAAGATAGCACTACGCAGTACCACACTGAAATAAGCTAATACCACAGATATTATAGATATGTGGTATATTATACTAGAAAAGGAGACTTCTTAAATTATTCAGACCATATAAAGTTTTGTAAACAGGTTTCGTCAAAAAATTGCTAAGTGGTGAGTTTTCTCAGTTCTGATGACGGACTATTGACCTGAAATGTTAACTCATTTTCTCTCCACAGATGATCAAACAGTTTAGGGAGTATTTCTAGCATTTTCTGTTTTTATTACAGATAATGGATCCATTACTAAAACATTTCAGAACAGGATTTTAGTCTGGTCTAACTGGAATTGTTATCTCAGCTGAAATGCAGCCAGGAATGAAGTAGAACCTGATAAGTAAGCAAGAAAATATGTATTTCTTTAAATTAAGCATCTAAGACATAAAGATCATAATGTATTAGCACAACCATTCCCACTGCCATAACTCTTACTCTCAATAATGACCATCTAATCAGACCACTAGTGGAAATATGTTCATACTCATCATCTGTTTCTATGTTTGGAAAAACAAAACATTATTTCAATAGGTTGACAGAATTGATCCTGAAGAAGGGCTTATGCCCGAAACGTCGATTCTCCTGTTCCCTGGATGCTGCCTGACCTGCTGCGCTTTTCCAGCAACACATTTCCAGCTTAGATTCAATGCCCACCCTATTTCAAAGCATCACTCGCAGCTTATAAATATATAATGTTACTTGTAATGACATTTTTACTGTTGGAACTTTTACTAATAGCCCAAGGTGGTAAAACTTGCAATGATTTTTGTAACATTCAACCAGAGTAGTTTGCAGTTACATCATGTAAATATTTGCTCAGAAAAGAGTCATTGTTACTTTAATGAGTTTGCCTCAACATTTCTCACCATATCTGCAGAAGTAACAGGAACAGGTGAGAGAGTTTTCTTTAACTCATTCATGACATGTGGGCATCACTGCTAGGTCAGCATTTATTGCTGATCCTTAATGGGTGGGCAGTAAATGGTTAAGATTCAACCACAGCAAAGCAGGCAGCCTGAGGACAGGCAGTGAGAGAGAGAGCAGACAGCCTCTGAGGGGGGTGGGGAGTGAGAGCGTGAGTAGGCAGCCCTGAGGGGGTGAGAGAGGGAGCAGACAGCTCTGAGGGGGTGAGAGAGGGAGCAGGCATCCCTGAGGGGGTGAGAGAGAAAGCAGGCAACTCTGAGGGGAGTGAGAGAGGGAGCAGGCAGCCCTGAGGGGGTGAGAGAAGGGAGCAGACAGCCCTGAGGGGGGTAAGAGAGGGAGCAGGCAGCCCTGAGGGGGTGAGAGATGGAGCAGGCAGCTCTGAGGGGGTGAGAGGAGAGCAGGCAGCCCTGAGGGGGTGAGAGAGGGAGCAGGCAGCCCTGAGGGGGTGAGAGAGGGAGCAGGCAGCCCCAAGGCCAGCGGTGGGGGCGAGGGTGAGCCATTGTGAGGAGTGCAAGTCCAGCATGGACAGGTGCTCATGGACTGTGATGTTGAACTATTAACTTGTTTTTTGTTTTTCTATGTTTTAGAATGAAGGACTGTAATGTTTAATTTCTTAAATTGCTTTCATTATTTTTGCTGTTGTGTACCAAGATTCAGTGCCTTGGTACATTTGTACTTGTGATGGCACCGTAAGTGGCAGCTTGTAAATGTTTCACTTGCTGTGGTCTGGAATCGCATAGAGGCCAGACCAAGTGAGAATGGTACACGGTAGATTTCCTTTCCTAAAGGATATTAGTGATCCAGATGGGTTTTCACAGCAATCAACCGTCACAAGTTGGCTGGAAGGTTGGTTGGCGATGCAGAGTGACCCCAAAAGCGCGGTTCATTCCTGTACCAGCTGATGTCACCATGAGGTCCCACCCTCTCAACTTTGCTCCAGCGAGATGACCCCTCAGGTTAAACTACCCCCAGTTGTCTCTTTCTCTCTCTCTCTCTCTTTAATCTACAAGTGGGACTATGGGGACATTTACTCAATGTTATTGTTCTCACCATCGAAACTTCCAAACAACTTTTGGTATCTGTAACATACCAAACCTCAAGAAAATCTTGCAAAATCATATTACTTATTTCAATCCGTACTGGAAACTGGGAGGTTCACAGAGTCTGAGGGTTATAGATTTCCAGGTCTCCAGTGCAAATGATAACAGAAGGCGCAGTAGCAACATATTATTTGGATTCTGGAATTTTACTTGAGTGGTTTATCTGCTCAACATTCTGCAGAAAAAATAAATTGCAAACTACTTCAGGAAATGCAATTTTTATATTACAGCACGTAAATGCTATAAAGCAGAATGACAAATATTTTAGAAAACATTTATTAAAATAATTATGACCTATAGCACAGAAGAAGGCTGTTCAGACTCTCAGATCCTCATCAGTTCTCTTGAGTAAGTTAGTCAGTTAGTCCCATTCTCCTGCTCCTACCCTGCAAGTTTATTTTCTTTAAGCTTGAATCTAATTTCCTTATTGTTTCCACTTCCATCATCCTCATATGCAGTGAGTTTTCCCTCATATTCCCCCATAATGTTTTCATAAAACCTTAAATCTGCATTCTCTTGTCCTTGTACCATCAAATAGGGGTGGAAAAAAAACAGAAATAGCAACACTTTATTTACCTGTCACTAACTTGTACATCTCCATCACAGCACCTCTCAATCACCTTAGTTACATGGAGAACTATCACTAGAACTATTCAAGTAAATGTCCTCAGCACCACTAAAAGATCCTCACACTTGTCGCAGCTGGACACACTAACCCAGTTATTGCCTAACCAGAGGTTGATAAACTTCCCTTGCTTTTGTACAAAATACATCTATTTATGAAGCAGAAAATCCCCATATATTTTGCTAATACCTCTTTCAATATGTCCTCATAACTTCAAAGGTCTATTCACATAAATCCAAAATCCCTCCGATCTCTTTACAATGGTGATATATGTATATTAGATTAGATTACTTACAGTGTGGAAACAGGCCCTTCGGCCCAACAAGTCCACACCGACCTGCCGAAGCGCAACCCACCCATACCCCTACATTTACCCCTTACCTAACACTACGGGCAATTTAGCATGGCCAATTCACCTGACCTGCACATCTTTGGACTGTGGGAGGAAACCGGAGCACCCGG
>NC_057735.1:17632522-17651833 GCF_004010195.1 Chiloscyllium plagiosum
CATTCCATGAATTCCCTTTCTTTGGATCCACTGGCAACATTATTTACCCTGTCCACCTGCATATTGAAGTCTCACCGTGACCTTGCCTTTCTGACATGCCTTCTCTATTTCCCGGTACATGTTGCGCCCCTGGTCCTGACCACTGTTAGGAGGTCTGTACATAATTCCCACTATGGTTTTTTTTGTCTTTGTGGTTCCTCAATTCCACCCACACAGACTCCACATCATCTGACGCTATGTCATTCAGTGCCATAGATTTAATTTTGTTCTTAACTAACAACTTTATTTCCTGTTTGCTATTTAGATGTCAGTAATATATTTTTGGGAATCTTTTATGTTTATAGCCATTTTACCTTCCTATTCTTCAATATTTTCTCTTTGCCAGTTCATTTTCAATTCTAACCTCAGCTTAATGTAATTGGCTTAGTTATGACTTGCAAATTCACTTCTCATACACTTTCTTTATTTTGTTTCAACATATTTCACTAGCCCTCAATATCTAACGAGGCAGATTTAGTTTCCTTGTCTTTCTCTCATGTTGGAACATATCCAGCCTACATCTGAAATACTTCTTCCATCAGTTTTTGGATCTATTTGACCTTGACTGGGTGCTCTCTCATCCTAATGAAGTTAGTCCTCTTCAGATTATTCCTGGCACTTCTCTATATTAATTTAAACCTCATGATATGGTGATCACTCTTATCCAAGTGTTCTCTCACAAACATGTAGCACACCTCATTTTTGACAATCTAGTTATATTTTCTTCCAAGTTGGATATAGAACACACTGATCAAGGCAGTTCTCCTGAACACACTTCAGAAAATCCTCCCTCTCCTTTCCAACTACTCTAACATTAAAGGTCCCTAATATCACCAGTCTTATGGTTTTACGCATCACATAATCTCTGCTGATGTACTGTTGAAACTCTCTCACTATTTGGAGTTATAAATATTCCCAGTAGCAAGGTCACACCTTTTCTGCTTCTCAACTTGAACTAATGGATTCTGCCTTTGCTCCCTCAAAGACATTTGCTCTTTTCAAAACTGCATCTCCCGAAAGCATATTGCCACCCCATCTTCCTTTATCCTTCCCTATCTTTTCTGAATATTTGGTATTCCTGATTGTACCCAGACCCCACTTAAGCTACATTTCCACTATTGCCATGATATCATGTTCACGTTTTGTCCTTGAGTAACATTATCCAGCACAATCAAACCTGTCTGTATTCATATAATATAACTTTGTCAGCTCTTATTTAACATGTTATTACTTCCTTCTCTAGTATTATTTAATGTTCAGCCTCCTTTATTCATTTAATTCCTTTAGTTTACTGCTATATGCTGATTCTCAATGCCAGATCAATTTCGATTAAACTATTTCCAGAAAAATATATTGGTTCCAGCACCATTAAAGAATAATCTGTCCCATTTGACTAGATGCCTCCTACCCCAGAACTGGTGCCAATGCACCAAAATTCTGAAGATTTCCCTAATACACCACGCCTCAATCCATGCACTAACCTATCCTAACTTCAATTTTGCTACTGCATGATATGGGATCCAAAGACTGCTACTTTTGAGGATATATTTTTAACCTCCTTTCTATCTTCAAAACCTATCCACTCTATCCCACTCTCATACATATTACAGAATAGAAGAGGAACATTCAATGTCGACATTGTTTTCACAGCACTTTTAATATTTCATAAAGATGTGCAATGATCTTTAGGGGTACAAGGTAAATATTACTAGATCACACATCGCAATCATTCATTAATGAGTTGAACTAAAGAATTGTGAATCTAGAATGAATAACATTTGTATTTTGGCTTTTCATTTACTTATTAACTAAACCAAAAAGAATTCTACTTATCTTTGAATGAGTTTGTCACCAGGCCATTTTATATTTCTATCCCATTTACACATCATGTGCTCCTTCCCTTTATTATCCTTTCTAGAGTTAAATGTTAATTGTCAAAGATATGCTGTTCCTTCAAAATTAGCAGCAAATGGAGCCAGACATTGTAGCATATTGTTTGATTTACAAACAGCTTCCTGGCCTTTGACCTCCACTCCTTCAACTACTCCACTTTTTATAAATTTGCAAGTATCATATTAGAACAACAAAAGATCAGGCATTCACCAAGTACAACAGAAAACTATTACAGAACATGAACGACATAGAATATTATATGGAAGAGCTTCAACCTTAAAACAGTACTCCTTTATTTTTAGAAATAAAAAGCATTCCCAGCAGAGAAGCTGTTCATTCATATTTGTATTAAATATTAGGGAAATTGTTTTAACCAGCTTTGTCAGGATAGGTTCCAGAAATAGATTACTTGTGGGAGGAGTACACATACTACTTTATTCCCCAGTAATGACACTATGCAGGAGTACTCAATCCTTGGCTTTTAATGACAGATCAGAATAAGAAGCAAATCAGGTACAGCATTGTAAACACTTAAAGTGTTACAAACCATCCTGACTAGTTTATAAGTGTCCAAGTATGCCCTGCAAATTCACAATTTGCAGCCAGGTATCAAATGAGAAGTGAAAATGTGTTGCTGGAAAAGCGCAGCAGGTCAGGCAGCATCCAAGGAGCAGGAGAATTGACGTTTCGGGCATGAGCCCTTCTTCCTGAGCCCTGCCCGAAACATCGATTCTCCTGCTCCTTGGATGCTGCCTGACCTGCTGTGCTTTTCCACCAACACATTTTCAGCTCTGATCTCCAGCATCTGCAGTCCTCACTTTCTCCTATCAAATGAGAAGTGACATGAGAGATAAATAAATGCCTCAAGATCAGGTATATGTATACCGCCTACAAGTTACACTGCAGCATTCACCACAGCTTCTTTGACAGCAGCTTCCAAAGTGGCTCAGTGGTTAGCACTGATGCCTTACAGCACCAGGGTCCCAGGTTCGATTCCAGCCTCGGGCGACTGAATGTGTGGAATTTGCATGTTCTCCCTGTGTCTGCGTGGGTTTCCTCTGGGTGCTCTGGTTTCCTCCCACAGTCCAAAGATGTGCAGGTCAGGTGAATTGGCCAAAGTGTTAGGTGCATTAGTCAGAGGGAAATGGGTCTGGGTGGGTTACTGTTCGGATGGTCGGTGTGGACTTGTTGGGCTAAAGAGTCTGTTTCCACACTGTAGGGAATCTAACCATAGCGTGCTGCATGCAAATGCAACACACTTTAGGCAGGATTTGTCACTGCTATATTACAAATATCATTCTGAATTAAAGAACATAGAGTTTTATTATAGTTGACTTTAATTAGTTAAGGCTGCCTTGCTCCATTCCTTTGGTGACTTTCTCCTCTTTTTCATTCACCATCTATTGCACTCACTCACACACTAATAAAAAACAGAAGTCTGCCCAATCAGCAGCATTTCAGCAGCAAAATAAATTCTCCCAAATAACACCTGCCATGGCAGCTCTCTACTTATTCCACGACAGACCTTTAGAAATAATCTTTTAAGCATAACTTTCACCTCTTCACAATAAATTAACGAAGTGCACAAAGAGGAACTAAACCACTGACTGAGATTAGAGGGAATGCCCATAGTTGACTGGCTTGATTCTTGGTGAATTTTTGAAAACATGGAAAGGAGAAATGAACAGTGATGGTGCAGTCTGATATCTGCTGTGAATGTGCATGGAAGGTCACCAACAGCAACCAGGGTGCACAGGTCTGGAGGAAGTTGCAGAATTAGAGTGGGGGCAAAGTAGAGAAATTTCTAGACAGGTGGTATAATTTCAAAATAAATGCAGTGGAGAATGGGAAGCCAGTGGAGATCCCAGAAGGTGACTGGGACTTAAAGGAATAAAGGACTACGGTAACTATTTATTAGGTTTAATGTTTTTCAGAGGTAAATCACATAGGATAATCAGGAAAGTGTCAGAAAGGACTGAAGCAAAATACTGCAGATGCTGGAAATCTGCGAAAAATAAAGTGCCCAAGAAACTCAGACTGTCAGAAAGCACTCACAGAGAGAAAAAGCAGATAGATGATATTTCGTGAGATCTGTCTATTATATTAGAATGGTCATGTTTGATCTTGACAGAGGAAAAAATAATATAAAATATTCAAATTTTAAAACATAAATGAATTCAAATTTAATGATTCTATTTTGTGAGTACACCTAGTAATTACAGCCTACCCACCTAACCAGTCCTCAAGCACTCCAACCTCATATGCACCTTCTCCTCAATAATCAGAAACATGTAATTACACACTTTGACCCAACCACTTTACAACAGTAATGCTATAATAACAGACGTCCACAACATAGCTAGGCAATTAAACTGCAACTTCCAGCTATCTGGTGATGCACATTATATTATTCTGTCGCCAAAGTGATTCAGTCACCCTTTAAGACTATAGTGTCTTATGGTTTAAATACATACAGGATTAGATCTATTAGAATTTAATTGGCTTTCAGTTTGTGCAGATGAGAATCCAGGATAAATACCTAGCTTTCTTTCTCCACTAGTGCAAGTTACAGACATTTGGATTCCTGCATCACCAAGGTATTTTAAATTGCTGTGGGAGTTTTTCCCATGTGTGTGCCAAGTAACTAATTTGGCTGCTTTACAGTTTTGTTTTGAAAAGTATGAACAGACATAGATGTGCAGTAGATGTACTGTTTTGTGACATACATAAATGAGGAGGAAGCAAAATATAAATAATTAGAACAGTGGAGTTGATATTTAATATTTTAGAATCTCATGTAGCTTGGAGCATGGCTTGTTCATTGCAATGTAAGTCTCCTAGGCAACCTGAATAGCAAAGACAAATGTAATATACCCACTTGGAAATAAATTATTAGATTGAATTGGCAGAGCTATAAAGTACAAATTAAGAAGCTGTTATGTAGTTGCATAATACATTGGTCATACTGCATCTGGAGTACTGGGTGTAGTTCCAGTTGGCAAATTATTGGAAATATCTTATTTTCCTTTGGTGAGCTATGAGGTGATCAAGAAAGACATTGGGCCCAAAGTCTAGAAACAAGCCATTTGACTTTATTGGGCTATGCAGGTGTCTATGCTCCACAGAAGACCGTTATTTTTAAAATATCTGTGATGTGCCCATCACTGACAATTTCATCATCAGTTGCCTGTCCCTAATTGACCCTTGAACATAATGGTTTGCTTGGCCATTTCCAAAGGCAGTTAAGAGTTAAACATATTGCTGAGGATCTGGAGTCTCTCAAAGGTCAGACCAGGTAAGAATGGCAGATTGCCTTCCCTAAAGGTCAGTAATGCACCCAATAGGTTTTTATAACAATCAATGCTAATCTCACAGTCTCCAATACTGAAATTCAATTCTGCATTTTATTAATTTAATTTAAATTCTACGAGTTGTGTTTCTGGGATTCAAACGCATTTGCCTAGGGGCTCTGGATTACGCTTCGAGAGAGATTGCTGTTACATCATCACCTCCTTCTGACCCCTTCATTTCACCATATCCAAATATCTTTTCTGTTCCTTTCTCCATTCTGTGTTTGCCTTGCCTCCCTTGAACACATTCATTGCAGCTTGCCTCAACTGTACTTTAATAGTGCATTCCACTATTCGCCTCACTTCCGTTCTCTTTCTCTTGTTGTGCGCAAATAAATATTATCTTGAGTGTCAGGAATTTGAGGAAATTAGTTCTGGAAGTTTGGTTTCTCTAGGAAAAGGTTATGAAGTATTCAGTAGATTGGAAGTTTCATTTGCAGGAACATTTTTTTTTAAATGGTAAATGGGCAGAATTGGACAGTTTGCACAATTAATAAATGTAGAATAAGTCAAGATGAATATTGCATAAATGGATGTTCTGAATGAACACAAAAAGGCTGCCTTCTGGAAAATATCCATTGAGAGATTTATCAGAAATAAGTCTTTGGTACCTAAAACATTTTAATGTTCAATGTGATCTAGTGAAATATATGACTACCTGAATATTTCAAAATTTACTATTTGGCTTGTGAGGATATATTTAAGTTTCACGTGTTTTAGGTACATTGCTGCTTCAATAAGTGATTACCCTTTGCTGAAATGTGAATAAAGTCTTGTCTGTCAACTTTTGATTTCTGATATGGTACATTTGAAGAATGGAAACAACTCTTAAACATCAATTTACTTTACTGTATATATTCACCATCTGGTCTGTGAATTCCAGAATTTTATTTGTTTATGGTCTATATTTCCTTTTTGGTGACAACTTAATTTATACAATTTAGTAATTATGTTAAATATTGTATTCTACATTCTTTGGAATAGGTACATTGCATTTTCTAATGAAGCTTACATGAATGTTGTTTACAGGAACCCAAGCCCTCACTGCACAGTAAATTAACTTGGTGGGGATCTCTGAATATCTACAACCATGAAGTAATTTCCCTGGCCTTCAATGATTTGTTTTTATTAAACTGTCTTTGATTTAGATTACAGAATTCCCTTGTCAAATTTCAGGAAGTCGGCAAGGAGTCTACAAATTGGCGCTGATTACATAATTCAGAATAGCCCTTCAATGAGTCCAATCACAGAAATGACCTGTGACCATTTGTCGTTGAGATTTTAAATTTCTCTTGATGATGGAGGCCAGACAAAGTATATTGTGCTCACTACCTAGCCCCCAAAACACAACATATTTACAGTATTATGTTATTATGCACTTTATATAGATATATTCACATTAACCAACTTGTTAGCTCTCTGATTTGTTTTGTCTATATTGACAAGTTCAAATAATTCAAGTTCTACTTTCACACTAAATCCACAGAAATCTTAAAACTTTGAACTGATCAAACACCACAATGTTCTGACCACCCAGGTCAATCCACTAATGCAAGTTGTAAATGGTCAGAGCATGGCTAAATTTCACACGCTCAAAATAGTCAATGATGGCTTCTATCCAAACACAGTCAAACTATAACACAATAACACATCCATAGCATTTGCATCTTATGAACAGGCTATTCAGCCCAACAGGACCATGTCAAGGAATAGTCACCACAATTCATTTCTTCCATTATATCTGCATTGGTTGAAAAACTTAGAATTTAAATAAAACAGATTTTTTTTTAATTACTCATTCAAAAGAAAGCAAGGCCTATGTTCATATGGCATTTTTCACGACTACTGGACTGCTCAAAATGCTTTAGTGCCAATAAATTATTTTGGCAGTGTTGTCATGTGGGAAACACAACAACTAATTTGCACACAGCAAGCTGCCACAAATAGTAATGTGATAATAAACAGGGTTTTTTTTTGTCATGTTGATTTGAGGGATAGGTATTGGTCAGGTCACTGACGACCCCAACCCCCCTTCCCCCCCCCCCCCCCCCCCAAAAAAATAGTGCTCAATGGTCTTTAAAATCAAGGAAATTGTAAGACCTCCGGTCCTTCCTACTATGTCACAGTATTTACATGCGTAAGATACTGTGGATCTAACGTGAAATTGAGATCGGAGATGTCATCCATCTTGTACACAGACCTGTGTGTTCCACGTTGTTAATCAGTTGCAAAACATTTGGTAATTCAATGCTGAGGGACCACATCGATTGGACATTAGAGACTGGCCCAGCGCATTTCACTGAGCAGCCTGTAGGACTTGCAGAGAGGGAGCACTTCATCCTTAGGGAGAGCTCAAAACCCAGTGACAAAAGTACGGTACTGCACACACTGCGATCTTCACCATTTATCTTTGTTTTTAAGCAAGGCATCACGCATTCACACCAAATCCCTCTTTCCCATTTCTTCAAACTTTCCTTGCAACCCTAAACACACCAATTTCCTCCCTTCTCACCCATCCGATAACCCTGGAGCTAAGTTTACCCTTCAAGCACCGAAGAGGGAAATCCTTGAGGCGATGCAGAATCCTGCTTCACCTGCCGGGGGACTGTGCGGCTGTTGTCTCCCCCGACTCCCCCCAAACACTCACCCGGTGCCTCCGGTTCGCCGGCGCCAGCGATCGCCCGGCCTGGCGGAGGGGTCACCGCATAAAGCGAGGGAGAACTTTTCCTTCTCAGAAGTTTGCTGATGGTCTCTCCGGGCCCTGACTTCCTCATTGCCAAAGCGCTAGGCAGCTCCTCATCGCGCTCAGTGCGGAATGGGCTCGCTTCTGCCTCCTTCCCTCTCTCTTT
Source organism: Chiloscyllium plagiosum (assembly GCF_004010195.1). Classification (NCBI taxonomy): domain Eukaryota; kingdom Metazoa; phylum Chordata; class Chondrichthyes; order Orectolobiformes; family Hemiscylliidae; genus Chiloscyllium; species Chiloscyllium plagiosum. Next base: position 17,640,654 of record NC_057735.1, read on the forward strand.
CTCTCTCTCTCTGTGTATACTCTCTCCACAGCCCAGCCCCGCCGAATCCGCAGTCACCAAGGCAACAGCGCACACACCATCCGCATTCCACACGGAGAGCCGCACCGCCAGCACCAACAGGTGCTACCTCCGACAGGAATTTCCTCTCAGTCCGCACATCTCACCGCGCTGCAATGTCAACTATTTCAAGTCCACAATAGCTTTCCCTTCCGAACCTCATTCGCAACATTTCAGGAGGGACGCAGCATTTGAGGGGGAGGGGGGAGTTGGAGAAATTGCGGGGGATCTCTGAATATCCACAACCGCAAAGCCATCTCCCCGGTCTCCAAGCGATTTTATTTTTGTCTCTGATTTTTAATTACGCCTGGCATTAGCTTATTGCGTATGGCGTTGGACGATCAAACCCAGAGTCAGTGGGTTAAACCCCCATTGTGGAGATTGTGAAGTCGAATGTAAACATCAATCAGTCACCGAGTCATTTACAGCGCACAGAGAGGCCATTCGGTCCATTGAGACCATGCCGGTTCCCCACAGAGGAGGCAATACAGTACGCCCCAGGCAATCCCCAAAGCGTTTGTTGCTTTTGAGTGTCCACCAATTTCCCTGTGAAGTGTTTCTGCTTCTCCTACCCTCAGAAGCAGTGAGGTTCCAGATCATTACCACCCACTGTAGAAAATAAGTTCCTCTTCATATCCCTTCTCCCACCGCCCATCAATTTCTTGTCCAAAACATCGACTCTGTGTCCTTCATTGTACTGAGATCAATTTTTCTTTAGCCAAACTTGTCATTATCTTACGAACTTCTGTCTAATCTTCCCTCAATCTCTTCTGCTCCAGGGAGAACAATCCAAGCTTTTTTAACCCAACCTTGTAAATATCAGCCCCCTCAGGCCCATCCTTGAAATCATTCTGGAAAATTCCCTCCCCACCTTCTCAAGGAGCTTCACATCCTTTGTGACGTGCAGTCATCAAGCTGGATGCAATACTGCCTTTTGGGCAGAGCCAGAGCATTATAAAAGTTCAACACAACTTCCCTGCTTTGTTATTCAATGTCTCTATTTACAAAGTCCAACATCCTACATACTTTACTATTCTCTTTCAGTATGTCCAGCCAACTTTAAAGATCAATGCACGTGCATCTCCCAGTCCCTCTGTTCCTGCATACATTTTGAAATTATGCCATTACATCTATATTGCCTATTCCTATCCCTTGCACAATGTACATCACAATTCTCCATATTAAATTCCATCTGCCACCTGCCTGTCCATTCCACTAACTTATCTATGTCCTGTTGTAACTGATGATTGCTATCATTAACTGGTAATTTATTGATCAAGCCTGTCTTACAAGTGATACCAAACCCATAAATGGCATTGATTATTGACTCTAATTACTACAAAATGGACATACAGAATAAAGTTCTTAAAATATAATCAACCTCAGTCAGAGGCTGAAATACTCAAAAGTTTTTTATCTAAACTTCATGATCTTAGTTTGCCTTTTCCTGAAGCCTTCCGCAATGCAAATATTACTGTTCAGCCAATTTTATTCATTTCATGTTACATTGTGTACAATAGAGAATAAAGGCTATGGACCTTGTTCTTGTGGCACAGTGATAGTGTCCTGCCATCTGATCCAGGAGGCTTGGATTCAAGTCTCAACTGCTCTGGACATTTAGCCAATTTGGTTTTTTTACTGTGTAATGTACAGCCTGGCTTGGGTGCTCTAGAGCTTACTTCCCATAGCAACCTGTTCAGTAGAGCACTTGAACAAGGAAAAAAAGACATTTCTCCTTGATTTTTGATTTTATCACTGTTTGGCAGTTCCCTACCATTGATGAATGTCTTGCGGATAATCTCTGACCAGAAACTTAACTGGGCCAGCTACATTCTTACAGTGTCTATGAAGGCAAATCAGAGGTTGTGTACTCAGTATATATGGCTCATCACCTGGTCTTTCAAAGTTATTCAATACTCAAAAGTCTATGTGAAGAAGAAACAAGAATAGGTTTCTCGGCCTTTCAAGCTTGCTCCTCCACTCAATCAGATCAGAGCTGATCTGATCTGAACTTCAACATTACATTCTTGCATATGCCTTATAATCTTTCATTGCCATTGTGATCAAAAATCTATTTACCTCTGCCTAAAAATATTTCATGATTCTGCATCCACTGCCTTTTTGAATTCCAAAGATTCACAAGCCTCTGAGAGATGAAGTGTCAAAAGTTTGACAGATGATAACAAAATCAGTAAATTCAAAATCAGGTCAGAGCTGTTTGTTTGATTGGCACCATTATCATCAGATTCAATCATTATTCTTTCCATGTCTGGCTCCAGCTTGTAAAATCTACAGGATGAAGTGCAGCAATCCAATAATTAATAATAGCATTTATTCACCCTGCAACCTCTATCAACTACAATTAAAATGTCATGGGAACACCCCTAGCCATATTCCATCATGACTTGGACTTGTATTTTAAGATCTTGGAATTCTTCTCTAATACCATTGTGAGAACACAATCACCACAAGAGCTGCTGCAGCTCAAGAAGATTCATTGCTAGCATCATCTTAGACCAACAATGGATGAGCAACATTGCTTCCTTGTGTGACAACCATATTGACATACTTTTTAAAAGCAAATTCTATATTTGTGTGTTCAATTGATAAGGAGTAAATATTTTGTTCTGATATCTCTATATTATTTTGTAATTGTTCATGCTCCGGAACAATCCATTACCTAAAATTAAGTCCAGGGCACACCCTCTTTTGTACAGCCTTCTACATGCTGGCTTTAAAAGGTCTCCTGAATTCATTTTAAGAATTTTGCTTCCATTAATTCTTTCGCACTAGGATTACCCCAGTGATGTTGGGAAAGTTAAAATCCCCACTATCACTGTGCAACATGTTCACTGGGAACTTTACCTAAACATATTTTATCCAAGCCAAAGACAGTAAAGCATGAAAAGCTTTGCCTGCTTTTTAATCCAGTGATTTAATGGGAGCTAGTGATGTAGTGGGTAAATCACTGGTCTGTACAACAGAGGGTGTGTCCTAGGCTTAATTTTAGGTAATGAAGTGGTTGAAATATCAGTCGGGGAGCATTTTGGGGACAGTGGTCATAATTCCATTAGATTCAAGATTGATATGGAAAAGCACAAAATTGAGCCTCCAATCAAAGTTTGAAACTTGGGTGAAGGTTGATTCTAATAAGATCAGATATAATTTGGCCAGAGTAGACTGAGAGCTACTACTTTTTGGTGATTCAGTGTCAGAGCAGTAGGATGCATTTAAGAAAGAAATAGGGAGAGTATAGGGCCTACATGTTCCAATAACAACAAAGGTGGGACCAATAAATCCAGCTAGCCCTGGATACCAGATTCATACAGGATTGGATAAAGAGAAAAGGAAAGTTCATAGCAGATAGTGAGGATTCAACACAGCAGAACCCCTAGAGGAGTATAGAATGTGTAATTGGAAAAAGCAAATCAGAACAATAAAGCAGGGGCATGTAAGAATCATGGCAAGTAAAGTAAAGAAAAATCCTAACTTATTTTGCAGTTGCATAAGGATAAAAGGATAACTACGGAAAGAGTAGGGCCCATTTTGGGCCACAGTGGTAAATTGTGCATGGGGCTGGAGGACGTAGGTAAATCAGTAAATAATCTGTATCAGTGTTCACTCGTGAGAGGGGTGATATAGGTACAGAAATCAAGGAGCAGGATTGTGATATACTTAAAGTTAGCCTTGAAAGAGAGGAGATTTTAAGTGGCCTGGCAAGCTTAAAAGTAGATAAATATCCAGAGCTAGATGAAATGTAACACAGGCTGTACAATGAGATAAGGGAGGAAATATAAATAGTGTTGGCAATGTTTTCAATTCCTAACTGCCCATAGGGGAGAAGCCAGAGGAGTAGAGAACAGGACAGCCAATGTGGTATGTAAGAAGGGAGCGAGAGATAAATCAGGAAACTAAAGGCCAGTTTGTCTAACCTCAGTAGTGGGGAAACTATTCTGAGGGACAAAATTAATCTGCACTTGGTGAAGCAGGGATTAATTAAGAATAGTCAACATGATTTTGTCAAGGGGACGTCCTGTCTGACTAACATTACTGAATGTTTTGAAGAGGTAACCAGATGTGTAGATGAGGGCAATGCAGTCTCCTTGGACTTCAGCCTGGCTTTTGATAAGATCCCTCATCAGAGACTGATACCAAAAGCCCATGTGATCTAAGGAAATTTGGCAACTTGGTTCCACACTTGGATGAGTCACAAAAAGCAGAGGGTGATGATTGAGAGGTATTTTTGTGACTAGAAGCCTATGTTGAGTGAGGTTCTGCAGAAATCAGTGGTATGGCCCTTGCTATTTATGGTATATATAAATGATTCAGACTTGAATGCAGATCAGTCAATTAATAGGTTCGTGAATGGTACAAAAATTGGTGGGGTGGTAAATAGTGAGGAGGATATCCTTAGACTGCAGGAGAATATAAATAAGAATATAGAATCGTGGCAAATGGAATTCAATCTGGATAAGAATGAGGTGATGCACTTGGGAAGGACAAACATGGCAAGGATTAGATGATTTACATGAGAAAATTTCCATAGTAAAATAAGCTTATGGTTGGTTAATGTTATGTGAGCAGAACAACTGACAATGTATTAGTGCATTGTTCGATGTTACATACTAGCTTCGACTGACAAAGTACCATACTCCAAAACCTCATGTCAACATTGTCAGATAATAATATTATTCTACCATGGTTATTAAGTATTATCTGTCTGCAGTTTATAATGTCACATATATATCTGCTTCACTTTCTGCCAAATCTCAAGATTATCATTATTCTATTTACATACATGCATAAGACCCAAGATACATTTCAATTTCAATATCATTCCCAAGTTTTGATACAAAATTAAAGTTAGAAATATTTCAATTGAAATATAGCAATGCTGTAATTATTGGAGCTGTATCCATAAATTGGTAATGTTTGATGTAAGCAAAACTAAAATTTGAAACTGTGAGGATGGTTATTGTCGCACTGAATTCAATTCAAAATTTGTCAATGGTGGAAATAGATTAGGCTGGAATTGCAATGTTTCGTTGGGTGGATTTTGAAACTACTTCTACTCATCATGTAACTTGTAAAAAATGCCTAAACTGGAAGAACTTGATACCAGAAGCGGATAAGCATTCTATTCCTCCCTGAGGACATTCCTTACCTTGACAAATACAAAAGTTCACTATGTAAAAGCAGGGTGGGGAAAGAAGTATGATTGCACAAATATTCTCAGGAACAACAAAAGATAAAAATGCAAATCTGCACAAGAAAATTGTGCAATGGTTATAATTGTCGCTGCATTTCTACTGCTTGTAGAACTGAAAATTTTATGTCTAATTTCTGAAATGTCATGTGTTGCAATTGATAACATAATTTGCTCTGATTGAATACTCTGACTCAGGTGCTCAGCATTTCATTTCCATGTGAACCATTTTATTGCATCGTTCAATCTTGACAATTGCTTTTTTTTACTTAATCATTACTTAATCGCCAATCAATCATAAAATTCCATTGGATTGCAAGAAAAGTTTAAAACCTTCGGGGAATGGTTGATCAAGTGGAAACAACTATTTCGATATAAAACTAACCATGTCTTTATAATTGTTTAATGAGTAACGTAAGTGAAAGCTCCTTGTTACAAATTTCAGATTTTTTTAAGAATTGAAATTCATCATAATGGCTCAATCCCTATAATTTATTGATCTTTGAATCATTACGAGCACTTTATACCTTCAGTACAAAAAAAAGTACAATAATTTTAAGTTAGATGTTTTCTTTCCTAGAGTGAACAGAACCCTGACACTCCCTTTTATTTGTTTTTCCAGACACAGTGAAGAACAACAAATATGTAAACCTTAGAGTCATAGAGTCATAGAGATGTACAGCATGGAAACAGACCCTTCGGTCCAACCCATCCATGCCGACCAAATGTCCCAACCCAATCTAGTCCCACCTGCCAGCACCCGGCCCATATCCATCTAAACCCTTCCTATTCATATACCCATCCAAATGCCTCTTAAATGTTGCAATTGTACCAGCTCCACCACATCCTCTGGCAGCTCATTCCATACACGTACCACACTCTGCGTGAAAAAGTTGCCCCTTAGGTCTCTTTTATATCTTTCCCCTCTCACCTTGAACCTATGGCCTCTAGTTCTGGACTCCCCGATCCCAGGGCAGAGACCTTGTCTATTTATCCAATCCATGCCCCTCATGATTTTATAAATCTCGATAAGATCACCCCTCAGCCTCCGACGCTCCAGGGAAAACAGCCCTAGCCTGTTCAGCCTCTCCCTGTAGCTCAGATCCTCCAACCCTGGCAACATCCTTGTAAATCTTTTCTGAACCCTTCAAGTTTCACAACATCTTTCCGATAGGAAAGGAATTGCATGCAATATTCCAACAGAGGCCTAACCAATGTCCTGTACAGCCGCAACATGACCTCCCAACTCCTGTACTCAATACTCTGACCAATAAAGGAAAGCATACCAAACGCCTTCTTCACTATCCTATAAATCTTTACTGATATTCCACCACCAGGAAGAAAAGAAACACCCAAGTGGTCAGTGACAAGCAGTGCCCTCATCAGAGGGTAATGCTGCATGATCAAACAATGAAGGGGAGGGCAGGGATTAAATCAAAATAGAGTTGGAGGGAGAAATAATACACTTCACTCCCTGCAGTGCCCACCTTTCCTGAGGATGTTGGTGGACATCGCGTGCCCCTTCTCCAGGGATACCCGGGAGTTTGATGGTTTATTTGACATTTGACTGAAAGGGTTGGAAATGTCCTTCTTAATTCCATGTTGTGAGAGGGATTGCAAATACCCTTAAATTTCCCTTCGTTATCTGCTTGATGACTTTCATATTGCATTGATACTGCACTGAAAGTCAGTTCTGAGCATTACAATTTTCTCTCTCTTCATGGTGAAATACCACGGCATTGGAATTCAATTGGATAATAACGGTTTTATGGTGGGAAGGCCAACCTTGACCTTCTGTGGTTTTGATGGCGAGAATAACAGGCACTCTGCCCCAAGCCTTCCCACTTAATGATAAAGTGCTGCCCACGTCCCAACCTACTCCCTGAGTGGGTATGAGGATTTCAGTTGAGTCCATCAGGTGCATAGGGCAGAGGGCTTCCATTCCACTGTGAGACCAAGAGTTCCCTAATCTTAGGTCTGTCCCCTAGACAGCATCTCCAGGGCGGTATCAGAGAACTCGAGGGCCTTATCTGCAGGTCTGGCAGAAAGTTTTATCTGTTAGAGTACACTTTACAATGCCAGTTGTATTTCAGTGGCACCAGTGAAGCTGGACTTTGCACCACCTGAAACAAGCTGCAACCAATGAACAGTGTGGCTAACATTAGCAGAACACCAGACTCATTGTGAAGAGGTGGCAATACCAATTGAATGTGGTTCCTGAGGCAAGTGAGCAGGCATCTTTACCAATCACCTCTGTTGTATATGGCTTTGGAAGGTTTATTACTGAGACCTATCATAAGAAATATTCACTATGATATATCAAATGGGTTTGCAGGCAGACAGCTCAGGATCTCAAATGATTGAGCACTGACATCTGGCCCTCCTCAAGTCTCTGTAACAATACCTGTCATGTTAATGTCACCTGTAACCACTTGATAACGTGCAAAATATTATATGTTGTTGACTACAACAGACTCTTTTAATTAGACCCGTACATGGTTTTCCTATTCCACAATAGACCAAGCAGGCCCGTAGATTCCTAGACTTAGAGAGGATGATGGTAAAAATCTTCAATGTGCACAGTAGCTCATACAATGTAGTCAGCTGACTTGTCCTTACACAAGGTGGTAGGCAGCTGTGCAAATTTAACTGTTCATACAACACATTGATCAGTGGTGTGGAATCTTCAGACTTATCTTTAAGTCACCTGCTCACATGGCACAGGCAGGAGCGAAGAGCTGAATATTTAAGCAGCTGCCAGAAGGAACTCCAATGGCAATCTTCAACAAGAAAGAGTGCTCCAGTTAATAGTAAAAGCTTTTCCAACCAAGTTAGGAATAGTCTGCAATAGGACAATTAGCAACTCCCTAGAGAAGGGAAATTAGTAATTCCAAAGCTGCTAAATGCTGAATTGCAAGATGGTGTTATGTGGAAGCAGTCCAAGATCAGTGTATAGTAGGGAGTGAATGAAAATTAGAGGCTCCTCAAATAAAACTCCAAGTTCCTGGGAAATTTTCTTTAAAAGGGCAGTAATTCAGGCTGGAACAGCAAGAAGATAAAAATTACATCCAGCTTAGATCAGCTATCACTGCCATAGTGACAGGGCACCATAAGGTGCAGCTACAGAAATGGAAGTAAAGACAAACACAAGAAATATTAATCTGAGGTTACAGACTCAGGGATATTGCAAAGCCAGTAATGAAATGGTAACATTGAACAAATTAAAAGTATAAGCAGACCAGATCTAATGTGGAAATAAAGTTTGGCAAGGTAACAATGTGAATAATAAATTCAAACTATGAGAGCGGAAATCATTCAATAAAACTGTTAAAGAAACAGGAATCATTTATTAAGGCTGCAAACAGCTGGATTTGTACATTGAAACTGCAAAAAAAAGGGAATCCCCCCTTTTGTCTTAGACATAAGAAGGGAGCAATAGTCTATTTTAGATCCAAATGGAGGGGAAACCCTCCAGTACAGCAACAATGAACAGTTGAAGTGCCATTTCTGGGAAATGAAAGTCTCCACATAAAGCAAATTATATAATCACATTAGGAGGACATTCATCAGAAATAATTTTGCAAGGAAGATGATTTTCTCCAAGTTTTCCAATTCTGTAGACCCATCTCTGAAACTAATCTTTGAGTTACAGAATAGCTCCAAAATTGGATTCTAAAACAGAAGCTGATTAAGTAAATTCACTTCTGTACACAAATGTGAATTTAGTTAATGGGGTTATAGCTTTATAAAAGGTAAACAGAGCAAAAGGTTCTTTTAAGGAAGTACTGACAGCCTTTGATAATTAGTTCAATCTCAGAGCTAATAAGATTCTTCAAAGAGCAAGATCTTTTGGAACAATTGAGGGAATCCACTGTTAATTCCATTAATGATCTGTGCAGACTTTTTGAGAAATCAGACTATGTGATGCCAAGTCAGAATTGATAATAGTCAGGATTATTGTCGGAATTGGTGAGCATTTGTCAGATTTATTGTAATCCAAAAAAGACCTAACTTTTCTGAATTAGAGAACATAATTCAGATGGTGAGCAAAGGCAAAGCATGGAAGAAAAACTGATCAGTCCGAGGGGGAGAAGGTCAATCTTGGCACAGCAAATCAGTAGGGTCCATTTAATTCACAACTGAGAGAAACCAATGCAGTGAGTAGGACAGGAAATGGACACTAATAATCCTTGTCAGCATTGTGGAGCAAAGAAATCTCACAGATATGTACAGCACCTCGCTTGTAAAAGCAGATGCCTTATCTGTCATACAACAGGTCACTTTCAACAAATTTTCAGATGTGGGATACAGTTTTAGAAAATTGAATAATCAAATAACTATTTACAAAGAGATTAATTTGAGTTACAACAGAAGAAATACCTACATTAATGATTGGATCATCCAGTCTTCCCAAGAAATACTGTAAGTGTTTTCTGGGGAAATAGATGATCCAGACCTTACATTTTGCATACTTATACTTATTTCAATAATCATTTTATGGATTTCAGATTAAATACTGGGGCAATTGTTATTATGTTATCTGGAATTGTGTCATGATTAAAATAACACTACCTACAGCTAATAGCATGGTCCAAGACACAAAGCACTTACAATTAACGGTATCCGACAAGAAATTCTCTAACAGTAGAAAACTGATTCATACTTCATAATTAAGAATTCTTACTCTTGCGTAGGAAGGCATGTTGTGACTTTGTCTTAAAATAGTAGAAGAAGATAAACTATATAAAGTTAATGGATAGCTAGTCAAGGAACAGCATGGTAAAGGACAATTGATCAAAGAGCAGTTGGTTGAAGATTTAACATGAACACTTGGACTCATAGTCGGACTTAAAGAAAAACAAAATCCACTGATTTATTTTTTAAAGAACATGAAAGAACTGTGATGATGGAAAGCTAAAACAAAAACATAAATTGCTGGAAAATCTCAGCAGATCTGGCAGAAAACTGAAGTAGGGTCATTGGGGTGGCAGAGTGAAATATGAGGAGGATGTTATGAAAATACAGAGAGACTTGGACAGGCTAGGTAAGTGGACAGATGCATGGCAGATGCAGTTTAATGTGGATAAATATGTAGTTATCCACTTTGGTAGCAAGAACAGGAAGGCAGATTACTATCTAAATGGAGTCAGGTTAGGTAAAGGGGAAGTACAATGAGATTTAGGTGTGCTTGTAGATCAGTCAATGAAAGAAAGCATGCAGGTACAGCAGGTAGGGGCAGGGGCAGAATGATGAGGTAGTGATAGATGAACATAGGTGGTGGTTACGACCTGGTTGGTCAATGGAAGGGATACATCGGGTTGATAGCTAGAAGAAAGGGTTGGTAGATAGAATGGAAGGGAGGAGGTGGGGCTGGGTGGGAAGGTTATTTGAAATTGGACAATTCCTGATGAAAGGCTTTTGCCTGAAACATTGATTTTCCTGCTCCTCGGATGTTGCCTGACCTGCTGTGCTTTTCCAGCACCACTCTAAACTAGATTCTAATCTCCAACATCTGCAGTCCTCACTTTCGCTTTGGACAACTCAATGTTGAGTCCTCTGGGCTGTGGAAGATAAGGTATTAGAACATAGAACATAGAAGAATACAGCGCAGTACAGGCCCTTTGGCCCTCGATGTTGCGCCGATCCAAGCCCACCTAACCTATACTAACCCACTATCCTCCATATACCTATCCAATGCCCGCTTAAATGCCCATAAAGAGGGAGAGTACACCACTGCTACTGGCAGGGCATTCCATGAACTTACGACACGCTGAGTGAAGAACCTACCCCTAACTTCAGTCCTATATCTACCCCCCCCCCTTAATTTAAAGCTATGCCCCCTTGTAATACCCGACTCCATACGCGGGAAAAGGTTCACACTGTCAACCCTATATAACCCCCTAATCATCTTGTACAC